>NC_140283.1:18618210-18678210 GCF_964030765.1 Micromesistius poutassou
CTTGGTGCTGGAGCTCAGGTCAGAGTCTTGGTGCTGGAGCTCAGGTCAGAGTCTTGGTACTGGAGCTCAGGTCAGAGTCTTGGTGCTGGAGCTCAGGTCAGAGTCTTGGTACTGGAGCTCAGGTCAGAGTCTTGGTGCTGGAGCTCAGCTCAGGTCAGAGTCTTGGTGCTTGGAGCTCAGGTCGGACTTACTGCATGAAGCCGAAGCGGTCGGTGACTTTGTAGACCTTGTAGTCTGCGTCCTCCCAGGGGTCCACGCCCTCCTGCCTGCCCTGAACACACAATAACAAACATCCTATTCACACACATATATATATATATAATATAAATTGAAATATGGTGATCAGGATCGGACCGGCGGATCACTATAAGGATCAGTGATTGGGATCTGCCTCCTGCTCGTTTGCTGCTGCTAGGCCGTGGAGTCAGGACCAGATAATTGCGCCGCCTTGTATACGACACGTGACATAAATAATCTTGAAATCCAAGGGAGAGACGGACGGACGGACGCCAGGGACCTGGAACGGCCTCCTCTGGCCCACAGGCTCCTCCTCCTATGAGGCACCAGGTCTGGATGGATATAGTGTGGAAGAATCTCTCTCTCTCTCTCTCTCTCTCTCTCTCTCTCTCTCTCTCTCTCTCTCTCTCTCTCTCTCTCTCTCTCTCTCTCTCTCTCTCTCTCTCTCTCTCTCTCTCTCTCGGGAAATTCAGAAAGTACCTATCCATCTTATCTGAACATCTTCAAATGAGTGTTCTTTCAGAGAAATGATACATGGAACCAACTTCCATCTCCTCAAAAGGGACTTTACCCCCACAAATTGATGAGCAACGTGCACCGCTGGAAAAACACCGGAGACGTGTTTTTTCTTGTGGAAACAAGATAGCATCTTCTGACCTTCTGGGTGATGGGTGTCCTCCCAGGCTTTACAAACCTTGTCATATTTGGTGATGATCTCAGCGCGTTCGTCTGCTATCAGCGTCTCAATGTCCTTCTTCATGTCAGACTCTGGTGGAAAAGGAATGACAACACCGATTAATCACGCAATCAGATCAAGACGACCTGAGTGATGCACGACTTCCCATTCCAACAACTCCAGATAAGCGACACTGTTAATCATGAGCAAAAGAGTTCTCTCGAAAGGGGAAAGCCAACAAACTAACAATACTATTAAAAAGCTACATTTAACTCGTCAAGACTGGCCAAACATCATACTAGCTCAATCTTTATGGTAGGACTCCATGGCAGATAAAAGCTATATAGTCTAGAACAATCCCCGAACATAAGATGTCATGAGTTCCACGAAATGGAGGTAGATTCATTCAACCTTTATTTCATACTCGGAAACACAAATGAGGGCAGTCCTCTTTTTCCAATGCAGCCGAGATACACAATAAAACAAGACAAGACAAAGGCCAGTGTAGGCCACTATAACAAACGCAAAATATTAATACAATATACAAAAATAAAATAAATAAAATATAACAATTTAGTTTAATAAATGTGGCAAGTGATAAACAAACCGACAGTTAAGAGGGTCAAGTAAAACAATTGCAGACCGGGCTGGGGAGATTTGAAATTAAAACTTGCCAGAAACTGGCCACAAGAAATGAGTGAACTCAGTTTAAGGGTCTGTTGGGCTGAGTTCCAAGTTCTAGGGCCGTCAAAACAAAAGGCTGACTTACCCAGTTCAGATAGGGCGATGGCAGCCACAAGATTGTTTGAGTTTGAGTTCGGCACATGTAAATGTTTCTTTACTTTAGCAAACTGTCCTTGCACATCATCGCACAGGCATGGGAGAGCGAAAGTACACTCAAGAGCCAAACTAACACGACTCCCTCTTGGTCATAAACTGTACACCAGGCTTTCAGCGCGGGGAGAGTGTGAAGATACAGACATACTGCAAAGTCAAAGTGCTGATGTGCACACTTCACACTTGGGACACACACTTAATCAGTTAATCAGATGCGGTTACGTGGGTACACGAGTCTCTCAGCAACTGTTTACACACGCAGCTGCTTCGTGTGTGTGTGTGTGTGTGTGTGTGTGTTGCCTAGCATGACATCACAACCAGAAAGAACCTCTGCACAGGAAGAGGCAGTCATCAGCCACCCCCACCCCCGCCCCCTCCTTCCTCTTCAGAAGGCCCCAACACACACCCACACCCCTCCAGTTCGGCGGTCAGCCACAGGGAACACGCTCACTCGACCAACTGTCACGGCAGAAGTTCCAGAGCGGAGGGCTTGCCGTGCCCCATTACTCACCCCTTCCTATTTGTCAGATAAGCATCTCAAAACGCCGTTCTGCTGCCTGAGAAGCTCTGGCTCAGTGATTAACGTGTAGGTCAACTCACGGCCTATAGGTGGCGCACGGTGCTAGGACGCAAAAAGGACCAGTCTAACGCTCCACGTCAACGGGCAGATTGGGATTTCCTTCTTCCAAAACAAGGCAAATCGTTTTTTTTCGTTCGGTTAGGATCTCAGTGGCTAGTGCTTCTTCGTGTTATACATTTTGAGAGGTTGTCTTGTTGCCAAAGATCTCGGGCAATGTCGGTGCCCATAACTTGAAAACTAAGGCTCCTTAAAAGGTTTTTCAAACCAATGATGACATGAAGGACGCAAGCCTATGGTTCTGATTCAATGACTATCGATGTCAATCAGTAGGCCATGTGTGGCCAATAGACTAGTGGCATGCTCACTACTTAAGAGTGAAAGTACAGCATGACTGATATGGATCTAGTGGTTAGGGTGTTTGTCAGATGAAAGGTTCTGGGTTCCAATCTCTCTCACACACACACACACACACACACACACACACACACACACACACACACACACACACACACACACACACACACACACACACACACACACACACACACACACACAGTAAGGGGGAAAGTTTTGACCTGGTTAAAGATTCAAATCAGGTTTGTACAGTTGGAGGTAATTAGGCCAATGGTCTCATAGACTGGGTCCTCTGTGAGTGAGTGAGTGAGTGAGTGAGTGAGTGAGTGCCCCACTGATGTAGCAGATCTATGGGGAGGGGGGGGGAGGGGGGGGGGGGGGGGGGTGACCCCACATAGAACCACAACAAAGGGTGCTTTCATTAACATTTGTCCACACGTGTGGCCGTCCCGAGCCCCGAATGCACCGCCCCGGCATTGCTGCCATTCCTCACCGACAGGTGTGTGGCAAAAACCACTCTGGAACGGTCTGTCCTGACCTGGTCGCTACCGCAAAAAACCCCACACACTTTCAGGAGGTAGTTACCAGCTGTTTACTTTGCAAGCATTTTATCTGCATGGGTAGAAATCGGAATAAGTGTAATCCATGATGAATAAAATAAAACCCCTTCTCAGTGTGTCCTGGCCTACAAGTAGATTCAGGGTGTGTGTGTGTGTGTGTGTGTGTGTGTGTGTGTGTGTGTGTGTGTGTGTGTGTGTGTGTGTGTGTGTGTGTGTGTGTGTGTGTGTGTGTGTGTGTGTGTGTGTGTGTGTGTGTGCGCGCGCGCGCGCGCAGCGCGCGAGCGAAACAAACAAGCATTATAAACTTCACAACGTGGAAGAAGAGGGAAAAACCCTGGAGAAACGCACACGGCCCTTCTTCAGCAAAGTAAAAGTAAAGTCGCTCCTCGTCATCAGTTCCAGGGAGCAGTTGTGTCGTCGGGTCACTCTTTTGGAGTGACCCGACGACACAACTGCTGGAGTGTCTCCTCTCTGACAGGTGGCCTCTCTGAGACCGACCGGGAACGAGCGAACGAGTCGTCCACTCGGCTTGTTTTCCTCTGACCTTTGACCCCCCCCCCCTCGACTTCCCCTTTCTCTGTTGTTTTCTGCTCAAACTATTTTTGGGTGACTGTCGGTCGTCGCCTCAGCAGAATGATCTGAATGTCAGTGTGTCTTTCACCGCGGCGCTGCGCGGCCTGTGGCGTACACATGACGTGGTTTTCTGGGGGGGGGGGGGGGGGGGTTTCCGATGGAATGGCCTTCAAAGCTGGGAAAAAAAAAAAAACCTTTTGAATAAAGGAAAAAATTCTTTCGTCGTTCATCATCTAGGTTCTAGATGATTGATTGAGACGTCTTTCTAGAATCCTTCATCTACATTCTAGATGAATGATTATATTAATTATTAATCTTTCTAGAATCCTTCCAATCCAGATTCTAGATTCAGGATTCTAGAAATCCTTCTGGAATCCAGCTCAGGATCAGGAAGATTTATAGAATGAGTCATCTAGAATCTAGATGACGTCACTCGACCCCCAGACCCAGACAGGTCGCCGGGTCTCGCGGAGGGATGCGTCCAGACAAGCAGGCCTGACTTCAAGGACTTTCCTTGTATGAGTGAGACACTTCAGCCTCTCTCCTAATCCCGGAGCTAAATGAGACAGAGAGCCTTTTTTTTTTTTTTTAAATCACTGTGCTGCGTGGCAAGGCCGAAAAGGTCAACACGGCCTCGCTCTGAAGAACCCAGTCGACCGCTTCCTGCCTCGAGACGAATCGAGTGGCACCAGCCAGGCGGATAACGGATGACCCGTTTTGTTTTTCACGACTTGTCTGTCAGTCAAGTCCTTGTCCAAGTCGCGCGCCCATTACTCTGAGCCGCCTAGCTACTGATGCTACAGCAGAAGCTAACGTACATAATCTTTAACATCATGATCATCTGGGTTATTGAGCAGCACAACAAGTTGTTTTGTGTGGCGCTTGTTGTATGTTCTCCCCCCCCCCCCCCCCGTGTTCACCCTCGTTTCCTCTTTTTTTTTCCTGCGGTTTCCTCCCACACCAAAATACATCCGTGTTAGGTAAACAGTGACACTCGGGCTGCCGGTGCCCTTGACCTAGGCTGCAGACCTAGCTGGAGTCGGTCCCCTCTAGTGCTGCTAGTGATGGTTAAAGGCTCCTAGTGATGCTAGTGATGGTTAAAGGCTCCCAGTGCTGCTAGTGATGGTTAAAGGCTCCCAGTGCTGCTAGTGATGGTTAAAGGCTCCTAGTGCTGCTAGTGACGGTTAAATGCAGCCATCTCATTTCGTGTATCTTGTACTTGACGCAATGACAAAATCAAAGAAACTCCTTATAAATCACGGTAGCGACGACGAGGGAGCTGATTCGGCCCACCCGGTCGGTCGGGTCGGGCTACGGCGGGTAGCCCGCTTCTGAGCGGGAAGCTGGCTTGGTCTCAGGAGCGTCGTCCTCCCAGCTTCCTCCCAAACAATGAGTCACAGCGCTGGTGTCAAGGGCTGAGCGGCCTCAGACTAAGCATGTTCAGCGAGGTAAGGAAAACATAGCTTCGCCAGCTTCATGAACACATGAGCGCTCTTTACAACTGTCTCGTGGTAAACAGACCGCGTTTATACAGCGTTTTGGAGTGCCCAGTGGGCACTCAAAAGCGCTTTACAATACAATACTGCCTCACATTCACCCATTCATGCACACATTCACACACACACCGACGGCGGTGCCGATCGCGCAGGGCGACAGCCAGCTCGTCGGGAGCAGTCAGGGCGAGGGGGCGTCTCGCTCAGGGTCAGCTTGACATTCAGCTAGGAGGCGCCGGGGGAATCGAACCGGCGACCTTCCCGTTACCAGCCAATCCGCTCTACCTCCTCTCCTGAGACATATGCCGCCCATTGTACGCGAGTCAGCAGCAGAACCACCAGTGTGCCCCTGCCTTCACGGAGGTTCCCCTGTCATGTCTATTCGGAGAAGCCTTGGATGGCTGGTTTAATGTGTTTAATGTGGGGTGGACACAGACAGCCAGGCACGGTGGTTAAAGCTGCAAAAACAGGGTGGAGGAGGAGGAGGAGGAGGAGGAAGACAAATGTATTAACGTCCAGGACGGAGACCAAGTGGGCAGGAGCACGCTTCTCCAAAAATACATCCCACCTGAGAGAACAAGGCGGGTGGAGACTGGTGTCCGTCTGTAAAAGCTGTAAAAGCGCTGATGCAGACCATGGGCGGAGCCACACAGAGAGGGACGAGCACATGGCACCATGTTGTGGTTACCAAACGGAGAGGTTGGGATTAGAAGCCGCCTCCGAGAAGCCACTCAAAAACGTACTCATTTGAACTGTGATTAATGTGATATCCACGGATAGGAAGGATGGTGTTATTCTGTGATTTTATTTTTTAAATTGTGTTGTAATATTGGAACCTAACGCCTCTCGAGGGGAGAGGAGGAGCAAGGATTCACATCTGTATCCATGTGCACAAAAACATGAACTGACATCGCTGCATCAAAATGGTACAAGCGCCATCCAGACGGAGCCATCCCTTTAGTAGAGATGAGAGTAAAGGACGACAACGTGAAGCAGCTTTGCTTCACTGCTTCTTTCCTATCCTCAAGTCAACGTGAACCCAGAACGAAAAGTACAACCATGGCTGCAGGCAACACGTTAACGACCTCCAATTAAGAATTATTATCCAGTTAATTGTAATGTGTAGCCATGCCTTTGTAGTTTATAGTAATGCGTGATGAATATAGTAATGCGTGATGAATATAGCAATGCGTGATGAATATAGTAATGCGTGATGAATATAGCAATGCGTGATGAATATAGTAATGCGTGATGAATATCTGACTTTTGACTTTCCCACCCTTGTGCCCTGATTTCCACTTCTCCAGACTTTAGCTAATCCTAATCCAAGAAGCAGATTTAAACATGGGATTAGAGTAGATTGATAGACAGATGAACTGAAGGTTATGGTATGATCTTGGCTTCATGTGCATTTTAAGATGAAATGGTTACCCATGGCCACACATTTAAAACACAACTATAAAACAATGATCAAATTGTATTTTGCCAACTCTCTTCACCCAACAACCATCTGATTGAAGATCATGTTTCAGCTTCAACCTTAATATAGAAACGCTGCTGAGAATATGCTCACTGCAGTGCAAACCCATTTCATGAGCTGAAACAAAGTGTGAAAACACCCCATTGGTCTCCATAACGCGTCGGCATGCGAGGTGCGATGAGCAGTTTGGCAGCTCTGCAGTCTGCAGCCACCACACCATCCCAAGACATACATCACATTCTTATGCATCTAAATCTGAATTCCTTTGTTTGAATGGCGTCTCTAGAGCGACACGGTATCTTTAGACGTTTGACTGTTCAGCACAGGGACATGCTGAGGGGGACAGACCATGGAAATAAAATACTAGAAAAAGGACAAAGACAGCAGCATGGCCCTCCACTGGTAAATGGAGTCTTGACACCGTGGACAAGAGAAATGGAAACTACAAATGGAAGAAAATGAGACAGGGGGGGTGACAGACGACAGATAAGGAGGACAGAAGAAGACAAATGTGAACAGATATAGATAATAACATTTTTCCAATAAAGCTGTCAGACAGAGCAACGGAAGGGAGGCCGACTTCTGAGATTGTGTAGGTACTACTACATGAAAACAGGTTAGGGCCGAGTCCCGTGGCTCCTGAGTGGCTGTCAAAACCAGGTCTGGAGTTCCTCACCAGCGATCTAAAAGGACTACAGATCACACAGCCACACGGACGGTGGAGAGTAGAGCAGCTGTCTTCTGTCCACGGCTCAGTTCCACATTCAGATACAAACCCTGCAGACCCTCTGACCAAACTTTAATTCATATCCTCATGCACCGTCCTGTGAAGTGAAACAAAGCCATGGTGTGTGTGTGTGTGTGTGTGTGTGTGTGGGGGGGGGGTGGGGGGTGGGGTGTGTGTGTGTGGGGGGGAGGAATGGAAATATCGATACAAATCAAGGGGGCAGGAAATCCAGGAAGGCCGGTCGGAGGTGTGCGACAGTCATCCCATTCTTTTAAACAGAAAAGCACAGAACCAGGATGGGGCCGCAGAGGAAGAGAGGGGTTGCCCCACTGGTGGAGTCCGGGCTCCACTGTAGGCCGGGATCAAACTTGTTTATCCCGACTATAAAGTCTAATAGGAAACCAGAGTTTAAGACGAGAGATATAATGACTAGAGCTTTTCGGGGGGGGGGGGGGGGGGGGGGGGGAGTAATTGTACAAAAGAATACAATGTGAACATCATTTCAGTGAATGGCCTTCAAAACAAGGCAGCCATTTATTGATCTGGCTCAGAGAACGTCGATCTATATAACCTGGCCCTCGACATGTCGATCAGGCATCAGTAGGCCATACCTGGACGCCGGGTCCTTAGACAAGACGTTTGAAAGGTCAGGGGTCCTTTAAGATCACAACACCAGGAAGCGTGGCTGCCACAAAACCATTCTTTTCATAGTACATTAATGCAACTATTAATTTCCAGATTAAATCGATTAATCATGTCTTCTATAAGATGTCGTAAATTAAAGCAAATGCCAACAGAAGGAACCAGAGCCCAATGTGAAGTCTTCAACCCAACAACAAAAATGACCCACCGGCTTTGACAGGCTTTTATGAAGTGTTGTGAATGAGAAGAAGTCCCAAAAGTCTGATTTGTGTCCTGGTCCGTTGTCTACCTTGTATTCCTCATCTCATCCCATCTGTAGTGTGGTATGTTCACCTAGACACTGCATAGCCTCCGCCCTTACCCCCACCCCTCTTACACACTAATTTGTGGTGTGGACTAATGTGGTACGTCCATGCACTTAAAAATAGTACTTAGCATTACGTAGCGTCTTCTCCTAGCTATCTTTGTTGTACACTGGGAATGGGTTAACCTAGCGATTGTTAGTGCTTTGGCACTTGGTTCCATGAACATCCTTAATGTACCAACAGCGATATTATTGTTGTTTCCTTTTTGCTCTGACAAATGTACTTAATGTGAGCCGCTTTGGATCAAAGCGTCTGATAAATGCCCCCTTAATAAATAAATAAATGTAAATATAAAAGCGTGTGTTGAGTGGAAAACAGCCACGCAGGAGAGGAGCAGAACTCATGGAAAACAGAGGGACTGAGAATAGCTCTGTCCCCAAGGGGACTGAGCTATTCTCCGGCCCCTGCCTTATCATTTTCCAACGCTGGCGACTGTGCCACTGCTGTTCTGCGTCCTATCGACTCCTCTCCACCAACTTTTAAAAATAGGAAATAACAAGATGGAGCCCGAAGAGGAGGTCATGTCTTCTGGGAGCCGCCCCCCCCTCCCACTGGCCCCTCTTCCTCCCCTCTGACCCGGCCTGAGAACCCAACATCCACGTTCCCACTGCCCGCCCGCCCGGCCGCCCCGCTACCTTAAAGAAGGGAAAACATGTCTAAATATAACAGAGAAAACACAATGCCGCTGACACTGGCGACAGCAGCCAGCCTCTGTGTGTGTGTGTGTGTGTGTGTGTGTGTGTGTGTGTGTGTGTGTGTGTGTGTGTGTGTGTGTGTGTGTGTGTGTGTGTGTGTGTGTGTGTGTGTGTGTGTGTGTGTGTGTATATGTGTTTCTATCCCCACCTTTGGGGACACTGAGTGTAAGAGCATAGAGTGTAGTATAAGGTAAAGTTTAACACTATAGTTTAGGCGACGTTGTTTGGAATATGATCAACGGCGTAATATTAAAGCTAGGGTAGGAAATACAGCTTGTAAGCATTTTTTCCATCATGTTTGTTGAAAGTCTCTTTACATCCTGCCAGCAATTATATTATTAAAATAAATTAAAATCTGGTATCTGTGTGTGTTGCGGGCCTTTAAGAAGCCTGTCCAATCCTATCATTCAGCCAGAATGAACGGATTGGAGGGGCTACCTGTTTGTCTACCTAGCTACCTGCTCACTGCACATGACCAGGGTCTTCCACCAGACTAGGCAGACCTACTGCTGAAGCTAGCGAGCCAGTCACATGCTATGGTGGTTAGCCTGAAGGGAGGGGAGGGATTTTATCGGTTGGATACTTTCAAAAATCGAGCTTACTCTGGCTGGGGGTCGCCACATTTCCTTTCCAAGCTTTAATATTGGGATACGAAATATGATTTATTTCTTAGAAGCCCCCCCCAACCCTCCCCAACCCTGCCCTCCACTACAGCCTGGAGTCTTTCAGAAGAGAAGGGACAACAACCATGTTCTGTGAGACTTCAAAAGGTATTCTAGGGATTGTTGAATTCGTCGTTCGCCTGGCCAAAACCAACACGCTCAAATCCTGTTTGCTCCAAAACACAGTGTGCAGACAAGATGTGGGGAGAGGGGGGTAAAATGAGTCGCTGTGACTCATTCGACTTTGACACTTGGCAATGTCATTCGGGGTAAGATCAACTAACGAGCCGCTAACAAGCCAGCCTAATACAGACAAACTAGAAACCACAAGCATGCTATTAGTCCGTTACACCAGTGAGCTACGGCATGCCACTACTACAGCCCATGGTAGGCTGAGTGCTGTTCAGAAACTGCTCTGACCTCCGTTCCACTGACAGATCGTGGGGAACAGACCGGGCTGATCCACAAGGAAGTCTATTGCCCGACTGGCCTTTGGCTAAGAAAACAAACCAAAACAAACAGATCCCCACAATAGCTGCAGCAGTCCCACTGTGGTGCACTTCGGTTGGGACTTCAAGCAAGGCATCCAGGCAAATGCATCCAGAGCTCAGTTCACACAAGCAGCCCGGGCCGGGAATGTAACGGCATAGGGGTGATTTGTGAATGGAAGCTTGTAGCAAAATGGAAAATGACAAAAGGGAGGACTATAATGGCAACGCCAGTGCGGTGTGAATGGAAGCATTCCGCTCAAAAAAAAGAGGAATGGCGTGTTTTCCATGTACGCAGAAACGGCTACCTTTACCACAAAACTTGATCCGCCAATTGCGACACGAGTGTGTGAAAGGGGAATAATTTGTGTGTGTGTCAAAACAACAGCACATTTGCTCTGTTCCGACTGCCTGGCCTGGGAGACATTATCAATCGATAATGATACCGGCGAGCTCTAAATCTTAGTTTAACGATCTGGTTTGTTTTGGTGGGTACCTCTTTAAGTGAATGCTATAAATACGTGTGAAAGCTGCACAATAGGTCAAAGACTTTGCCGTCATTCAATTTGCATGGCCTCACTATCTGGTGCTTTGTGACACCCATCGCAGGGAAGTCTTTCAGGCAGACAAAAGACCATTTATGCCCGGCCCGTGAAATAAAGGATATTCTACAGTATGCTGAATATCTCTTCAAAACACAAACAGCGCTAGTGACTGGGCCAAACCGAGGAGGCATTTGGGTTGGCTATTTTAAAATCTTAAAGCTGACGTGCATGTGCCTAAATCAATCTTTACTCAAAGCAGTTTTTTTTTCCCAGACAAACGCCATATATTCTGTACTTTTTGTGTGCATGAAGTTACGAAAATAAATATTTTGCAGAAGTTGGGGTGAAGAAAAAGCTAACTTGTACCTAGTTGAAGCATGCTTGCTATGAATATTTTGGGAGAGCGAAGACAATTTTGGCGGAATAAGTGTAAGTAAATGAAGAAGGAAATGCCAGACTATAGGTAAGTATGACTCCAACTGCATTGCGTCACGGTTGTTCGAATCAGAGGCCACAGGCTGAAGCGTGAAAACAGTTCCGTCCTCAAGTCTTTATCACTTCCTCCTACAAGAGCTTTTTAAGGAAGTGATAAAGATATTACCGAGACATACAACTCATTCCTCAGACTCGATTCTAGCTCATTATAATGACGAGGGGCACACGTTTCTCCATGTCCATGCATGCACTGTTTCAAATACCAAGCACCAGCACCTCACAGCCTCACAGCTGAGCTCTGAGGCCTCTGGCTGGGCTCCATGCTAACGGATCCCAGCCAACACCTTCACATTGAGGGCGAGTCATACCGGGTGCCAGTGCCACCATGCTCCTATAGTCCCCTTAAGAAGACTACCATGCTCCTATACTCCCCTTAAGAAGACCTTTAACTTGCTACTTATACTCCCCTTAAGAAGACCTTTAACTTGCTACTTATACTCCCCTTAAGAAGACCTTTAACTTGCTACTATACTCCCCTTAAGAAGACCTTTAACTTGCTACTATACTCCCCTTAAGAAGACCTTTAACTTGCTACTATACTCCCCTTAAGAAGACCTTTAACTTGCTACTTATACTCCCCTTAAGAAGACCTTTAACTTGCTACTATACTCCCCTTAAGAAGACCTTTAACTTGCTACTTATACTCCCCTTAAGAAGACCTTTAACTTGCTACTTATACTCCCCTTAAGAAGACCTTTAACTTGCTACTATACTCCCCTTAAGAAGACCTTTAACTTGCTACTATACTCCCCTTAAGAAGACCTTTACCGTGCTTATTTGGCAAAAGGTTAAGTTTGACACAACCCTCGTATCAGATTCTGTATCAGACAGCTTCTCCGATACTGATACCCCATTTCATTTCACTGGTTCGAGATGAGGTGCATGCAGTTCTAATTATAGCACTGGCTCCGGTAAAGCTGTAAGAGCACGCGCCCACAACCTGATGGTAGACCTTCCCCCGATACAAACACCCCAAGTTTTTCCCCTTTCTCTTCGGGGTGTTAGCGGTAGGCGTGAGGGGTTCATATGTGGCTCAGGAGGTAGAGCGGGTTGACTGGTAACCCGGAAGGTTGCTAGTTTCGATCCCCGGGATCCCCTCCTACCTAGCTGAGTGTCCCTGAGGGAGACAGCTAGCTCACCCTGACTGCTCCTGACCAGCTGGCCCGTCGCCCTGCGTGGTCGACTCCGCCGTCGGTGTGGGAATGTGTGAATGAATGGTTGCGAGTCGCTTTGGGTAAAGGCGTCAGCAAAAAATCCCCTCAATGTTAACGTATAAAAGGTGTCCTGCTCAGGCCCTGGAGACGGACGCTTGAATTAAGGGACACAAATACAATTGATTTTCAATATGAGGAAAAGCAAGCACAGCAGAAGAACAATGGACCACGACCAGAGGCTGATGAAAGCTGGATCCTGTCCGAAATCACTGTTTTCCCTCCGTCTGCAGAGCCAGACACAACCGGAGACCCCCCCCCCCCCCCCCTTCCCCAACAAGGGACAACAAGAGAGCCAATGGAAGACGGCCAATTAGGCACCAAGCAGGGAGAAAGCAGCATGGCGTGAAATTACTTGCTGACCAGTTGCTAGTACTGGCCTACATTTGAATATTTGTACAGTGGATACAGTGTGTGTGTGTGTGTGTGTGTGTGTGTGTGTGTGTGTGTGTGTGTGTGTGTGTGTGTGTGTGTGTGAGATTGAGAGAGACCACTGGCTTTTTAATATCTACTTCATATCAACTGAATTAAATGAATAAGTGCTAAACGTCACATGTAGGCAACACACTCCCTGTCACAGGCTACAAACACGCTTGAAAATAACCACAGGAAAACAACAGCAGACTACACGACATGGAAACCCCCCATCTCCATCGATCATGAGAGGACACTGTTTTTTTTCACTCGTACATGGTTTCCTAAGAAACGTCCTGTCACAAGGTTGGCTCTTGAAAACACTGGGAATGATCTCCATGTGGGTCACAGCGACTACACAACTAGACAGCGGTTCTCATCACAATAAGAGAAAGTCATTGGTGGAGTTACAGGGCGGCTTTAGTGAAGAAGACAAACGAGGACGCGGCTGGGATAACAAACCGACGCTCTGAACGGCATCACAGCGCTGACACGCTGCGGGTCTGCAGGCAGAGACAAGACGTACCTTTCGGTGTCCACTTTTCCTCTGTGCTGTACGAGCGGAATCCAGATCCACTATCCTCTCATCCTCTCTTCGACGGCTTTCTCTAGTACTTGAAGACCGGACCACCTCGCGTCCTAAGCCTCCTCTCTCCCTTCCGAGATGGGTCTGAGTGAGACGATTCCCCGGACGGCAGCAGCTGTCTGCAGTACAGCGCGCCGCCGCGCAGTGACGCGAGGCACCACCGGATGCGTTTTATTCCGCAGCGCGACGCGGCACCGTTGACTTTGTATTGGACGCGTAAAAGTGTGGCGCAAAACGGAATGCGTTGGAGAGGAGGACACAAACAGAAAGTTAAACACGTGTTGGGGTCTGACGGAGCTCTGGACTAAACAAATCAAACGGTTGCAATCAATTACTTTATGATAAACGGAACTCTGATCGGAATTGAACATGAGCACGTCTGTCCCTCACCTGGTCGCCCACCTTCAGAGCTGCTCCTGGAAGAGCCCAAATGTCCTTATCCCATCAAACCGTAGAAGTAAGCTCTTAATTAAGACCAATTAGATTGTGATTAAAGAGCGTCTAATGAGTATAATAAATCATTGAAGGTTATATTTCGTCGCTGGACTCTATCCTGGTCCTCCCCAATATCACCAGCCTACTGTCTGTTTTACTAGATGAATGTGGGGACAGAAATGTGAGGTTTGTGCGCCCCCTGTCGGCAGCCTCTAAACACACAGGGAGGACTGAACAAGAGGGACCTCCAAAACGTTTGAGTCTTTCTTTCCACTGTATCCCACCGGCCATGGCCTACATGCACACTTGACCTTATAGAGAGGGAGATACACTCTTCGATCAGCCACTGCATGGGTATTTATCCATTTCTCTCCGTTTGCAGACGATACATATCGGGTGATGGCGCACAACACACTCCAACCACTACGCATGAGGATCTCCAACAACAGAACCACTGCTGGAGTAACAAATAGTCATGCAACTTCACACAAATAGTCTTTAAAAAGTGGCTTGGACGTATCTCTCAAACTAACGTCCATTATGAACTTTTTTTTCCCCATTGCGCACTGTGGGTGGGTGTCACCTGTGGGTAGGGAGGCGCTGCCATGCAAATGCGGGGCCGCGGATCCAGGAAGTGGAGAGCGGAGAGAGGAGCGAGGAGAGGAGGGGTTCAGCGGCCAGCGTTACGCAGCGCAGGTGATCCAGCCGTCGGTGGTACAAGTTGTTTACGCACATATCGCTCTTCTGCGATCACATCCACAAACATGGGAGCCACAGCCAGCCACCTCGGGAAGGATCTGCTCTCGGAATACCAAGTGAGTTGCGTTCGAGAGCCGCTCCCTGGCGTCCGCGGTATGGGGGCGATTAAAAGTTGGGAACTGTGTTTGTGTTTGTGATCGATCGTCATTGCGACGGATACTACGGCATGGTTGTGAAGTTGTATTCAATTAGTAAGTTTATTGAATCCAATGAGTTGCGAAACAAGGAGGGTGTCCTCATTGAGTTGTTTCTCTTTGTTTCTAGGAGTTGACGTTTCTGACCAAGCAGGAGATTCTTCTGTGAGTGATCCACTGACGTCCTCTCAACTTTCATATGACCAACACACTTGAATGACCTGATACACACGATTGTTGTAAGGAATGGATAAACATAGCGTCGATTGGACATGAGAATAAACCTTATACTACTATACTTCTTTTTATTTAGTGCCCACAAGCGGTTTACTGAACTGCTGTCTAGAGAAGATAAAAACCTCCCAGATCCCAGGGCTACTACAGAGGCCATCCTCACGCTGCCAGAGCTCAAGGTATACCCAACTCAACACACTTCATGTTATGAATACTGGTCTAATACACAACTATACACTGTACTTTACTTTATTAATACTAATGAGAGATAGTGCTCAGATGCTTCCACAAACAGACCCTCAACTTGTTACATGTTTGGTTGTTGACACTCGACGCAGGGGTGTTTCACTCATGGTCACCGTGGAGGAAGTTCTCTGCCGTTTCTCGTAAAGTCCCACTGACCCTTGGACTTGTTTCCAATCCCCTCCCGCAGTCCAACCCTTTCCGGGAGAGGATCGTGCGTGTGTTCTCCACGTCGGAGTCGAGGGACGGTCTGACCTTTGAGGACTTCCTGGACCTTCTGAGTGCCTTCAGCGACTCGGCCACCCTGGAGATCAAGTCCCACTACGCCTTCCGGATCTTTGGTAAACATCTCATCGGTGCTATGAACGCTAGAGATGTTCCGATACCATCCTTTCCTTCCCGATACCGATTCCGATTCCTGAGTAGCGTCCGATACCGAGTACATCCCGATACAGCATCCAGCATTGTAACTACTAATAGCACTTGTTTTATTGAAAGTTTCTCTTGCGATGATGGCAATGTAAAGTCGGTTCACTTGCTGTCTGGATTTTTTTTTATTATATTATATATTTTAGGCAGAATCAGAGGAATTCCTGATACTGGTATCGGAACAACTCTGGAAAGTGTGAGTGGGGCTGGGAGATACATTTGACGGAGATCTGTTCCACGGAGAGTGTTTAAACCATCGTTGTGTCGGTTGGTTTGTTGGACCAGACTTTGACGACGACGGCACTCTGGACGAGGGCGACCTGGAGAAGCTGGTGAACTGCCTGACGGGGGAGACGGACGACACCAGGCTCACCCCCGACGAGATGAAGCAGCTCATTAGGAACGTGAGTTAATTGAGGCTCAGACAACCAAGCTCATTAACCAGGACAGAGACACACACACACCCCCCCCCACACACACACACCCCTCTTACGCACCTATTGTGTGGTGTACGTCCTGCCACTTAATGTACGCACTTATTGTGTGTTGTACGTCCTGCCACTTAAAAATAGGACTTAGCATTGTGTAGCATCTTAGCCTAGCTATCATGGGTTAATGTAGCAATTGTTAGTGCTTGGCACTTGGTTCTATGAACATCTTAACTGTACCGACAGCGATATTGTTTTTCCTTTCTTCTGAGAAATGTACTCGTTGTAAGTCGCTTTGGATAAAAGCTTCTGCTAAACTCCCTGAATAATTCAAGCAACTCGGGTGGCGGTCGATTGTGATGTTGAGCTGCAGCCGTCGTTTATGGAGGTTTTTTTGTGTACTTCTTAGATCCTGGAGGAGTCTGACATCGACAAGGACGGCACGGTGAACCTCTCAGAGTTCCAGCACGTCATTTCCAGATCGCCAGATTTTGTCAGGTGAAATGTCGTTATCGCCGCAATACTGTTCCTCCTCTAGCTGCCCCTGATGCTGATTCATAATCCATTTTTGTATCCGCAGTTCTTTCAAGATTGTGCTGTGAAGAGGGAGGAGAGCTGTGGCAACAGATCTACTGTGTGATTCTAATTCTGTACTTGCTCCTTTTCGATAATGTTAGCCAGTTTTTAACATGCAAATACTTAATTTATTTATCTGTGATTTTTTTACTGTACAATGTTGTACAATGTAAAGATCTTTTTTATGGTACTATTTTTAACCGTTACCTATCGAACTAATAATAAACTTGTGTATTAAACCTCCCTCAACAATGTGGATGTGTTTCAGTTTCACATGAGAAAGCCGATGACCGAATTACAAAAGTAAACTTTATATTTAATTGAAAAACTGGATATTTACAGCTGATGCAATTCTTGGAGGTCCAAAGTTCAAATTCCAATGTCTGCTCTCACCAAGGAGAATCCACCGGTTTGTGGTTTTAAGATTGCGACACTTCCTCCTTGGTTGCCGTGGCAAAACTGTTCCATGGCCCGCAAACGACATCCACCACCCTGAGGCCTTCCCCCCTGAAGAAGTCCACGCGCTGAGGCTCGTCCGAGCTCGTCGCTGTCCCGTGACCTAGCTGGCCGTACTCGCCTGAAAACAGACGGAGAAACAGAAAGGAAGACGTGTGGCACAATGTAAAACCCAGCCCACATCCGTTTAGAAAAAGGTTGTTTATTTAGAGAACTGTTTTACTCTTACCCCATCCCCACGTGTAGAGATCACCAGTAGCTGCAATGTTTAATGGAAATGTGACGTCAACATCAAGGCAATTTCATTTTTAAAGTCTAAGTCAATTTATTTTGTGTAGCCCTGAATTAGAGTTACTCTGACTCTTGACTCCATAGGCCACATTGTACCACACCCTCTAACGGACCAGGGCCAAAAACTCCCTTAATATCAGGAGTCAAACCTTGAGAAGGAATATAATCCTAGCTATCTTTGTTGTGTACGGGGAATGGGTTAACCTAGTGATTGTTAGTGCTTGGCACTCGGTTCTTTGAACGTCCTTACTCTACCGACAGCGATAGATTGTTGTTTCTCCGTCTTCTGACAAACTTACTTATTGTTAGTCGCTTTGGATAAAAGGATTAAATACCCTAAATGTAAACGAATGCACAGGAGAAGCATCCCTCCTATCAGGGATGGTTTGGGAGGGAAGAGGATGGCATAATGTGCCGATACGGGCCAGACTATACTATTGTGAAAGGCCTCGACACATTTCTTTAATCCCAGTTTGTGAACTGAGTGTGTGAGGTCTTACTTGTCACCGCGGCGGTGTGTCGCGAGCCACAGCTGACCTTGGCCACGTCACATGACTCAGTGATGTCCAGCAAGGCCGGGAAGGCCTGGATGGATATGAACACGTCCTGGCTTCCCCCGGCCTCGTGCTCCTCTCCTCCGGTCGATGCAGCTGGTGGATGAAGAGAAGAATTAATTAACCTTTCACGCTGAAAACTCATTTGAGCGTGTGTTGACATTCAATTCAATTTTATTTGTATAGCCCTTCATCACCAGTACAGTCTCAAAGGGCTTAACAGGCCAAATATTTACACCCCTGACCCTAGCCCCCAATAATTCCCCCTAATTGGGGACATGTCATCTATCAACCAATACTAATCTTGCATGCAAAAAGCTTGCAACAGACTTCCATAATATGGAACAAACGAATTTGTCATATTGTGAAGCAACGCCATTTCCCACTGGACATTTGTACACGAGCACAGCCGTGTAACCGTTGTGTAGCTGTCAAGGCGAGGGCCAAGTTTGAAAGAAATACTTACTTCCCTTAACTCTCTTCTGCCCTTGGCTTGTTCGCATAGCTAGAGATGGAAGTCCGAGCTGGCCGGACTCATTCCAGCCCCACACATACAGGTCGCCCCCAGCTGAGCCATGAGGGAGAACAATCACACAGAGTCATTAATGCTTTGAGAGGACATCTGCAGGGTTCAACCGGGTTCAATTTGAGACGCTTTAATACCGCTTAGAAAACAATACTAATTAAGATCTCTAGGCAAATGATAAACCTCATCCTGGGATTGTTTTATTAGTATAAACATGTATTTGTATTTATTGTAGTAAAATCGGTCAACATGTAAGCCTAGATTTACTAACCCTAGATTAACCCTAAACCAGGATTAATTTAATCCATGTTGGTGCAACCCAGCCTAAGACTTCTAATACCTGTGTTATCAAAAGTCCATTACAAGTTAGGCAGAGAGCAGCCACAACAAAACAACAATTGTGCTGCACAGCCATAGCTTTTAAAGGGGTGATATTATGCAGACCAAAAAAAAACGGAACAGGCAGACTTTCACACTGCTCGTAATGAATAATCACACTCACGCCTGGTGGCGTGACATCACCTTTAACACGCCCCTGGTCAGAGTGCAGAGTAATCCACAGGAGCAGGACTCATGACAGTCAGCCTCAAACCTCGACCCTTAAGGACTCACCGCTAACGCAGGCAGAGTGCCAGCCTCCTGTAGACACCGAGCCGATGCGGACCCCCCACAGGGCCTCCACCGGCCTGGGGTCCTTCTCAGGGGTCAGGCCCGAGTGGCCCAACTGACCGTGGCTGGTGATAAAAAAAAGAAAACAGTCACACACACACACACACACACACGTGAATATACACACGTCAGATCCAGAGGTGTAATGAACACACAGCCACGGCTGGCGGGCTTTTGCTTTTGGTACATCAGCTCATTGTAGTAACAAATAATAACATACAACATAACCAGACAATATACATTTAATATGAAATATGTTAAGTGCTTTTTAAAGGGGTGATGCTATGCGGGTTGTGAGTGTGATGAGTTTCCTGTGTTTTAGTGACATTATAAGGGGGTGGGTGTGTCCCCCTAGACGTATGATGGATAGATACGCCACATTTGTCACATTAGTCCACTGGGTAGGCTGGTAGACCTGGTAGATCTATCCAGCGTACATCTAGGTGGGGGCACGCCCACTAGTGATGTCACTAATACACAGTTAAGGGCAGATTTTCAAACAGCTTGTGATGGCAAATCACACTCACACCTGGTGGCATAACAGCACCCCTATAACTACATCAATTGCCGTGCATATCGGTTTGAAACATGTGTACACCTGTGTGACATACAACACACAGTGGTGTGGCTGTATTCACACGAAACGGAGGACATGTTATGCTGTGATGCCAGGTGTCTGTACCTCCCTAGTCCCCAGGTATAGACCGTTCCGGAGCCGCTGAGCAGGACGGCATGCTCCGCCCCCAGGGCCAGGCTCACGGCCTTCAGCTGGGGCGACAGGGGTCGGTAGAACGGAGGTTTGGAGGCTACGTAGCCCCCGGGGGCTAACGGCAGCCGACGGGGGGGCCCTGAAATACGTCACAAAACAAGGCTCAGATCAGCAAGGTTGGAGAGGTAATAATTAATGGCGTTGTGGTCTTGGAGAACCCCCTGAGTGTGTGTCTGAGCGCCGCGGTGATGGCTGGTTTTTCACCTGGGGCACACTGATTACTCACTGCACAACAACAGGTGTGCAGCCTCACCCGGCCAGCCCCAGAGTCCGGTCAGTCTGACCCGGGCCAGGTGAGGCTGCTTCAACCAGCCATCATCCACCACAGCCCACACACACACACACTCCCACAGATCGATGCACTCGGTATTACCAGCTTCCTTCTCCTCAGCCGGTGTTTCCTTGCTCCATGCGGGGGCCGGCGGGACCGGGTCGCGGCGCTGGACGTCCCAGCACTCCACTCGGTCTGTGAACCCCAGGGTGAGGTATCGCTCCCCGAGCAGAGCGTCCTGGCAGCCCAGGCTTCTTTCACTGATGTAACGTCCGTTCTCGTCGGCGCCAAAGCCCGATAAGTACACACGACCCTCGTCTACGATCGAGAGGGAATCATGACCCGAGTCAGTACTCTCGGATATCTTCTAGAATATTAAAAGTATGAAAGTGATGATGCCTAGACTGGGCATGTGAACTTAAGTTCTACATAGATTAAACACAATGCATTTGTCTGCTTAGAATACGGTGCTGTTATGACACACATGTACATCTACATGTGTTGTCATGTGATATAACATGACAACACATGTAGATGTACGGGTCATGTGATATAACATGACAACACATGTAGATGTACGGGTCATGTGATATAACATGACAACACATGTAGATGTAGTTGTCATGTGACGTGACACCACATGTAGATGGCGTAGTAGTCATGTGACGTCATAGCCTCACCGTGTAAACACAGCGACGCCGTGCGACTCCAACACGCGCTCAGCTGATTGGTCCCCGCGTTCAGCTGATTGGATCCCGCGCGCCCCTCTTGACGCTCCGCTCCGACCTCGCGGCCACCCACGTGGTCCAGACGTGTCGGCGTCAAACACGTGTAACTTTGAACATCGTCGTCGCCTTGTGATGGTTTCCCGCGGGCCGTTATTTGCCCGAAAGCATTAAAGCCGAATCCGAACCAGGTCATTGAAACACTGCGCCTACTGGGAGGCTCATGAGGCTTTGAAAAGTGGGCCCGCTTCGCTAACGCTGGTGATAGCGGCACACTGCGCGCATGCGCGGCTGCCGATGACGTGGAAATACGAGTGACAGTGTGCCATGTGACGTGTGACGTCATTTTATTATCAATTTCGGTAAGGTATCATTATAGAAATTAATTATCATACATTATTTATATGTGCACGTTAAAAGTTGATTTAAAAAAAAGGTGACCACAACAAAAGGAATGTCCCAGCAGTGATAGAAAAAAAACAACATCATCAGTCATAGTGTGTAAGAAATACGCCTGCAGTGAATGGTTGTGCGCTCCATTACGACAAATAAATACAACCGATGAAGGAGCACATTGAAATAGGAAGGTGTGTGATTGAAATGGAAGTACACTGATTACAAAACCGGAATGAAATAACCAGCAACAAAAAAAAAAGATCTTTGGAATGAAAGAGTGAACAAAACTATATATAAAAAAAAACATCCAGGCTTGTACACTTTTCTATCCCAACATTTTTGGTGAAGAGTACATCGCAGGTTAGTGTAAGACACATCGGGCTGCCTCTGATACAAGCCAATGTCAAAACGATGACACGCACACTTTAAGGTACACACACACACACACGCACGTGTATGCTAACTTAGACACACACACGTGTTAGAATATGTGACACAAAACAAAGCCACACCTTTGCTGCACCTATACACTTTGGACACACACACACACACACACACACACACACACACACACACACACACACACACACACACACACACACACACACACACACACACACACACACACACACACACACACACACACACACCCCTCACTCCTCTACGACGCGGGCCACCCCCGCCGCCCCCGCCCCCTCCCCGCTGCTCTGGATGATCCCGTACTCGATGGCCTTGTCCAGGCAGCTCTGCGCCGTCTTGGCGACGGGGTCCGGGGTACCGCCGTCGCCGCCGCCCTTGGCCAGCACGGAGAGGATCTCCAGGGCCTCGCTCTCCATCAGCGTCTCCGCCAGGCTCCGCTCCGCCGCCATCAGGTTGCGGGCGATGACCACGCCGCGGTGCCGCAGGTCGCCCACCTCGCTGAGCAGCAGCGCCTGCAGGATCTCCAGCCAGTGGGCGGTCTGAGGGGGGGGGGGGGGGAGAGAGAGAGGGGTAAGACGGAGGTTAAAGTTAAATGGTGAACGGACTTCATTTATACAGCGCTTTTCTAACCAGTGGCCGCTCAAAGCGCTTTACAACACTGCCTCACATTCACCCGTTCATGCACACATTCACACACCGACCGGCGGAGTGAGCTCTTCTACGCTCCTCATTGATAATTAAAAAAAAGTTTAAGTTTCCTTGCTAGGATGAAGGGTTGTGCAAACAGTGTGGCTCTGGAGTGCGTTGAATTCTAAAGCCTCTAATCACTGCTACAGCCTCCGAGGGCTTCCCCAATAAGACCGACTTGACTCGCTTCCAACGCATTTTTCTAGTTTCCATAATCTCTCCCCTAAGCCCCCCCCCCCCCCCCCTGCCGCCGCTATAGTGGTCACTTCCCGTCAGGGGACAGGAAGTGATGCGCTCACCGTGGCGGGCACGCGGGCGCAGAGCTCCGGCTGCTCGGCGGTGAGCATGGCGAGGGTCCCGGCGGCGGCGCGCCGTAGCCTCTCATCCTCCTCGCCGCTGTAGAGGACCAGCAGCTTCAGCCGGTCGTTCCCCGTGGCCAGGTAGAGCTGCTGCACCTGAGGACCACACACACACACACACACACACACACACACACACACGGGCGCACACACACACACACACACACACACAGGGTGGGTGGGTGAGATCCACGGCAGGTGAAGAAACACCAAGAGAGAAAGAGATAATTTAGGTGACGTGAGTCGTGATGGCAACTCGGGCATAGGCGCGCGCGCGCACACACACACACACACACACACACACACACACACACACACACACACACACACACACACACACACACACACACACACACACACACACACACACACACACACACACACACACAGTGTGTACACACACACACACACACTCACTCATACACAGTGCACACACTCATACACACACACACACACACACACACACACACACGCTCATACACAGTGCACACACTCATACACACACACACCACCGTGCGTATTAGTTGTGCTTACCTCTGTGCTGAGGACCATGTTGCACATGCACTCGGTGGCGGCTGCCCGGACCAGCTCGTGCTCCTCAAACATGTAGCCCTCCATTTTGGGCACGGCCTTCTCCTGGATCATCTTCTGTCTGGAGAACACAAGGCTGTTCTATTATTTACGGTAATGGCACGGCCTCTTCTACTGCTCCAAGTCCTGGAGAATGAATATGGTGTATGAAGTCACTTTTGTGGACATTTCACAATTTAAATGTAATTATGAGTGATTTCTTCTGAAATCATTTTATCATTGACCTGCAATGGGTATCGGTCATTTTAACACTCAGCTATAAATGTTGATGTTGGTGTATTTAAAAATAAAAATAAAAAACTGCTAAATCGAAGCAGATGTCTTAAAAAAATTCAAGAGGAAGTAAAAAAGTACGCTGTTTTTGTTATTCCTTTCAGATAACACCGCAAGCTTGCAAGCTTGCAGCTGCGGGCACTGTGCCGTCGTGTTAGCGAAGAGCTCCCCCTAGTGGCTGACCTGAGACGCTCGCTGATGCCGGCCAGGTTGGTGAGCGCCATGAGAGCTTCAAAGTTCTGCAGCAGGGTGCACTCCAGACTCAGCAGGCTGATGAGCGGCCGGACCACCTCGTAGATCTAAAGAAGAGATAGGGGAGGGAGAGAGGTGGTTGAATTATACTGGAGGGAGAGAGAGAGGCAGAGGGAGAGAGAGAGGGAGGCAGAGAGAGAGAGAGGCAGAGAGGGACAGAGAGAGAGAGAGGCAGAGATGGAGAGAGACAGAGAAGGAGAGGGAGAGGGAGGGAGAGAGAGAGAGAGAGGGAGAGACAGAGAGAGAGAGAGGCAGACAGAAAGAAAGAGAAAGAAAGAGAAAGAGAAAGAGCGGTTTTAATAAATAAGTGAGCAGAGGATTATGGAATAGGTCTCCTCCTCACCCGTTCCCCGGGGAAGGCGATCTCAGGGTTGGATGTGATGGTGATCTTGGCCAGAGCTTGTGCCGATTTGACCTTTCCTACGACCGTGTTGTCAGACGCCAGCGGGATCAGGGCCTGCGGAGCAGCGGGGGGAGGGGGGGGGGGGGGGGGGGGTCAGACGATACTTACGGTCCGGTCTCAGGGTTATCACCCGGGAGGTACAGTGCAGCCCCGGGGTCAGCCCTACCTACCTTTCCTCCGCCCTGGGCCACCACGGCCCCTCGGTCCTGTTGACGATCCACCAGTGCCAGGAAGGCCCTGCATGGGGAAGGGACGGTGAGCAGAGTGGTTCCTACACGATGTTCTGAGACAAGGTGTTCTGATACAAGCTGTTCTGAGACGAGATGTTCTAGAAGAGTTATTCTGAGATGGGTTGTTCTGAGTCAAGATGTTCTGTGGAACTCGGTTGCATAGAGAACACCACACTGAGTGGTGCTGAAACGATGAGTCAGTTCCTCGTCGCTGGACAGCCCATCGATGGATCACGTTGACGTTCGCTTTGGTCGTTAATCAGGGAAAAAAAAAAACACCAAACTCTGTTTTGTTGGCAGCTTTGAAAATTTTGTGTTTGATACAGATGAATCACGTTAGGTTTATTTGGCTTGGCACAGACAAAGCATTCCATTTCCAGGCTTTGACAGTGAGATGTTATCCTGGCGTTACTTATGACATTTTCTTTAATAAACGACCCCTGAAGCTCATTGAGGAGGACAGCGAGCCAGACGAAGCCACACTGAACCCAGGCGTTGGTTTTGGGCCCTGGTCTTTGAGGGGGGGGGGGGGGGGGAGGCGAGACGTGGTCCTACCTCGCGACGCACTCCCGACAGGACTCGGTGAGGGCGGGGCTCTCGTGCCGGACCATGCACACCAGGGCCGAGACCACGCCCGCCTCCAGCAGCTTCCCCAGCCTCTTCTCCACGTACGAGGCGGCGTCCTAAAACACAGGCGATGACGCGCAGCATCACGACAGCAGCGTGTTAAGGGTCGAGGAGACTTTGTATATTCAAAATCGCATTAAAAAATTATTACATTTAGGGCATCTAGCAGACGCTTTTATCCAAAGGGACTTAGAACAAGTACATTTGTCAGAGGAAAGAACAGTCGGTACAGTAAGGATGTTCATAGAACCAATTAGTGCCAAGCACTAACAATTGTTAGGTTAACCCATACCCCTGTATACAACACAGATAGCTAGGATAAGACGCTACACAATGCAAGTAGTACTATTTAAGTACCATTTTTCAGTGCGTGGAAGTACAACATACAATAAGTGCGTACATTAAGTGGCAGGACGCACCACATGCAATAAGTGCGTAAGAGGGGTGTGGGGGGGTGTGGGGGTGTGGGGGGGTAAGGGGGGAGGCTATGCAGAGTCTTAGGGGTGAAGTCTGAACGGAAGACAAAGACCATGCTATCTATAAGCCGGAGGGGGTCGGGATGGCTTTTAAATGAGCACCTTGGGGTGCTCTTCGGGCACATGCTGCTTTGCATATTTTGCCAGCTCCAACATCTGCGGGTCGGGCTTCTCCACGTCGTAGCTGTTGGTGCAGTTCACCAGCGTGGAGCCCACGGCGAACAGCACCGTCTTGTCCTCCGACTGCAGGAGCGAGGGGAGAGTTATTCAGACACGACGGCGGATCGTATGGTTGGTTATGCATTATGCATCCCCACGGAGGGAAATGAATATATTAGATGTTTTCATTAAATATATACATCAACGTGCAAAGTGGACCAAACAAAGCCTTATTATTAAATTCAAGATTCAAGACTTGGATTTGTCCCATGCATACCCAAGTATACGCTGTAAATTGGAAATGATGACGTGATTTACAATACTGCAGTGCTAGCAGATGGGTCAGGTTTAAACTTGGGACAATAAAGTAAAATTGTCCTCACTGACTATGAATGAATTCATGAATGACAGACAGACTAATTTGATCCTTCCATTAATCCACTTTCCTACGCTTCAAATTGAAACCAATTTTGGTCTCCAAATAAACGTCGCAATAGCACGTCACTCAAATACTGACAGTCACTAAAATACTGTCAACAATCTCTTGCGATGTAACCGAACCGCAGAAGGTGCATTAAAGTAACTGAAACTGTTGTGGTTGTGACCTTAGCGAGTTCGAACATGGCCCGCAGTGCGTTCTGGTCGCCCACGAGGTCCTCCTTCACGTCGGCGTCGAAGGTGAGGTACGCCAGGCCTTCCACGGACCAGCGGCGAGAGGTCGCCGGCAGGGAGTCGTTACACAACCACCTGGGGGAGAGAGAGAGAGAGAGAGAGAGGGGAGTCGTTACACAACCACCTGGGAGAGAGAGGGAGTCGTTACACAACCACCTGGGAGAGAGAGGGAGTCGATACACAACCACCTGGGAGAGAGAGAGAGAGAGAGAGAGAGAGAGGGGAGTCGTTACACAACCACCTGGGAGAGAGAGGGAGTCGTTACACAACCACCTGGGAGAGAGAGAGAGAGAGAGAGAGAGGGAGTCGATACACAACCACCTGGGAGAGAGAGAGAGGGGAGGGAGTCGTTACACAACCACCTGGGAGAGAGAGGGAGAGAGAGAGGGAGTCGATACACAACCACCTGGGAGAGAGAGAGAGAGAGAGAGAGAGAGAGGGAGTCGTTACACAACCACCTGGGAGAGAGAGAGAGAGAGAGAGAGAGGGGAGTCGTTACACAACCACCTGGGAGAGAGAGAGAGAGAGAGGGGAGTCGTTACACAACCACCTGGGAGAGAGAGGGAGTCGTTACACAACCACCTGGGAGAGAGAGAGAGGGAGTCGATACACAACCACCTGGGAGAGAGAGAGAGGGGAGGGAGTCGTTACACAACCACCTGGGAGAGAGAGAGAGGGGAGGGAGTCGTTACACAACCACCTGGGAGAGAGAGGGAGAGAGAGAGGGAGTCGATACACAACCACCTGGGAGAGAGAGAGAGAGAGAGAGAGAGAGGGAGTCGATACACAACCACCAGGGAGAGAGAGAGAGAGGAGGGAGTCGATACACAACCACCTGGGAGAGAGAGAGAGAGGAGGGAGTCGATACACAACCACCTGGGAGAGAGAGGGGAGTCGTTCCACAGCCAACTGGTAGAGAGAGACAGTACCCTTAGCTTCCCTGGACTCACCTCCTTTTTCATATATAAATAAGATAAGGGAGTACTTTATTGATTTGGTTCATTAATACTTTACTATGTCGATATACACCGAAAGAATAGAAATGTAGATGGAAAAAATGAATATGAACATCATCAAATGAGGTTATGGTCGGTATAGGAGTGAGTTAGTCAATCTAAGTCCTGAATTAGAAATGAAGCATCTCAACCCAGCTCTGTTGACATTATTGACATGTACATGATCATCTTAGAGACGATATAAATACACACACAAATGGAGTACAAATGTGGACGCAGGAGGAATACAAATAAAGACCCAAACTGGTAGACTGGGTAGCCCAGCCCATTCTGCCCGCAATTTGAGTTTGCCCTGCAGAAGGGTCTGGAGAAGAGCAATACATTTCTTTCTAGTTTCGATACGTTTTTTCCAATCACCAAACTGGCTCTTCCCCCTGGCACGCTATTGGCTGGTTTAAGAGGACAGGGAAGCGACGGCAAACAGCCAATTTTCGAGTCATTTGAACTAGGCCCGTTGATCACGCCTCTTGTGCTGAAGAAAATGACAGCAGCTTCCCCAGACCAACGTGCAATCTACGACTGAGCTTGGTCTGGCAATAGCCAGGCCACCAAAGTGGGTCAAGATGACCTACTTTCTGCACTGCTTGGCGAGCTTGACCGTGGAGCCCTCTGCAAACTGCTTCATGCTGAAGTCTGTCCCACCGGCCGAGCCCAGCTTACACAGACCCTGTGTGGGAACAATTTAAAACAAGTCAAGACATTAATAATAATAATAAAGAGTAATTTATGTTGCACCTTTGTAGGTACTCCAAGACAATTAACTACTCAGATTACAACTCAGGTCAGTGCAACGCCTTCACCTAGAAGATCTATATATATATATATAAATAAATATATAAATATAAATGTACCGAAAAAAATCTCAGATGAAAACGGGCGGGGCTTGATCAAGGTTGAGGTTCGAATTTTGAAAAATAAAGCAGGAACTGGAAACAAACAACTTTTCCAAGGACTTGAACTCAAACTAAACCGTGACGTGGACGGCTGTCGTGTCCTCACGTACCACCAGCGCCCTGACGCGTATCCGGTCGTTCTCGCTGTTCTTGTAGAGGTCCTTGAGCAGTGCCACCCCGTTGGGCGTGATGAAGGACGCCCTCTTGGCCTTCCCCGAGGCGTGGATGAGCGCCTCCACCGCCACCTGCTGGTGGCTCACGTCCTTGGAGGCGCACAGGGCGATGACGGCGTCCATCATGCCCGGGACCTCCAGGGCCTGGTTCCCCGTGTCGCTGGGGCCCTGCAGCAGCGTGGAGGCGCTCTGGATCGCGCGCAGCTTGCTCTCCACGTCCGGGCGGCTGAAGTGCTGCCTGATCGGCAAAGGGATTTCAAAAAGATTTACATTTACGTATACATTTAGGGCATTTAGTAGACCCTTTTATCCAAAGCCGACTTACAGAGGTTCGTACACACATTCACACACCATGCAAGGCGACAGACATGCCTTCAGCGATATGTTGTCGTTTCTCTTTCTTCTGACAAATGTACTTATTGTAAGTGCTTTGGATAAACCCTAAATGTAATCCTAAATGTAGATGTGTAAATGTGCAGCAGAGGATTGAAGGTGGAAATCTAACCGGACTCAAGTACTGTCTGTTTCTAAGTCACTTTTAAGGTAAAACAGGAACGAATTGAGACGGGAACAAACGCAAGTCATCAGCGTTCCCACTCACTGGACGTAGTCCTCGCAGAGCTTGCTGAAGTTCTCCCGCTCCTTGTCGCTCTTCAGGTCGTCGTACAGCTTGCTCAGCAGCACCGAGCAGCTCATGTTGGTGTTCTCCGTGAGCGCAGGGCCGTGGTCCAGCTCAGGGACCGTCCCCGCCACCTCCAGGATCTGCTTCAGCCCTGCAGAGAGAGACCGGCAACCCCCACCCCCAGACCCCTCGGTGAAAAGGAGACTATTGACTCTCCGCTAAAGAAGGATTCACTTGGATAGGTTGAAACGAGTGCAGCCGCAAATGCATCTTTAAAGTCAGACAGCTTTCAGTGGACCCTTGTACTGGACATTTAAGACTGCTTTTAAAATGCACTTGTCACTTAGTCTTATTGTCTCTCTGTTGTCCCATATTTGTATGCTGTCTCTCATGTCTTGCTCTGCACTGTAATCCTCGGGCCAACGTGCGTGCCCCTTAGAAGGGACTTGAGACTGAAGACTTTTTTTCCTAGGAAGCATGTACTCAACTCTCTCTCTCTAATGCAAACTGCATTAGAGGAACTTTTTTGTTGTTTTCTTTTGTCTGTGTATACAATATGGTATCTGTATGTATTTTATATATATGCACTTATATATTTGTTGAGGAGGCCACTTCATTGCCCTTAATGGCTTCTCCTCGTGCTCTGATGCGAGTAGAAGTCACAACAACACTTTGTACACTCAACAAGACACTCAACTTTGTACACTCAACAAGACACTGAGTTATAAAGCCTGCGTCGGGCGTTTCCTCCAGGCGGTATGGCAGGGGGAGGGTGGTCGTACCCTGGTCGATCACCCACAGCGTCACCGAGTTGTCCGGGTTCTTCTGGCATTTGCGCGGCACCTGTTTCACCAGGAGGTTGATGGCACTGTCCCGGCCCGGCCCGGACACGGCGACGGCCGGCAGCATGTCCAGCAGGTGGCGTAGCATGGAGCGCAGCTCTCTGGACGGCTCTGCCAGACCGAGAACACCCGAGTCATCCACCAATCAGCAGCAGCCATAAAACCCTAGACTCCTCCCCCCATCTGGACGGGCGGGGAGCGCTTTGAGTTGGACTAATGAACCTTCCCTACCCCGCGGACGTGTACCACAATCTGTGAACATTTGTAATGATTTTTCATACATGCACACATCATGTACTTACTTATGTACCTATAGTACGTCGCTTTGGATAAAAGTGTCTGCTAAATGCCCTAAATGTAAATTTATGTAAATGCTACACGCACATTTTATGAATTGATTTACATACTTTTTGTATATTTTCGATATAGTGTTCTCAATTCAGAACCACCATGTAAATCAGATCTTCAGAAAAAATGACCTGAACATGAATATGTCAATTGAATGAATGCCTCCGGTCTCACCGGCGAGGATGGCCTCGTCCTTGCCCCTGAAGTCCTTCCTCATGTCCTCGGTCAGAGCCTCGAACATCACCTGCAGCAGGTGGCAGGCGGCCAGCGAGACGGCCGACGCCCCCGTCCCCATGACGCCACACAGCTGCTGCATGCCCAGCTCGTTCACGATGGCCATGGTCTGGGGAGGAGAGAGAGGACCGGCGAGACCTTTGGTTAAAGCTCTGTACCGCATCTGGGCGGCATGTGGCTCAGAAGGTAGAGCAGGTTGGCTGGTAACCGGAAGGTTGCTACTTCGATCCCCGGCTCCTCCTATTGCCTAACATTCACCCACTCATGCACACATTCACACACTGACGGCAGAGTCAACCACGCAGGGCTCGTCGGGGGCAGTCAGGGTGAGGGCGTCTCGCTCAGGGACACCTCGACACTCAGCTAGGAGGAGACGGGGATCGAACCAGCAACCTTCCGGTTTCCGCTCCGCCTCCTGAGTCACATCCCGCCCACTCCTCTACCATCTACCACCCGGTCTTGCCCGACCTTGGATTGGAGACGCTGTGGCGCTGTGCGACGCCCACAGATGATTGACTCACCCTGGACTGGTGTCCGGTGCACAGGCCCACCAGCGTCCGGAGCGCCGACAGCAGGATGTCCTCCTGCTTGGACTCCAGCAGCCTCTGGATCAGCTTCACGCCGTCGTTACGGAAGATCTGCTCGGCGCCGGCGTCCTCCCGCGACAGCACCACCAGGTTCTGGGCCGCCTGCACGGTTCACAGGTTCATTGGTCGGGTTTGCAACCAGAGTACAAGTCATTGGTGGCCTCCTCAACTGTGCAACATAACAAATATTAGGTGTAGAAAATACGTACAGCTACGATATTATATACATAGACCAAAAAGAACAATGAGAAGTTATACAATCATATGAATAATGCAAGCTGCTGGTAATCTCCAAATGGCGTTTTACTAGGCAATGTTGTTTTGTAAATTATTAAGGCAAGTAAAAAAAAAACTGATAAAAAAATGCACTTCTGATACTTTCACATAAACAAAAATGCAGTTTAAAAAGAAGGACGACCATCCAAAGACAATAGAACAGAAGCATTTAAAAGAGCAACTGTAATAACAATTGATTTGTGACCCGGGCGTGAAATGAAACGATAATTATGTCATTATAACTCAGAATGCACGGGACAAGCCGTGGCAGAAGGCGAGGCCTAGACGGCTACGCCTGCATGAACTAGAACTAAACTCTTACTTTCTGTCGGTCCGAGTCTGTCGCAGACGCATCCAACAGGAGGGAGAACATCTGCTGCACGCGGGCGTCCGTGGAGTTCATCTGCTTGGCCTGCACAGAGATGAGGATCAAGTGTTAGCTCCTGCAGGACCTCCTCCTCCTCCTCCTCCTCCTCCTCCTCCTCCTCCTCCTTCACCGCTCGCTGCTCTCTCTCTCTGAGAAACACCTCCACACCTTCTGCTGGATCTGCGCTCCCAGCTCCCGCAGCAGGTCCTGGAAGGCTCTGTTCTTGGGCTCGAGTTGGGCACACTTCTGGGAGTCCTCGAAGGCTTGGTTCAGCTGGCCCAGCTTCTGGCAGGCCTGGGCCCTGCGGAACCGCGCCTTCACGTCTCCAGGGTCTGTGTCCAGGGCTGAGGAGGAGGAGGAGGAGGAGGAAGACTCAAGATTCACTTGTTCAGAGTTCACCTGGACTCTGCATAGCCTCCCCCATTACCCCCCCCCCCACACTCCTCTAACGCACATATTGTATGTTGTACGTCCTGCCACTTAATGTACACACTTATTGTATGTTGTATGTCATTGCACATAAAAAAAGTACTTAGCATTGTGTAGCATCTTATCCTATCTGTGTTGTATACGGGGAATGGGTTAACCTAGCCATTGTTAGTGCTTGGCATTTGTTTATGAACATCCTGACTGTACGGACAGCGATATATTGTTGTTTCTCTTTCCTCTGACAAATGTACTTACTCCTGTAAATCGCTTTGGATGAAAGCAGGGCTGCTCTTCCATACATACGGACCCAATCCTTAGGTTGGAAAACGCTGTTAATCTAAACGCAATCTAACCCAATTAAAATCTGCCAGTTAAATCACTGTCCGAATTAATGTTTGTTTGTATGTGCAATACATTTAAATGAGTTCAGGTATCTATAGCTTACAAATCAGCATCACTCCACATGCATTGATGTGGATGTACATGGGGGTCTTGTATGCGTGGACTGAAAACTAGGGATCTGTGGGTACTCCTGCTGTGAGAGAGTGGTTTGAACGCTGCGATACTGGAGATAATCATATACCCAAAGTTCTAAATAAGATCTTACACTTTAAGGAGAGTGTAACTGACCAACCTTTAGAAGCGTCAGCCTCTGCCTTGGTGTACTCCTCCAGCTTGAGGTAGCACGCAGAGCGGTTCCGATACAGGACAGCCCGTTCGGCCTTCGCATCGCTGAGCTTTATCGCCTTGCTGTAACAACAGGCAGCACCCTTCATGTCCCCAGCCTTGAAGAGGGTGTTCCCCTCATCCTTCAGGGTCGCAGGATCCTGGGTAAAAGTTTAGAGGAGAGACGTCCATGCGGAGATTTGATAATTGAATGGGAAAGCATCGTCCGTCATGATGAATCGCACGTCTTCGTGACCAGAATCTTGTATATTTAAGGAGATCTGATCACTGGGCTGAACGCTTAGAGCCACTCCATCTATGGTATGCAGTGGCTTGCCTCACATAGCATGCTGGTGTGTGTTCTCCTTACCTTTTCCTTCTCTTTGTTGCTCATTTTTAATTCGATCAATGAAATATACAACGGGGTAAAGCAGCAACGGTGCGTTTTTAGTGTTATTTAAAGATTACGTGAGTGAAAAACTTCTTATCACAACCCCAGTTCCTGGTTGCTGGATGCAGGGTGATGACGTTTGACGGGGGCCACGCCCACATCCTCCCTCATCATTACCGTAAAAGGCATGAACGATGCGCACACGCTATGGGTGATGCGCGCACGCACACACACACACACACACACACACACACACACACACACACACACACACACACACACACACACACACACGCATGCAAGCGCGCGGGCACACACAGACACACACACACGTAAACAAGCACACACGCAGGCAAACGCACACGCATACACGCACACACACACACACACACACACACACACACACACACACACACACACACACACACACACACACACACATACACACACACACACACACACACCCACACACACGCACACACAGATTGCAACATAACAATTGTTTTTCAACATTCTTTATTAATATGTTTGGATGTTTGGTTGGCTACATATTTCTTGTTCTGTCAAATCCAAAGAGTAAAAAACACACACATACACACACACGCACGCACACGCGCACACGCGCACGCGCGCACACACGCACACACACACACACACACACACACACACACACACACACACACACACAAACGGAACTCCTTTATGCAGGCAATTGCCTTTGAGAAAGTACACAACAGTGAAAGGCATCGCATTTCTCAAAGTAATGTGGATTGACGTCTGGTTTCAGGTGGCCATTGTTCAGGTGTGTTGTGTGTCTGGGTTACCCAGCCCCTCACCCACCTGTTCTCCCTCTGTGCGCCCCGCATGGCAGCTGCTACCTCCGTCAGGAGGAAAGTGCAGATCTCGCATTACCCCCTTAATGTTACCAAATAGTGCTATCGTTTGATAACCCCAATAATAACTCCAATATTGACACTTGTACTTGTATAATAATGACCGATATAAATTAATTAATTATTAATATATATATTAAATTTATATAGCCCATTTCGCATTACATAGTTATTATACACTATTCTTTTTTTGATAAACCCAGACAAGGGCATCCGCAGAACTCTTACAATCAACCACCAATGGCAGTTCAGCGGAATATCATGACACAGAGAATAACTCAGGACAAAGGAAGACATATAAAGGAATGAGTTCGGCTTTAAAATGAAATTCTTTGAGAGACGGGTGTCGGCCTGCATTCCGTCTGACCACGACCAACACTAGTTTGCCTTCAAGGCAAACAGATCCACATATGACACCATCACGTCAGCGCTATACAGCTCTCCCCCACCTAGAGAAGCCCAAAACCTACGTCCCGATGCTGTTTGTCAAATAGGGCTCGGCGTTTAACTCCATCGACCTGGAACAAACTTCTCAACAAACTGCACACCCTCGGTTTGGATGCCGCTGTCCTGTGGATCAATGACTCTCTCTCACCGACGGACCCCAGCATGTCAGGCTGGGCTGTCCCACCTCCTCCACCATCACCCTCCACACTGGCGTCCCCCAAGGCAGCGTCCTCAGTCCCCTCCTCTACTCCCTTTACCCTACCCCCCCCCCCCCCCCCCCACAGCTCCAACACCTTAATCGAAGAATCTGCAGACAACACAAGCGTAGCGGGTCTGATATCGAATAATACCCCAACAGCCAACAGGGAGGAGGTTCAGACGCTGTCCACATGGCGCAGGAAACACGACCTGGACTTCGACACAACAAAAAACGAAATAAATCCTTATCGACTTCAGGAAAAACAACAAATAAACCCACCGCAATGGACTGTGGATCCATGGGGAGGGGGGGGAGGTTCAGCGGGTTGCCAGATTCAACTTCCTGGGAGTCCGATACATCTGAGGACTTGACCCGGGGGCCTGCACACCTCCCGCCTGGTCAAGCACAGCCGGCAGCCGCCTCTTTTATCTGAGGACCCTGAGGCACAACAGGCTTCCCTGAAAAACCGCTGATCAGCTTTTATTGCTGCACTACCGAGAGAGAGCAGCCAAGCGCACTGTCTGGTTCTGTAGCTCCACCGAGGCACACAGAAAAGGCATGCAGTGGATAGTCCAATATGTAACATAGAACTGTTGCTAGTGCAAGTGATATGACACTGTTGTGTTGACATGTCAATGTTCAGGTTCATTGTGTTTTTTTCTGACTATGGCTATTTATTATAATATGACGAGGACTATTCATTATATTTGTCATTTATTCTTGGTTCATCGTGCTGCTAAATGGATGAATTCTGCAGAACTAAGTTTCCTCGTGGTTTGTCATTCCTCGTGGGTTTATCATTTTTAGATTTTCGTATTGTATTTGTCTTGTGCTACTTATGGACCTGCATCGTAAAAGACGATGCAAATCTAACCAAATCTAAAGGAATTTCTAAACTCTGGAATTTGAATAACTGACACTATGGGTTGTTACATACTGGCACTACTCTGTAGACTTCTTGTTAATAATCAAGCGGACTACAGTGTTTGGTTTGGCCCTCTCTGCTCTAATCTAACCTCGTTCACAAGCGTTCATATGCCACAGTAGAATGCATGGAACGGGATGCTCCATCTGAGCGTTATGGGCGGGACTTTTAGGTACACGGGTTTAGCGGCGAGAGGCGAGAGTGACGGACTTCCCGTTGAGGGATAACCGTTTCCGTGACAGGTTTCGGACATTGCTTTGTCCAATATATTTATGTGTTATAATTTATACATTTTGATCTTTTAAATAGTCTCTATTTATTTTCCTTGACGGTGTTGTTTTTCTTCTTCTTGTCATGTTCTAATTCCTTTTACTCCGTGCGTGGACTTTCAACCGGCGTACACAGCTTCCAGGAAGTACGAAACCGGAAGTTTCATGGCGGCAGACCGGTATAGCACCAAATGGAACGACCCTCTCCGCGCCTTAGTCTAATCACACACCGACTCGTCCGCTCCCACAAGGCTTTGCTGCTCAGTCCTCCTCAGCTCTAGCTAGCGCCTCGGCTCTCTCTCTCCCCCTCTCTCTCTCTATGTTTAATTCATTTGCTGACCTGCCATTGGGCTGAAATGGCGTAGCTTTACCCCACGCACCTCACCCCTTACCTGGGACGAACACACAACCGGATCCCGGTGCACACAAGCGGATAACCACAGGACAAAACGAGCGATCCCGGATGAAAGTGTGCTAAGGTAAGGTGTACGGGGCAGCTAGCCACGTAGCTAAAGTTGGTGGTCGCTGCTACCAGAATGCTAATGTTGACATTGGCTCCGTTCTTGGACGTGTTCTACGCGGCTGTCCGTCACGTCAGTCTGCCAGCCTGTGTGTGTGTGTGTGTGAGGCTGGAGGACGTGTGCAGGACTGTGCGTTTGTGTGTGTGTGTGTGTGTGTGTGTGTGTGTGTGTGTGTGTGTGTGTGTGTGTGTGTGTGTGTGTGTGTGTGGACCAGCTCCCTAGGAGGGGTGGACGTGTTGATCCCGGTTACAGGACCAGTGAGTTGTGATGGGTGGGAGAGGGGAGGTAGCTCCACGTCGCTGGGTTTGTTTCTACAGCTGACTGACTGGTCTGTCCTCCGAGGTCTGGGTCTGAGGGTCTGTGGTCTGTCTCCACGAGGTCTGTGTCCCGAGGGTCTGGGTCCCGAGGGTCTGGGTCCCAAGTCCTTCAGGTGAAAGGTGAACGATACTGTGATTTGTGTTGGAGGATCTAGGCAGCTGTCAGCAGCACGGGTGGGTGTCGAGTGGCATGGTTTGTATTGGAGGTTCTCCACTAGTTTACCCTCTTTATGGTGACTCGCATTAATATGTAACTCGTTGGGAAGTGTTGCTCAAAGGTTGAATAGTTTACTTTGTGTTGGTTTGGGTGCAAACGACCCAGCCACAGTGGCTCGTCGGGGGTCTGTCAGGAGAGCTGACATGCATGTTTTCATGTGTACACATGCACAGAGTCCATAAACTCAGTTCCTCTTTTTTTTTTTTTTTTTTTTACAGGCATTGGTGACTGTTTTTTTGACACCTTGCACATTGTTGCTCTCCATGTGTGGTTTCAACTGAAGCGATTTAGCTTGGTGAAGCTTACACGGGCCGCCTGCAGAACATGGATCGGATTAAGATTATGCAGGATTTACATGGAGAGAGGGAGAGGGAGAGAGAGAGAGAAGGGGCAACACCTGTTCCAGGGATGTGGGAGCTCTTCCGGTCCCAAAGGGTTGCAGTCTGGTTGTTGCAGAGTGAAGCAGCACAGCAGCAGCAGTCCTCGGGTTGTGGGTGTTGTGGGCGAGGTTGTGTGTGTCCTGTTGGGACACGTCGAATAAGAAAGTACAAGCGGCAAGCGTTCATTCACTCTACCGTCGCTCCTCCTGGCAATGACCCCCTGACCCGACCGTCACTTGTCAAGGGATTGCGGGTATAATTATATATAATGTATACACTGTATATTATTACATAGAGATTCAACATCACTTTTCGTTCAGTGAATTATGAGTACAGACAGTGCTTGCTTTTAAAAGTGCTTGTTTATCATATACACTGTATATTATATATTAATATGTCACATACAGTCTGTATTATTTATTATTAATATAATATTTAATCAATATATAATTTATTGTTACTAGTACTTACTAATAGTAAGTGCCTGTATTATAGGGTTAGTCATATTATTACATTGCACCTTGTTTGCAGCTTGCAAACAATGTAGAATAATTACATTGTTTGCAGCTTGCAAACAATGTAGAATAATTGCATGCAGAATAATAACAGTGGGCAGTAATTACATTTACCTAGTTGACCCCTATCTCTATCTTTTGCAATCAAAGCCAAAGCAAAGAGAAACTGATTCTTTGCATGTCTCTACTGACACAAAAAGGCCTTTTCATCCCCACTCCTGGGTGGCCTTGGTGCAACTTTTACAGGGAGCTCAGCGAAAGGAACACTCTCCACACTCTCTCTCTCTCTCCACACTGCCTGGAAGTGAGCAAGAGTCGGTTACAGCCGCACCAGAAGATAAGACGCTCTTCTGGGATTCAAAGCAGCGTAGAGGAGCTCAGATGGACTCCCAGCCATGCCCACCATTCTAATCAGACAGTGGGCTCCCTGTTAAAGCCCCACCCTCCCTGCCCCCCCGTCCTGCACTCTAAAAGGTGGAACCTCTTTCCAGAAAACGCTAGCCTAATTTCCTAATGCCATCCGTCCCGTCTTTCTGTCACCACCGCCACAAGCTCGCTGCTCCGTTCCCTCAGATCTCGGGGGGGGGGGGGGGGGGGGGGGGGGCCACCGGTGAGCCACCAAACTGTTTGGTAACAGTGGTTCATATGAGAGAGAGAGAGAGAGAGAGAGAGAGAGAGAGAGAGAGAGAGAGAGAGAGAGAGAGAGAGAGAGAGAGAGAGAGAGAGAGAGAGAGAGAGAGAGAGAGAGAGAGAGAGAGAGATTTTGGTTTTTCTGCCTCCCTGTGCTGAATTCTCCTTGTGTTTCCTTCCCCCCCGCGTGTTGTCCTGGAAGCAGCGGCTGTGGACCAGGTCATACGCGTCGTCTGGGGGTGAAAGATGAAGCTGAGGAAACAGGTGACCGTGTGCGGCGGCGCCATCTTCTGCGTGGCGGTCTTCTCGCTCTACCTCATGCTGGACAGGGTCCAGCATGACCCCGCCAGGCGACAAAATGGCGGAAACTTCCCCCGAGTAAGTGCGTCTGGTGCTGCTGTCTCTGTAATGGCATCGATACCTAATGGGGTGCTATTTTAGAAGCACTTTTTTTGATTTGACCCTTTTTTTTTAAAACTTTTTTAAACTTTTTTACTTTCGGTTTCGGGTTGTGTGTGGTGGAGACTATAAACGGCAGATCTTGAGCTGTGAACGATGAGGTTATCTTAATACCTGGGCAGGGGAAGGGCGGACAAGTAGATGCATGAAATAAGGCACAGCCGTGACTCTTCCAATGGTTACAAAAACTACACCACAACTAGGAGGACGTGAAGGGTTTCCTTCTGTTTGCATCAAAGCAAAACACTCCTGGCCTTAGTTGTTGATTTCCTAATTTTGAATAAATCATGTTTCCTTAAATAGCACCCACTTAATTTCCCACTGTAGCCTCTGAGGCATTGTACTGCTTTAGTAAGCCATCATTATGGAAATTAACTGAGTAGACACTGCAGTGTTATTTAGTTCAGTTTTTCCATTAGACTGTGCTGAAATATTAAGACTTTGTTACTCTGCAAGTGGTGCATTTTTTCATCAGTGGAAGCACGCATTATAGTCTTGATAATTTCATGGGTTTTAAGGCTTTTATTAATAAATATTTCACGCTGCTTAAACAAACCGCAGAAGGGAACCTAGGGTCTCTCAATGTGTAACACTGTCTATATATACATATATATAACGTGGGGTGTATTTTCACTACTCCAGAGTCAGATCTCCGTGCTGCAGAACCGGATAGAACAGCTGGAGCAGCTGCTGGAGGAGAACCACCAGATCATCAGCCACATCAAGGACTCTGTGATGGAGCTGACGGACACGGGCGCCGTGTCCCCCAGCGGCCACCTGCCCTTCCGCAGCGCCAACGGCTCCTGGGTGCTGCCCTTCGACGGACGGCCCTCCTTCGTCGCCGTCAAGTCCCAGGATTGCCAGGTCGCCGTGGACAACCGCGGTCGGAGTGACCTCCAGGTGAGTGAGTGAGTGAGTGAGTGAGCGAGCGCGACATGGAACAAAAGCCGGGTGGCTGGCGGTCAGGGTTTCTCTGCAGACTCTTTTTCCAAAGCCGTCTCAAAGGTCAGGTGCACTCAAAGACATCGAGGGGCCTATAGTCCTCCTGTCAAAGTCAAAAGCTGTCTTTGTTGTGTACGGGGTGTACGGGGAATTAACCGAGCGATTCCAAGTACTTGGCACAAGTTTCTATGAACATCCTTACTGTACCGACAGAGACGTATTGTTGTTTCTCTTTCTTCTGATAAATGTTCTTGTATTGTAAGTCACTTCGTATTAAAGTGCTAATACACTAAATGTAAATTGTATTTAATAATAATTATAATAATAAATTCAATTTATATAGCGCCTTTCAAACTCAAGGACGCTTTACAATGCACCCAGCAGTGTGCAGCGTGCTCGGCCCCCTGGGTGACGTGCGTTCCCCTTCCAGATGCTGGATGTGTACTCCATGCTGAAGTTCGACAACCCCGACGGCGGCGTGTGGAAGCAGGGCTTCGACATCACGTACGAGCCGGAGGAGTGGGACAAGGAGCCTCTGCAGGTGTTCGTGGTCCCCCACTCGCACAACGACCCCGGTGAGTTCGCCCGGTCGCTCATACCCCCTACGGGGGAGGGCTCCAGGTTCGACTGGAAAGGCTCTGATAGGGTCCAAAAGCACGCACAAGTCGTACCTAGCGCGGACAGACTGCAGTCCGCTGACTTTGTCTTTTCGTGTTCTAGCCGTACATTTCCCCCAATTCCTGCGTGTCTTTTTCCTCCAGGAGTTACAAACGTATGTGCAAGCTTAATGTCGAGCTATGTTTTGGTAGACGCACCAACCCTTTGTATACGCGGTCAGAAAAAGCAGCTCTTTGTGAAGGTCCGCTTTCGCTGCTGGTGTCATTTCTCCGCCTCACCCCCTGCCACTCCCTATCCACTTTATTAATCAGCTAATGAACCCTTCTATTAACAAAGGACAGGGAAACCAACCAAACTGTGGGACATTCTAGAGATTCACTGAAATAGTTACCAAAAATGACAACCACACACACACACGACGATAGGTCATACCAGACTTAAGTGGGGTTTAGGAAATGACCAGAGAAGAGTAGGTGACGTCTCGTCTGGCGCCAAAGACTTCTGGTTTGCATTAGTGTCACCCTGTGGTCTGTTGAACCGCTGTTGTCACTGAAATGATTTACATGCTGTTTGCACACAGTCGGTAGTAAAGCGCGAGAGAAACAACAACTGCATAAAACGGTGCACGCCATCAACAGCCAATCAAAAGCCCAACCCTTTGTGCCCATGTGACAGGCTGGATCAAGACGTTTGACAAGTACTTCCTGGAGCAGACGCAGCACATCCTCAACAACATGGTGCTGAAGCTACCGGAAGACCCGCGCCGGAGGTTCATCTGGTCGGAGATCTCCTACTTCTCCAAGTGGTGGGAGGGAGCGGACAAACCGAAGAGGGAGGCCACGCGCAAGTGGGTTCCCATCAAGCGTCCTCGCTAGAGTTTCCGATACTGGTATCAATACCGATACCAGTATCGCAAATTCCTCCGATACCGCCTAAAATGCAAATGTGATGGTATCGCCGATCCGATACCATCACATGACTAACTCATTTACTACACAGGGAAAGAACATCGCAAACACGTGCGGTGTAATGCTGCGTTTGTAAAAAAAAAAAAAGATATATATATATTGACTGTAAGTTAACCGACTATGCATTTCTGCAACAACTCATGCTATTAGTAGTTAGAATGCTAGATGCTGTATCGGTGTATACAGATACTCAAGTTATCAGTATCGGGAAGGAAAAAATGGTATTGGAGCATCTCTATTCCTCGCCTGGGACGCATGGGACGCTCTCGAAATGCATTGTGGGTCCGTCCGTTCTGTCGGCTCCGTTGCCTGCGTCAGAAAGTTAGAAATGTTCAACTTTTCGGGGCAGCGACAGATCCGTCGGCCAATCAGATTGCGTAATGCAAATATGTACACAAATACGCTGTCCAATAAAATCGTCTTTGTAATACAACTCGGGAAAACATGGATACGTCAAAAAGCCCCCATCAGTCGACAGACGGAGGTAGTGTGAATGTGACGTTACTAGGCCTGTCACGATAACAAATTTGGCTGGGCGATAAATTGTCCCAGAAATTATTGCGATAAACAATAATATTGCCGTTTTGAGATCATTTTCAACTAATATGATGATAATGGCATAATAATGCAAGTACAACCTTTCAAGTATCAATAAACTGTTATTTATAAAGAATATTTAACACTGGATCTGGAAGACATTTTAAATATCCAAAATAAATAAAAAAACTACCAAAAACAATAAATAAAATTGAAATAAAAACTACATGAAGCGAACTACAACTGTCTGAGTGCGCACCATTTGCACTGTCCTGTTTGTACTTGCACTTTTTGTCGACTAAACGCCCCAGTGATTGTGGACTGTTGGGAAGACGGAGACCCATTTTTTTTTTTCGCAGCTGGGAAAACTGCATTGGATGATCATGCTTTAGGTGCAAATGCATGTTTATTGTATTGGCGCGTTTAGTTGCTACCGTTTTACAACAAATGCGATATACTGGCTCGCACAGGTTAATTCGGTTTGAACCCGAAGTGCTCCCACACGGCAGCTGTCGCGTTCGGCTTTGAAACCAATTCCATCTTTGTTTTTCATTCCTCCACATCTCAACTAGCGTTTTCTCTGGCTTGTACTCCTCACGGGGCTCTCATGCTGCACTCTGGCAGAGAATGTCTAGGAAGACGAGCGGAAATAGACGGCGTATAGACGGGCTCTGACTCTGTGTAATGCCAGGGCTCCGCCTCCCCACGCAGAGACCATGCGGCTGACTGGTGACTGACACTACTCAAGGGTTAACTCCTCATTACGCCAAGGAAGCGAGAGGGGTCTGTCGAGACCGACGCTCCGGAGTGAAAACTCTTGTCAGTCTCTTTGATAGAGAGAGACACGAGGAAAAAAAAAGAAAAGCTTCTTTATCGCGGACGGCAAAATTATTGTCTCATTTTAATTTATTGTGCGATTAATTGATTTATTGCTTATCGCGACAGGCCTAAACGTTACACTCCTCTGCTCTCCATATCCAAATGGCCCACAGATAAACCATACAAACCGTTTCGGTGTCTACACAAACGAGTGTCGGTGTTGTTACCATTTATTTGTCTTTATCATTATTATTTGTATTGTTTATTGTTATTGTAAATTTGGCAACTGTAAAGATGTTCCTGTATTTGTGAGGTAAAGCACTTTGTTTGCAAAGGTGCTAAGGAATGAATGAGGTGATTCTAAATTTGTAGAAGTTCTTTCAAAACGCTTCACAATTTGTTGTTGTGTTTTCGAAGCTCTGTGACGGTATCCTGAATCCAGTGTAGACAACGCGTAGTAGTGGCAAGTAAGCTGCTTTTCCCCCTGTCCCAAGTATCCGTAGATGGACTTAAGACCCGGGGATGATCCTAGAATAGGTCATCTCCTTAACGCGGGGCTCAGTGGGCACCACACCCTTTTCCCAGATAATTAGGGGATTATATTTTATTGCCCTACTGAGGGCTGGGGGTGTCCTGAAATGGGGCCTGTGCAGCCCGTCGAGACCGTGATTAGAACTGATTTAGGGCTGTGCAAACATAATGGCTTGAAAATTGATTGTTGTCCAAATGTTCCTCTGACAGACTGGTGAAGTCGGGCCAGCTGGAGATCGTTACTGGAGGCTGGGTGATGACAGACGAGGCCAACGCGCATTACTTTGCCATGTTAGACCAGCTCATCGAAGGACACCAGTGGCTGGAGACCAATCTGGGTATGTCCCTTCAATGGGGTACAGCTTTTCAGTATCGCTGAGGAGCAATCGTTTTTTTCTCACACCACTCCCTGTAGCGATACACCCCCTCACAGCCTGTGCTGTGCAATTCAGCTTTTGTCTTATGGAATATTATGAACATGTAACGTTGTGATCTGAGAGTGTCCCTCCCTGAGTGATTACGTCTTAAGCAGCAGCAGCAGCTGTAAGGGAAAACGCGTGTCCTCAGTTTGTGTACGTGTCGCCTTACATTGCGACCTAGGCGTGAAGCCCCAGTCGGGATGGGCCATCGACCCGTTCGGCCACAGCGCGACCATGGCCTACCTGCTGAAGAAGGCCAACCTGACCAGCATGCTGATCCAGAGGGTCCATTACTCCATCAAGAAACACTTTGCCTCCACGCGCAGCCTGGAGTTCATGTGGAGGCAGTCCTGGGGTGAGTGGCTCCCGAAAGGCGTACACGACACGGCCCGGGCCCTAAGCCTAGCCCTCGAAAGTCAAAAACAATAAGCTGACAAGAATGTCTGGAGATTCATTATGGTTAACCGGCGAGCAGCCAATCATCGATTTTAAAATGTTTTGCCTGTAAGTATGTGTGTATGTATGTCAATTGTGGCACCCACTGCACTCCTGACCATCCCTGGAAGGAGGGATCCCCCACTCTGCGTTCCTTCTCAAGATTTCTTCCTTGCTAATAAAGGGAAGGTTTTTCTTGCCCTCTGGGGGGCTAGGATCGGGGGTGGGGGGGCGGTCACAAACATATGGCCTGTTAAGCCCTTTGAGACTGGACCTGTGATTAAGGGCTAGACAAATAAAACTGAATTGATTGCATTGTTGATGACATTCATGCCAACCTGCCTCGGAACACTTTTCCCAGCCACAGTTCAGTAACACTTGTCTTGTGGCATCGAGTACGACGCGCCAAGTGGCATGGATTTAGTGTGCCAATATTCATAGCGCCATTGTAAAATGATAAACCCAGTGACACGCTCAAAAGTCACGGATGCCCGGCCCGGATCCTGTCCGTTCCTCCTGTTCTGCCTCCTGTCTCTCTCGGCCCCCGCCCCCCCCTTTTAATTAAATGCAGGGACTCCTACACTGGAGACGGCTCCAGGGAGCTCCAAAGCCATATCACTCCTCAGCTGCCACGATTACCCCGGTCATAAACTGCTGTTTAAACCTCACTCCGACATCTACTTCCTCAGCGCTGTCATTAGAACTACTTTACCTCTGAAAGCCGGTGTCACTCTGTGTCATCATCACGGATGGCCTTTTTTTTTTTTTTTTTTTTTTTTTTACCAGGGACTGTCAGGTGTTTTCCGCACGTCCCATGTTACCCTGAGCATTAGGGTGTACGGGAGCAAGTGAGCTGTCATGTCGCTTCTCCCCACAGGCTGTTAACTGGAAACTGGGAATTGGTTCTTGCCTTCGACCTTGAGTTAAAAAGTGAAATGAGCAATTCGAAAAGTGAAATTTTCTTATTTAGTCTATTTTGTCTCCGTTTAGACCCAGGCGTCTCACACTGAACTGTGTGAGAGCCAAATTGCCGTTTGTACAACAGAACAGTTGTACAAACACGACGCACAACCATTGACCTCGAGTTAAAAAGTCAATGAGTAATTCAAAAATACGTTTCATTTTCTTACTTTGTTTCTGTTAAATCCGGGGCGTCCCGACCGAACTGTGGGAGAGCCAAATTGCAAACCGATCACTTGTACAAACATGAAAGAAAGGAGAAGCAATGGAATTAGTTTTCGGGGGGGGGGGGGGGGGGTGGTTTAAAACAACTCATTAGTCCGCTTGCTGGGGTTAATTGCTTACTGGTCAAGGTATTGGGTGTCGATTGTGCTCTGCCTTCCTAACGGTGAGTCATTGCATTCCCTTCTGCAACGCGGTGCGTTCTGGCCGACGCAGAACCGGGCCAAGCGCCTTTGAGTCCTTCCAGAAAGACACGGACGCGTCGGAGGACATGCCGCATTTCGGACGTTTCTATTATGTTTGTTACATAACATTAGGATAACGTCTTGGCAACGGAGTGACCCAAGAACGCAGGTTGAGACGTTGATATCCGTCTTTGTCTCTGGTTTACGAGCACCAGAACAAATGCTACAAGCTACCCTTATCCGGTGCCGTAGAGCGCCCCCTAAGGCATGGGAGTAACAATGCATACTGTTGACTATCCATTGCATGCACAGGTTTCCAACTACATGGCTCGTGCTCTTGTTCCCGCTTCTTCGCATCCCCGCGATTACCCCCGTCACTCGGCAGATGAGTTTCGAGCCAAGCTGATTCTCCGAGCCACAACAAACACTTCAAATCACTTCAATGTTCTTTTTTATTTATTTTCCACTTTCTTTCTTTCTTCTTCTTCTTCTTCTTCTTCTTCTTCTTCTTCTTCTTCTTCTCCTCCTCCTCCCCCCCTCGCAGATAAATCGTCAGACTCGGACATCTTCTGCCACATGATGCCCTTCTACAGCTACGACGTGCCGCACACCTGCGGGCCAGACCCCAAGGTGTGCTGCCAGTTCGACTTCAAGCGTCTGCCGGGAGGGCGAGTCAACTGCCCCTGGAAGGTGCCCCCCAAGGCCGTGGTGGAGGCCAACGTAGAGGAGAGGTGAGCCGGGGGGGGGGGGGGGGGCTTCTGTTGGGGGGGGACGACGTGTGCGCCGTAGCTAGCAAGCAGCACTTGTCGGGGGGGAGACCGCCCTCCCTGACGGATTCAGGTTGTCGAAAGAACTGCTACTCCAGCCGATCAGAGTGAAGGCATGCGCGTGCTTACGTCGCTCTTGGCAAACAAAAAAAAAATCTGTTTGGAAGTAAAGCGAAAAGATATCGCAATGCGAGAAGAGCCTACCGCCGCGTCGGTTTCTGGTCGTCTTTTAACGTCGTGGTTCGGTCCGTTTTTTTTTAGTCGGCAGGCTGCAGTGCGTCTTGTTCATCGTAGACTGAGAGCCCCTCCCCCCCCCCCCTAGTGCAGATCTTTGGCTTTCAGCGAGTATGAAGGGGCATCGATCGGCAGAGTGAAACAGATGTGATCCTGCGATATTGAAGAAGTCTGACTAACTAGCTGAGCCCTCGTAGGCGGAAATTGCTGTTGTTCTTGCAGCGTTTCCTATCACGTAAGATATCTTGGAGATGTGACGTCAATGCCCTAGGTTGACCTAGTCTGTGTTCAGCTTTATCTGCGCATGTATGCTAAATATGTCTGGCTCTATCTGTGGCGCCACACACACACACGCACGCACGCACGCACGCACGCACGCACGCACGCACGCACGCACGCACGCACGCACGCACACACACACACACACGTACACACACACACACCGCACGTACACACACACACACACACACACACACACACACACACACACACACACACACACACACCGCATGTACACACACACACACACACACACACACACACACACACACACACACACACACCGCACGTACACACACACACACACACCACACACACACACACACACACACACACACACACACACACACACACACACACACACACAGCACGTACGCTTCGGTTGAATGAAGTACTTAATTCACGGAAACCTCACAATACTGCGAAGCCATTTCTGATCCACGTCACCTAGCTGTCTCCCTCCCGTGGTTTCGTCTGATTGCCTGCCGTGGCACCGTGACCTTTTAACACAATGGATGAATCGCCATGAAAAGTCTTTTCTCTGCAAAAGTATTAAATATTATTACTTTTGTATAAAAAATATTAATACAGAAGAGCTAAAAACCAAAAGAACGGTTGAGCGCGGCGAAGGGAACTCTCAAGTGGCCGAGCACTTCATCAAGGACAAATTGATCAACACTTTGCTGGAGTTGTTCCGACCGTTGAATGACTGAAGTACTTGTGGTCCAACGCGTTGTGTCGGCTGAAGTGTTTTGAAGCGTGTGGACACTTGAGAGTCGGAGGGCCTGCCAGAGCACACGTCACGCTGTTAACCGTTACTAGAACAGCAGGGGACCAAAACAAAATGAACACATCGGGGGCCTCCCAGATACGGGAAGCAAAACTTTCCTCACTTTCTGCTGAATGTGTTTTTGCTCGAGGCCCGCTTCCTACCAGATGGGCTGATACAGAAACATGTGCGAGCTGCCGGGAGTCCTCTCGGGACCAAAGTATTCAAAGTCATTCTTGACCTGGAAAGATTCACAGACTGTTGTGAGGACTGAGCTATTGCATCTGCTGTGGACCACGTCCAGGAAGCTGCCCAACTATTGGAGAAATGAGTCCAGGTGTGACTGAAGCGTCCTTCACTATGAGAATGTAAGGTGGTGAATGTTGACCATGTTTTATTAAGGTGCGGGTCTCTTTTTTCTGCAGGGTTATTGATGTGCAGGTTTTTTTTTATTTATTTTGGAGGAAGCCCAGACTCTGTGCTGTCTTCCCCACGAAGTGCTGCTATAACATCAGTATTAGATCAGAAGTTCTGCTGTAACACAGTAGGACTGCTGGATCAGAGGTTCTGCTGTAACATAGTAGGACTGCTCAACCAGAAGTTCTGCTATAACTTAGTAGGACTGCCAGATCAGAAGTGTGTGTGTGTGTGTGTGTGTGTGTGTGTGTGTGTGTGTGTGTGTGCGTGTGCGTGTGTGTGCGTGTGCGTGTGTGTGCCTGTGTCTGTGCGTGCCTGCGTGCTTGCCATGTACCCAGATGGCCCTAGAGGAGATGCAGTGTTTGTTCTGCTGTTACTCACTTTCCCTCAGAGGGGGGGCTTGCACATTCCCACGATGACCCAGTTGTCATGTGCTAAGTTGATTCAGATAACCACATAATGACTCCGGCGTGTTGCGCGGGCCCTAGCGTGCGCTCCTCAGAGGCTGTGGATGTCCTTCTCTCTCCCCACGGTTCACTTGAGTCCGTCTCCCATCGGAGGTCACCCTGCACGGCGTGGCAGGCCAGGCACTTAACGTACGCACTTATTGTATGTGGTACGCCCTGGCACTTAACGTACGCACCTAATGTATGTGGTACGCCCTGGCACTTAACGTACGCAGTTAATGTATGTGGTACGCCCCTTGCCCTTCAAAATGGTACTTAGCATTGTGTAGCGTCTTATCCTCGCTATCTTTGTTGTGTACGAGGAATGGGTCAACCTAGCGATTTGTAAGTGCTTGGCACTTGTTTCCATGAACATCCTTACTGAACCCACAGAGATATAATTGTTGTTTCTCTTTCTTCTGACAAATGTAGTTATTGTAAGTTGCTTTGGATAAAAGCGTCTGCTGAATTCCCTAAATGTAAATGTAAGCCTCTGAGTTAAAAAAGCACCGCCGCCTGGTAACTTCTGCTCTCTCTCTCTCTCTCTCTCTCTCTCTCTCTCTCTCTCTCTCTCTCTCTCTCTCTCCTCTCTCCCTCTCTCCCTCGCCCTCTTGTCCAACCCACACAACAGAGCCAACCTGCTTTTGGACCAGTACCGTAAGAAGTCCAAGCTGTTCCGCAGCAAAGTGCTGCTGGTTCCCCTGGGCGACGACTTCCGCTACGACATGGCTCTGGAGTGGGACCAGCAGTTCTCCAACTACCAGCGCCTCTTCGATTACATGAACGCCCACCCCCAGATGCACGTCAAGGTAACGAACAGGGCTGGGGAATCGCAGGGTACCTCACGGTACGATATGAACCGCCGTGATGGCATGGCCCGCCATACCGGTAACATCGCGATACAGCGATCCTGCAATATATTTATAGACAACCCTATAACGATGCATCACGATGTGTCTAACTATGAATACAAAATGACTGTGAAAAGGTTAAGTGCTGGATCTCTTGTCTTTATTCGTGGTCCAAACAGAGTTTTTCCCATTACTCGTCTTTGGCTAGTTGACTTCCGTTCAAGTTTCCCTCATTCGTGTGTTGAGCACCACCTATTTTTTTACCAACCCTATTTTATTCGTTGAAATATCGATATTTGCGTATCGATTCTCGTATCGCACGAAGGAGGGCGACGATGTATCGGCGTATAGATATCTTGTCCCGACCCCCTAGTAATGAAGACACAAACCGTCCCGTTGTCCACGCTGGGCGCCTCTAGGGCTCTGGATGGGATGCAGCTGGCTCATGACGGACCCTTTCACTTCCCAGTGGTCTCGCCGTCTGGGATTAATAAAGGACCCTCTTTATTTGATCGAGTTACAACATGAATATGTTTTTGTGGGCCTGCGTGAGACGTCGCCCTAACAAACCATGGTGTGTGTGTGTGGAGGAGAAAGGAGAAGGTGAAAGGCTCTTTGCTTCTAAACACACAGTGTGTAAGGCACTCTGTACTGTACCAGGGCCGTAAGTCAAGCCCACCCGTCGTGTTAGCTTAACGACGGCTCTTCCACTTTAATGAATCTCCGTCTTAAGTAAAGAGGGAGGTATGACATCTTCTGATGGGAAAGGTTAAAACACTCAAACGTTTTGTTTGTCTCGCTCGTCACTCTTACTTTATTCCGTCTTACTCTGGCCTTCTCTCTTTCTCGACCTCTATTTTATCGTCCGTCTGTCTCTCTCTCGGTCGGTCTGTCTGTCTGTCGGTCTGTCTGTGTCTCTCTCTCGGTCTGCCTGTGTGACACTCACTCACTGTCTCTCTCTCTCTCTCTCTCTATCTGCCTTAGTCTCTCTTTCTCTCTTGTCTTTTTCGGTCTCACCCACCCACCCACCCACCCACCCACCCACTCCCTCCCTCACACATATATTCTGGGTCTCCCCCTCCCACCAGGCCCAGTTCGGGACCCTGTCGGAGTACTTCTCGGCGGTGTACAAGGCGGGGGGCGTGGCCCAGGGGGCGCGGCCCGCGGACTACCCGGTGCTCAGCGGGGACTTCTTCGCCTACGCCGACCGCGAGGACCACTACTGGACCGGCTACTTCACCTCCCGGCCCTTCTACAAGAGCCTGGACCGCGTGCTGGAGTCTCACCTCAGGTAGGCATGGGGCCCAACGGCGTCGTGAAAGCCGTGACTTCCGTCGGAGCTGTCCCGCCTCTTGTCGTCACTTGTTGTCATTATAACAGAGTGTGCGATTTTTCTGTGTATGCTAATCAGACAAAGTTCGACATCCCCCGAGGCTTAATAACTTGAATAACTGAATGCCATTATGTCTGACGTATAATAGACTCGAGTAGAGCAATAACAAATATTCATCACAGTTTAATCAACAAATAATAATTAATTGTAGCTGGAGGTGGTGCAGTGATGGAATGAGCATTTAATGGCGCCTCATCCCCTCCGCAGCAGAGCGTGGGGAAGGCTCAGACTTAATAGGAATTGACGTGTTTGCAGACGTGCTCCCAGGGCCAGTCGTCGGGCTCCTGTCCGACACGGTGACCGGACACAATATCGTTCCTGTGATTAGCAGGGCGGCCGGTGTAATGACACGAGTCGCAGCGAGATGAGCCATTATCACGAGCCCGTAGCGTCGTTACTGTGGACCGATCGCAGGCAGCGGTGCGTTGTGGAGGGGGGGGGGTGAAAGTTTAGACCAGTTTGGACGAGTACCCAATGCAGGACTTCAGTTCGCTTCAGTGTTGCGAACCTCTGGTCTAGGGGGAGTTAATAAAAAGATTTATTTAAAGAAAAATAATATAAATTCCAAAATAAGCTATCCATCAGGGTGGCCCTGGGCCAAAGCAACAAACATAAAAGACTTGCCTTAAACAAAAATAGTATTTTCTAATTAAAATGAAAAACAAAGGGTAAGCCTAGCTTCCCAGCTTGACAAAATAACGATATAACGAAAACGATAAAAAGGAGCACCAAATGAACGGCACCTCACTGGGAGGGGCAAGGACCCCTTTGGTCACAGACAGTCTATTGGGGGGGGGGGGGGGGGGGGGTCACGTTCAAGTGAACCGGGGACCTGATCGGCGTCTCTGACCTCCGACCTCCAGGGGCGCAGAGATCCTGTACAGCCTGGCGCTGGGCCACGCCCGCCACGCGGCCATGGAGGGCCGCTACCCGGTGGCGGACTACGCCCTGCTGGTGGACGCCCGGCGCACCGTCGCCCTCTTCCAGCACCACGACGCCATCACCGGCACGGCCAAGGAGAACGTGGTGGTGGACTACGGAGCCAGGTGACGCTTTAACGTCGACGTTCAGGGGGCGTTTTTATGGACTGCGTGTATACAGCGCTGATTTAACCCGTGGCCCACTCAAAGCACTTTGACAACACTGCCTCACTGCTTCACCCGTTCATGCACACGTTCACACACACCGACGGCGGAGTCGACCACACAGGGCGACAGCACAGCTCGTCGGGAGCAGTCAGGGTGAGGGCGTCTCGCTCAGGGACACCTCGCTAGTGCGACCAGCAACCTTCCGGTTGTCAGCCGACCCGACTCTACCTCCTGAGCCACATGCCGCCCCTTTAGCAGACGCTTTTATCCAAAGCAACTTATAATAAGTACATTTTTCAGAGGGAGAGAAACAATATGTCGCTGTCGGTACAGTAAGGATGTCCGTGGAAATAAGTGCCAAGCATTAACAATAGCGAGGTCAGCCCATTCCCTGTATACAACAAGGACAGCTAGGATAAGACTCTACACAATGCTAAACACCTGAGGGTAGTAAGTAGAAGGTTCCTGTCTCGATCCCCGTGGGCTGGGTCAGGGATTGTTGCTGTTGTGACTGCTCTATCCTCCCATTACCTCCAGCTCCAGGTCAGAGATACATTTCAATGCATCTGCACAAAAAGAGTCGTTGATAAAAGTGCACATTTTCAGTACAAGTACATGGTTACATGTGCAGTAGCCATGCAACTATGTAGAAATATCCATGAGGTATACACACATGAAGACATGCATGCATAGCTATACAGGGGCTGGAGGGGAAGACGGCGAGGCTGGGAAGAGAAGACGGGGCTGGTGTGGGGAGAGCGCGAGGGGAGAGGATGGGGGCTGGTTGGTTCTGGTTGGTGAGACGGATTGATGTTAGTGCCCACGGGCAAGGGATAAAGTATGAAAGTATGAAAGCGAAAAGGATCTCGGTGCTGCTCCTGACTCTCTCTCTCTCTCTTTTTCTTTCTCTCTCTCTCTCTCTTTCTCTCTCTCTTTCTCTTTCTCTCCCTCTCCCTCTCCCTCTCTCCTGCAGGCTGCTGCGATCTCTCATCGGTCTGAAGCGCGTGATTATCAACGCCGCGCACTTCCTGGTGATGAAGAACAAGGAGTTCTATCGCTTCTACCAGACGGAGCCCTTCCTGGAGACGGTAAGCCTCCTACCCCCTCAGTAGTGTCTGTCAGGGACGAGGTGTGTGAGAGATGCTCTCTGCTCTCGGGTTCAAGCACTGCCGGCCCTTGTCTCGGATGAGTTTTCGCTTCTCTTATTTCGTGTGAGAATCAAACCGAGCGCCGTCTTGCTGAGAGGTGGGCGGGTCCCGGGTGCTTTCACACACAGGCTTTTGTGTGTGCGGATGCTCTCCCCCGGGGTTTCACCCGGTTTACTTTCCCCCTGATGGCTCCGGTTACCTCTAACCCTAACCCTACACGACGTACATGTTGGGTTAACTCTCCCTTCCGGGGGCCCTTGGTTCTCGGCGCCCGTCGTCCCCGTCCCCCGGGTGCCATGGGCCCGTTTTTCCCAACCTTGTTGGTACGGCCGGGTCTCGTCAAACTTCGGCTGAACTTTGTACCTAGCGACCGTCCTCTGCCACCAATGTTAGACGCAGTAAACACTGCGTTTGTATTATGTTTAACCACTTTATTCCATTCCGCCGTACAGAACAACTCACTCGCTCCCATTTCCACTGCCACGCGAGAGAGAGGAAAGTCACATGAAACACTGCGCGTGCGCACACGCGTTCCCTCTTGGTGCCACGGTGCCCTTGGTTCTTCTCGGTTCCCTTGGTGCCCGGCCCCTTGATCAACGCCCCTTGATCACTGGCCCCTTGGTGCCCGGCCCCTCAGCCCCGGCCCCTTGATGCCCGGGGCCCTTGGTTCCCTTGCCCTTGATCAACAGGCCCTTGGTTCCCTTGCCCTTGATCAACAGGCCCTTGTTCCCCGGCCGCCTCACTACGACGGCGGGTTTAAGGCAGGGGTGACGTGTTGAAAGACGTGTCGTATTGAGACTAACGCTCGTTGGTCTGTCTGCAGGACGACCGCCGCGCCACCCAGGACTCTCTGCCCCAGAAGACCCTCATCGAGCTGGACTCCACCGGACCCAGGTACCTGCCAGGGATGGGTCCGAATATTCGATTATTCGACTATTCGTTCCTGAGGGTCAAAGTCGATTTTTAACATTTGGACCGTTAAGATTTTTTCCCATTCAATTAAACAAGAATTAACGGACGGAACTAATGTTGGTTCTGTAGCACTATTATTCTTTTTTTATTATTATATATATTTTTTATTATTATTAATCATGTACAGAAAAACAATATACACAAGCATAAATATTAATATATATGCATACAACACAAACACTGATCACTGTTAAAGTTAGTTTTTTTTTTGCGTTTAAGATATTAAGTGATTTCTTGGCGATGATCCATGGCTGCCTTTGTGAATGTCGGCACACATCGAATAATCGATTATTCGTTCATACCACCCACTGATTATTCAACCATGAAAAATTTGAGTTATTCACATTCCTAGTACCTGCAGCTCCACCCACAGCTGGTGGTTCTCATGGCAGCACGATGGCAACATAAAGTGCCTGAAAACGACTGTGTACCGTTTTAACTAATTTCCTGAATAACGACTGCCATAAAGACTACTACAAGATAACACTAACGGGACTACAAAGAACGACCACAATAGCTACGTATTTCTAATGCTTCTATAAATGCCACTACGGCTACAAACAAGGACTGCTGCTAAAAACGACCACAACTCTGGAGACTTTAACAGGATTTTACACCTTCTTGCACCCGTCTTCTCTTAATGTTCGTCCTACTCTATTAACCCGCACAATATGGCATACATGAGGCGGCGTTAGCTCAGGAAGTAGAGCGGGTTGGCTGGTAACCGCAAGATTGCTGGTTTGATCCCCGGCTCCTCCTAGCTGAGTGTCGTGTCCCTGAGCGAGACGCCTCTCACCCTAATTGCTCCTGACCAGCTGGCTGTCGCCCTGCGCGGTTGACTCCGCCGTCGGTGTGTGAATGTGTGTGTGAATGGGTGAATGTCAGACAACACTGTGAAGCTCTTCGGATAAGCGCTATATAGGACCATTTATTTACCGGATGACTATATTGAAGATCATATGAGAGATATCACCTAGCCTGGCATTGCCAGACGAAATGTAAACTGCAATTAGTCTGGAACCTCTCTGTTCATTTTCGATTTCCGACGGGCCCAGACCAAAATCCCTCTGGACCTAATTGGATAGGTCTTCAACAAATCATTAACAAAATAAGTGATGCAGCACTGAACACATTTCTTTTAAACATTTCAGCAGAAATAGCAAAATAAACAGACAGTTCTACTTCAGCGGCAGCCATCTTTGTTGTTGTTGTTGAAAAAGCCTCTAAATAGATGGATAACACTTTATTAACCCCCCAGAGGGGAATTATTGTGTTACAGCACGGCAGCAGTGAAGGAAGAGATACAAGATTTAATACAATACAAAGTAGTGCTAAAGTAATGCTGATGAAAACTAAAAGAAATGTAGTAAGTAAATTCTACAGTAAGGAAAAACATGACAAATAGGGCAAATAGTACAAAGAGTATAATTAAAAGGGGAAGAAAGAAGATAAAAATTTAAATAATAATAATATTTTTAATTTAAAAAAAATAAAGCACTTCTCTGCAACGTCATCTCATTCACCCCGCCTCGTATCAGATGAACGCTCGTGATTGATCGGTCCATATCGTAACCGGGCAGATATAACGTTATACGGGAGGGGACCCAGACCTCGCCATGAGCTGGCGAGTTGTGTCTGGTTCCCGGGGGCTCCACAAGACCGGGTCTGAAGAGTAACCCCCCTGTCCCCTCCCCCCCTCCCCCCCCTCCCCCCCTCCCCCCCCTGTCCCCCCCCCCCGCCTCCCCCTCAGGTACCTGGTGCTGTACAACCCTGTGGAGCAGGAGAGGCTGTGTGCCGTCAGCGTGCTGGTGAACACCGCCCACGTGCGCGTGCTCACGGAGGACGGGCAGACCCTCCCCGTGCAGGTCAGCGCCCAGTGGGCGTCGCCCATCCAGATGAGCTCCGAGGTATTCAAGGTAAGACGCCCCCCCCCCCCCCCCTCCCCCCCCACCGCTGGGACCAATCAGAGCAGGGCTGAGGTGGCGCATGGGAAGGGGGCCGGTATGAGTAACGTTTGAATGACGGATGGTTTGGAAATTTTGTTGTATTTTCCTTGGGGAGAAAAGTAAATGGGAAATGGACTGCATTTATAAATCACAGCATGGCCACTCAAAGTGCTTTACAATATTGCCAGAGTTGACCACGCAAGTTCCACAGCCAGCTGGTCAGGGAGCAGTCAGGGTGAGGGCGTCTCACTCATGGACACCTCGACACTATAGCTAGGAGGAGCCGGGGATTGAACCAGCAACCTTCCGGTTACCAGCCAACCCCGCTCTTGCTCCTGAACTCCAGAGTTCTTAATCCCAGTTACAGTCGCACACAGGGCTTCACAGGCCAGGTTATACACCTGCTGAAGGGCCAGGGAAAACTCTCCTGAATGTCAGGGAAGAAACTTTTGAGAAGGAACAGCGAGGCAGCCTCTTCCAGCGACAGGCAGGAAGGCAATAGGTGCCAAATAGTCAGAGGCATAAACAGATTCCACTGTTATTATGTTCTCTACTTGGCCAGCGATCGATTCTCCCAACACAATATTGACATAACCAAGGGGCTTTATATATATATATATTTATTTATTTATTTATTTTGGGCTGTGTTATTCATTTTGTGAGGGGGAGATGAAGCTGCAGTAGCCTATTTTTGAATTTGACAATATGAACTGGCAAACTCTATAATGGAGCACTTCTAATCCCACGGCCATCTCAGGACTCCTTTTTCCAATCTCTTTCTCAAACACCATCTTCATTCATCAAGAGGCACATCCAGATTTTTGTGTAACTATTTCTTATAAATGTTGTACTTTTTTACGCGTCAAGCAAGCTGCAATTCTTCAAATCGATGCTGTTTTAATGCCCATGAAACATTTTGTAAATCAAAAAAAAGAATGAACTTCATTAACAAAGATGAAGATGCTGCTGATGATGATGATGATGATGACGACGACCATGACTCCATTGTAATCCCCCCCGCTCTCTGTGCTCCGCAGGCCACCTTCATGGCCCGTCTTCCCGCCCTGGGCCTGGCCGTCTTCCACCTGTACAACATGGCCGACTCGCCCATGACGCTGCGCTCCGACACCCTGCTCCGCCTGCCGGGGGCCGGCGTCAGCGCCCGGGCCCTGGACCCCCTGCCCGTCCGCTCCCAGCAGGCCGACGCCCAGCCCTTCTTCATCACCACGCAGTCCCTCACGCTGGGCTTCTCCGGGACCACCGGCCTCCTGGAGGTAGCCACCGTTAGCTCTGTTAGCTGCATTAGTGTCACTAGCTGTATGTGTTCCATTAGCTCTGTTAGCTACATTAGCTGCATTAGCTACACTAACTATGTGCTCCATTAGCTACATTAGCTGAATTAGCTACACTAGCTGTATGTGCTCCATTAGCTATATTAGCTACATTAGCTTCATTAGCTACACTAGCTGCATGTGCTCCATTAGCTCTGTTAGCTACATTAGCTTCATTAGCTACACTAGCTGTATGTGCTCCATTAGCTACATTAGCTGCATTAGCTACACTAGCTGTATGTGCTCCATTAGCTGCATTAGCTACACTAGCTGTATATGTTCCATTAGCTCCATTAGCTACATTAGCTGCATTAGCTACACTAGCTGTATGTGCTCCATTAGCTGCATTAGCTACACAAGCTGTATATGTTCCATTAGCTCCATTAGCTACATTAGCTGCATTAGCTACACTAGCTGTATGTGCTCCATTAGCTCCGTTAGCTTCATTAGCTACACTAGCTGAATATGCTCCATTAGCTATATTAGCTGCATTAGCTACACTAGCTGTATGTGCTCTTTAAGCTATATTGGCTGCAGTCGCTGTATTAGTTACATTGGCTTTATTAGTTACATTAGCTACATTAGCTGTATTAGCTACATTAGCTGTATTAGACACGTAAGCTGTATTCGTTACATTAGCTGCATTAGCTGCATTAGCTACGTTAGCTATATGGGCTGCCACAGCTACATAAGTTGCATTAGCTGTATTCGTTACATTAGCTGCGTTAGTTACTTACGCTGTGTTAGCTACATTAGCTGTATAAGTTCCCATTAGCTATATTTGCTGCATTAGCGACATTAGTTGCGTTAGCTGCGTTAGCTACATTAGCTGTATTAGCTACATTAGCTGCATTAGCTACATTAGCTGTATTAGCTACATTAGCTGTATTAGCTACATTAGCTGTATTAGTTAAATTAGCTGCGTTAGCTACATCAGCTTCATCCGCCGCGTCAATAATTAATAAAACAGTATTTGTTTGCCACCGTTCAGGAGGCGCTCGGGGTCGCCTTACAGTAAATAAAACAGCATAAATAGTTAACATCGACAAATAGTTTGAAAGAATCCAAACGGATGTCGGCTGCGCGCTCTTCTTCTTCTCCTCCGTGGATCCATATTGCATCGGCAGCTCGTAAGCTCCGCTTTGATCTCGGCTTGACGTCTTCTTAAAGAAGTGAAACCGCCGCCGCCGCCGCCTGATTTCCCAGAAGGCCCTTCAGGACTGTTTGATCACGGATGACATGGCAGTGCCTGCTGCTTCTGTTGCTACCACCACAAGCCTGTTTCATCTCCCTCTCTCTCTCTCTCTCTCTCTCTCTCTCTCTCTCTCTCTCTCTCTCTCTCTCTCTCTCACCGCCGGCTGCCTCACCTTTTAGCTCTCCGTCTCACTCTGGCACGCTCCAAGAACTTTCCGTCAAAAATCAAAAAACAAAACGAAATTATTCGCAGATATTGAAGTCGGCTGCTCTGAGATCTCCGAGGTTTCATCTCGTTTCGTAATTTCCTGCCGATCACCCCCCCCCCCCCCGGGGGGGCTGGTTCGACCCAGATTGTGTGAGGGGGGGGATCACGCACCAACCAGCCATATCTTTTGGGGCCGACGATGGGTGATCATATGAGGGTGTTATTGAGTAGCACGCCGTCGCTAAATGGAACCGGTGAGTCGGTGACAGACCCAAACGAACCCTAATGACCTCCTGTCGGCTCCTGTCTCTTGCTGATGGCTTCCACTGATTGCCTTTCGTTTCCTGTGTTGTCGTGGCGATGGATATGAATATTGTAATATTCTCGCCAATCCGTATAAGAATGTAAGGATGCGTTGTCCTTAAGCAGTGTCATGATCTTTTTTTTTTTTTTTTTTACCCCACTACTGGCTAAATCTTTTTATTTTAACTGAAAAAAAAAAAAAAAAAGTGCGTCACATTTCACATAGTTTGTATGTGTATGTATTTGTAGAGTAGGCCAAAAAAAAGTGCTTAGATTTATGTATCTTTTCATCAGAGCGTCTGTTTCTGCTGACGGCTCACGTCATTTCGCAACACCCGTCATAAGAACACAGCTGTGGCGCTGCTATCGCGATAAGCGACCTGTCAGCGTGTTACACTGAACACGTCCACCTTCAGTCAACTCGCACAGAGCTGCAGTCTGCTCAGCCCTGGCTCTGGTAGCCTCACCGGCAGCTCCACCTAGTACCTCAGCAGTGACTCGGGGGGGCGGAGTGTGGCTCAGGAGGAAGAGCGGGGGGTTAGGCTGGTAACCGGAAGGTCGCTGGTTCAATCCCCGGCTCCTCCTCCTCCTAGCCAGAGTGTGGAGGTGTCCCTGAGCGAGACGCCCTCACCCCGCCCTGACTGCTCCTGACCAGGGCTGGTCGCCCTGCACGGATGACACCCCCCCCCCCCCCCCCCCCGTCGGTGTGTGAATGTGTGCGTGAACGGGCGAACGTTT
>NC_140283.1:18680710-18690288 GCF_964030765.1 Micromesistius poutassou
GTTTTAATGCTCCCGGGGCCTGAGAAACCACCGTGTTGTTCCGTTCGCTGTACGACAGCGGCCTTGTATTTGGGCGGCATGTGGCTCAGGAGGTAGAGCGGGGTTGGCTGGTAACCGGAAGGTTGCTAGTTCGATCCTCCTAGCCAGAGTGTGGAGGTGTCCCTGAGCGAGACGCCCTCACCCTCACTGCTCCTGACCAGCTGGCTGTCGCCCTGCGTGGTCGACTCCGCTGTGTGAGTGAATGGGTGAATGTTAGGCAGTATTGTAAAGCGCTTTTGAGTGGCCGCTGGTTAGAAAAGCACTGTATGAACGCAGTCCATTTACCGTTATATTAAACGTGGGTTTGCTGTGGTCCCTCCCAAGGCGTGGACGGGCTGTCCGTGGAGCTCAGCACCACGGTGGACATCCGGGACCAGACCAACAAGGAGCTGGCCATGCGCCTGGTCACAGACATCCAGAGCGGAGACGTCTTCCACACCGACCTCAACGGCTTGCAGGTCAGTCGCTCGCTCGCGGTCCCCGGGTTCGCCGCCTTCCGGTCGGTTGGTGTTTTAAACGCGGTGGTGCAGCCGCTTAGCGCTTTGTGCAGCGGCGGCGTTTTTTGGATCGTGCGCTCAGAGGGTTCACAGCCTCGTTTGTAAATCCACGGGGATGAAGGCACGTGCTGAAGGTAAATGACTGAACGTAAATGGCAAGCTCTGACCCGGTCGCTTCTACACGGGATACGACAGCTGATCTGACATCCAGACATATAACCCTCGTAGTCGCCCGCAACGCTAGGAGATCGTCTGGGAGGGTGTAATCGTATCGGGATCAGGATGAATTAGTGATCAGCCCTCTTGTAGGTCGCTGTGGGTTAAAGCGCTCGCACAAGATAAACGACTCCATCTTAACGGCTTGTCCATCCTGTGTTGTGCTGTTGCCCTGACCCTCCCATCCATCCTGTGTTGTGTTGTGTCATTCCCCTCACTCCCATCCGTCCTGTGCTGTGTTGTATCCTTCCCCTGATTTTGTGTTGTGTTGTTCCCCATGACTTATTGTCGTGCGTCCCCCCTGACTTATTGTTGTGCGTCCCACCTAACGTGTGTGTTGTGTGGTTCCCGGTACGTAGATGCAGGCGCGCCGCCAGTTCCTGAAGCTGCCGTTGCAGGCCAACTTCTACCCCATGCCGAGCCAGGCCCTGATCCAGGACAGCCAGCACCGCCTCAGCCTGCACTCTGCCCAGGCCCTGGGCGTGGCCAGCCTGGAGAGCGGTTAGTGGCCCCCCTCCCCCCGCCTCCACAGGGGTTTAGTGATGAGGAACGGGGGGGGGGAGGGCTGACCTCATGGGGTTAATGTAGGGGCCACAGGAAGTGCTGACAGCATGTCTGCTTCTGCACTAAGCACACAGGCGCATGCACGCACGCACGCGCGCACGCACACACACACACACACACACACACACACACACACACACACACACACACACACACACACATGTAGGATCACACACACATACGCACGCATACACATATCGACGCGCACACACACAGACACACACACACACACACACACACACACACGGATACACACAGACACACACAGACACACGCTAGGAAATGTAGGCTCAAAAGCACATACACAACACACAGAACACACACACAGACATATAGGATAACACACACACGCACGTTTCGACACGCACACACACACACACACAGACACACAGCGCCCACACATACACTTAAGCGTAAAGAAGACGCTAGGAGCAGTTATCTCCGTGTGTAGCCCGACCGAGGACGCTCCAACAATACCTCATGAGATGACAATCTAACCAGCAGCGCTTCAAGGCCAAGTGAATCATTCTGTGTGTATTGAGTTATGTATTCTTCTATTTGATTGAATAGTCTTATTCCGGAGGTACAAGTGTGTGTCCTTAAACATGCTCTCCGGTAGGCTGAAGGCTGTGAGATTTATATATTTGAATTCCTAGCGCTAATGGCTCCATTTGGATTTAATACACGCAGAGAGCGGTGACTTGTTTTATCATGCTTTCGCTACGGCTGTGTACATGTGCTTATTTATGTGTGTGTTTTTGAATGTCCATTTTTTTTTTTGTGTTTAAACATATATATTCATATAATTTATATGTGTGTGTGTGTGTGTATTTTTACATTTGTATTGATATATATGCGTGTTTATTTCTACATTTTTGTTGTTTTTATTAATATACATGTGTGTGTGTGTGTGTGATTCTACATTTGCATTAAGATACGTGTCACACAGTCGCTCTGCCGCCAATGTTTACCCCGGACATATGTAATAGTGTCATTAAACCAGGGGGAGTGGTTTTAAGAAGGGAACAAGTTGTGCTAGGGGCCATTTGATCCAAAGAGATGTAGCAAGGTGTGTTTAAGGGGTGGACCGGACTAGTGATATCAGTTGGAGGATAACATTGCATTGGAGTCATGCGTGTGCGTGTGCGTGCGCACACGCGTGCGTGTGGCATGTTCCGGACAATATTTCGCATACATGCGTAGATAAATCTGAACACAGACTAGGTCAACCTAGGGCATTGACGCCACACCTCTAAGATAAATCTTACATGATAGGAAACGCTGCAAGATAAACAGCAATTTGGGCCTACGAGGGCTCAGTCAGTCAGACCTCTTCAATATCTACATATATATATATATATGGACTCATTCAATATCGTTCCACCCCCCAGGTCAGCTGGAGGTCATCCTGGACCGCCGGCTGATGCAGGACGATAATCGCGGCCTGGGCCAGGGGCTGAAGGACAACAAGAAGACGGTCAACCGCTTCCGCCTGCTGCTGGAGCGCAGGGACACCGGCAACGCTGTGAGAACACACACACACACACACACACACCTCCACTCACACATACACACGCACAGCTACACACACACACACACACACACACTCACACATACACACGCACAGCTACACACACACACACACACACACACACACACTCACACATACACACGCACAGCTACACACACACACACACACACACTCAGATACACACGCACACCTCTACGTTCACACACACACACACCCCTACTCTCACCCACCTACGCTCACACACACATTCACACACTCATATACACACACACACACCCGTACCCCATACACTCACCCACCTACGCTCACACACACACACACACACACACACACACACACACACACACACACACACACACACACACACACACACACACACACACACACACACACACACACACACATTCACACACTCATTCAAGCACACAAACACACCCCTACACTCACACCTACACACATCTACACACACATCCATACTCCCACACACACACACACACACACACACACACACACACCTACACTCACACCTACACACATCTACACACACATCCATACTCACACACACACACACACACACCTACACACACATCCATACTCCCACACACCCCTACACATTTCAAAATGTAATGAAGCTAAGACGGTTGTGGTGCGAGTTGTCATGCTAGACCCGGTCCACAGCCTTGCAGAAGGGTTCTGGATCCATTTGACGTCCACCACTGATAACCGCTGAGAGACCTTTTGTGTCAGGGTTAGTGTGCCAACAAAACGACCTACAGAAAGAACCAACAAAGCAAATAAAAGAGGACCTAAAACGGAACCCTGAGGCACATCACAGGAAAAAGCAGCAGCTCTCAGATGCCTAGGGACCAAGCGACCCAGAAATAACTAGTCCAGGACACGCCCCCGATCCACCCACCCACCAGACCTTCAGTCAGGGTTCTTCTGCTGGGGATCTGTGGTGTCAGGAGCTGCACTGAGATCCAGCAGCACCAAAAGCATTGCTTTCAGAACATCAGTAGACATCATTATGTCATGGGAGGCACTGAGCAGAGCTGTTTCCGTGGAACCCTTCTGACGAAAACCAGATTGGAATTGATCTAAAATGTTGTGCTGTCAGTGGGCTGTCCCCCAACCGTTTTCTCAAATCTTTGTAAGATTGAAGGCGACTTAGAAAATAGGCCTTTTAGTGTTTGGGAAGTGATGATCAATGTCGGTTTGCTTCAAACGTGAGCTGAACCACTGGCATGTTTAAAATAATACGGGACACAGCCGCATTGCATGGAGCTATTAAAAATGGAGACCAGGATTGTAGCAATCCGCCCACGTGTGTCTTTAAAGCATGAAAGTCGGTAACCCTTCCCAGCAGGGCATTGGGAACGGCTCCCGCCGCCCACATCAAGGAGGACCTGCAGGGAGATGTGAGAGAAGCTGCCCAAAACAGATGGATGAGCAGAGCAGGGAAGAGAAGACTTAATGATTCTACCGCCCGACATCCTCAAATCCACGGAGAAATAGAGAGAGATCAGCGGTGCTGATTTGAAAAGACCGGTCAGGCGGTGAAGCAGCGACAGCGTGGTTATTGGTGTGCAAACAGGGCTTTGGTGTTGCGTCTGCTGGAGGGAAATGAGGTTAGCCGAGTAAGAAGCCCTGGTTGAGCGCCACTGTGTTGTTGAACTCAGTTATAAGCTCTGCGTGGTGGAGGCGAGGAACACGGAGCGAGATGGAGTCACACGGTCGCACTGCCGCCAATGTTTACCCCAGACATATGTAATAGTGTCACTAAACCAGGGGGAGTGGATTTAAGAAGGGAACAAGTTGTAAACGGCGTGTGTGTGTGTGTGTGTGTGTGTGTGTGTGTGTGTGTGTGTGTCATGTGACGTGGGTCTGTGTGTGTTTGTCTGACTGTGTGGACCTGGTTTACATGTAGTGTGTGTGTGTGACTCAGCACAACGTGTGTGTGTGTGTGTGTGTGTGTGTGTGTGTGTGTGTGCGTGCGTCTCGCAACTCACCGACCTGTGTCATGTGACCTGCTTCACATGAAGTGTGTGTGTGTGTGTGTGTGTGTGTGTGTGTGTGTGTGTGTGTGTGTGTGTGTGTGTGTGTGTGTGTGTGTGTGTGTGTGTGTGTGTGTGTGTGTGTGTGTGTGTGTGTGTGTGAGTGACGTGGCTCCCACGTAGCTCGACACGTCGTGTCGTTCCCAACGTGCTTTTGTGCCTCTGCGCTGACGTCAGCGGCGGGCTCTAAACCTCGGGGGCCCTGGGCTCTGAACAAAGCCAGCGGTAGCGAGGGGCCGATTAGCCGTCAGGCAGCTCACTGTATTCATGTATTCAGAGCGGCCCCTGCATGACTGACAGACGGGCCGCAGAGCCGGCTGCCGCCTCGTATTTGTTTACCGATTATTAAACAGCGCTCGTGTTCCTGTGACCTCTGACAGGAGGTTTAAACGATGCACAATGCACTTGTTGTTGTTTACGAACGCGCTAATTCGCCGCGTCGCAAGAGGAAGATACACGTGTTGCATCGCACTAAGCCGTCCTCTGCCGGTCCAGACTGAATTTAAAAACGTTCCACAACCGCGGCACGCCAGCCGCACTGAAGTAGTTAGTAGATCGTCATCTGCCCCCCCGGAAAATGACCGCCACAGTTTTCCCGACTTAACCTTCGGCACGCCGAGGTCGGCGCCGAGCGGCGGATCGATCCGACCGCAGATTGTGAGTAGGCAAGGGGTTTCCGGGACAACCTGCTGACGCACACTTAGCCTCTGCCCCCCCCCACCCCCCGGGCCCGTCCCCCCCCCCCCCCCCGGACCTGCTTAAGGGGAGGAGAGAGCTCCCGGTTTCACTCTCTCTCCACCCAAGCGGAGAGCGACTGGTCCTTTCCTCAATGACCCGTTTGTGGCTGTTCTCTGTTTTCTTCACCGACTTCACCATCTGTCTCTCCCTCCCCCCCCCCACTCTCTCTCTCTCTATCTACTCTCTACGCTCTGTCCTTGTTCTTTCTCTCTTTCTTTCTCTTACTCTCTCTCTCTGTATCTCTCTGTGTCTGTCTGTCTGTTCTCTCGCTCTCTCTGTTCTCTCTCGCTCTCTCGCTCTCTGTATCTCTCTCTGTCTGTCTCTGTTCTCTCTATCTATCTATCTTTCTATCTCTGTCTCTGTCTCTGTCTCTCTCTCTCTCTCTCTCTCTCTGTCTCTGTCTCTGTCTCTGTCTCTCTCTCTCTGTGTTTTTATCTCCTCTGCTCCATTAACCCCAGAGCGGTCCGCTCTCCAAACTGGTCGCCATGTTTCGCTCGCTCCTCCCTACGGCCCTGAGGAGGGGCGGGGCTTCAGAGGTAACGTTGTCGCGGCAACCGAGAAGACGCCACTAGTAGGCCACTAGCTCGCTACTAGCGTTGGCGCTATAGTCCCCCCCCCCCCTCACTCCCACCCAGTCTCTAGGGCTCTCCTCTCCCCCCCCCCCCCTCTCCCCACCACCCCCTTTTAATAGTCTGACCAAACATGGCAAACGGCGTTGTTTGTCATGTCGAGGGAAACACGTCCTCGCCGTGCATCTGCCTCCTCCTACGTACGGCGGATACGGCTGATGTACGGCTGGAGCCGGCCGTCGCCGCTTTGGGCACTGCTTTGTTCATTAAGGGTTTGATTTAGTGTTATTGAAAGTGCTGCACTGTAGCGTGACAACATGCTCCATCACGGCACGCCGGTAGTAAGTAAGTGTGTCCCCCTACCCCCCCTAGTAGCTCAGCCTCCCTCATCACCCCTCCAGCCTCCCCCCGCCCCCCACTAGAGGTAATCTAGCCGTCCCCTGCTTTATGGTGTTTCCAATGCGTTCCAGAGCAGCTCGCACACCTTGCATAGATCACCGGGAAAGTGAAAGCAAATGAAGCACTTAAGTCGGGATACGACCCAGATAAAGTAGAACTTTATTAATCCCCAGCCGGGAAGTTCCGAGCGTCACAGCACAGCAGAAAGTGCCGCGGTCTGGTGCGGTTGTAAAGAAAGGGATAGAAACGAGGATAAAACGAGGGATTTGCAGAAAACGTCAACGCAGTGTGTCTGTACACACAGTAAGAGTAGCGGTGCAGATTCAGATAAAGAAATACGTGTAAACACTATCGACAGTTGAGGAAGGTCCAACTGATGCTGGTTAAAGCTGCGCTGGTTAAGTTTTCCCATTAGAAGCCTCTAGTGGCCTGGGTGGTAGCTACACTCATAGCGGTACCAGTTTCAGATGGCGTGACTAGTGTATGGGGCTCGTGGTTCTTCATTTCTGAACGTTCTGGTTCAGATATGTTTTAACGGAGGGAACCAACGCGGTAGAAAAGCTCAGTAGAACAGTGCAGGATTAGACTGACGTTGAACGCTTGTTAACTGAAGTAGAACGCTCGTTAGCGCTCGTTAACGCTCGTTAACCCTCGTTAGCGCTGGTTAACGCTCGTTAACGCTGGTTTTCGCTCCTGACCTAAACCCCTCCACTTCCTGCCCCGTCACCAGATGACGGACAGCGGCGCGCCGGCCTTCCCCTCCCTGCTGGGCCACCTGACGGGCGCGGTCCTGAACCATGAGGTGCTGGCCCTGCCCGTGCTGCCCAAGAAGCGCGGCGTGCCCCAGCTGCAGACCTTCTGCCCGCTGAGGGAGCCGCTGCCCTGCGACTTCCACCTGGTCAACCTGCGCAGCGTCGTCAGCGAGGTAGGACGCTGCCTCACACCTTTACACTCCCACTCACACTAAGGGCCTCTAGCAGACGCGTTCATCCAGAGAGACCTGGATCAGACCATGGACCCGACCATGGTCCAGACCATAGTCGAGACCATAGACCAGACCGTAGACCAGACAGTAGTCAAGACCATAGTCAAGACCATAGTCAAGACCATAGACCAGACCATAGTCCAGACCATAGTCGAGACCATAGACCAGACCATAGGCCAGACCATAGTCAAGACCATAGACCAGACCATAGTCGAGACCATAGACCAGACCATAGTCCAGACCATGGTCCAGACCATAGTCCAGACCATAGACCAGACCATAGTCCAGACCATAGTCCAGACCATAGACCAGACCATAGTGGAGACCATAGTGGAGACCATAGTGGAGACCATAGACCAGACCATAGTCGAGACCATAGTCGAGACCATAGTCGAGACCATAGACCAGACCATAGTCGAGACCATAGTCGAGACCATAGACCAGACCATAGTCCAGACCATAGTCCAGACCATAGACCAGACCATAGTCGAGACCATAGTCCAGACCATAGTCCAGACCATAGTCCAGACCATAGACCAGACCATAGTCCAGACCATAGTCCAGACCATAGTCCAGACCATAGTCCAGACCATAGTCGAAACCATAGTCGTGACCATAGACCAGATCATAGTCTAGACCATAGTCGAGACCATAGTCGAGACCATAGACCAGACCATAGTCGAGACCATAGACCAGACCATAGTCCAGACCATAGTCCAGACCATAGTCCAGACCATAGTCCAGACCATAGACCAGACCATAGTCCAGACCATAGTCCAGACCATAGTCCAGACCTTAGACCAGACCTTAGACCAGACCTTAGACTCAACCAGACCATAGACCAGACCAAAGACCAGTGTGAGTCTTGAGTCTTTTGCGGAAGCTGGTGAGCGGCTCGTTCCACGACCGCGGTGCCAAAACAGAGAAGCGCCACTACGGCCCGTCACGTTAACCAACCTCTTTTTCTAATCCGCATCCTGTCATGTGAGGATGTGAGAACGATGCGTCTTCTGATGTAGAAGAACGACCAAAGGTTTGCACGTGATTAACACGATTGTTGTTCAAATCCGGCAATAGGGCCTATCATCTTTATTCATCGGGTCATTAAAAATTAATTCCCCTCTCCCCTCTCCCCGCCCCCCCGACCCCCTCCGGTCTGAAGTGGTTGATCCCCTCCACGTCTCACGGCCCGTCGGTGGCTGGGAGGGGCCTGTATGGCGCCCAGTATGTATGGCGTATGGCGCACATTAGCCCAATGTTCACCATCCCCCCCTCGGGCTCCATTCCCCTGCATCTCCCTTTCTCTGGTCCCTTTTTAATTCATCTCTCCCCACCGCATCATAGCTCCCGTGCCCCCCCCCCCCCCACGTCGCCGAACCACACGTGGGGGGCGCCTGATAAGCACAATCCGTCGCGGGAGATTACTTCTGAGGCTTCGCTGTTCGCTGAAAGGTTCTTTTGATAGCCTAAATTGGTCCCTTTATACATCAACACTGGGCCTAATGACTGGCAGCAGCGTCGGAGCACGATGAATAATTCCGTTACCGTGGCGCCGTGCGTGTCGTAGGTTGGACCGAGGGCGCCGGTGGAGGGGCCAGAGTCACGGGGGCTGACCGCTGCTCTGATAGAAGCACTAGTTTCACCTTCGTATCTCGTGTGTGTGTGTGTCTGTGTGTCTGTGTCTGTGTGTGTGTGTGTGTGTGTGTGTGTGTGTGTGTGTGTGTGTGTGTGTGTGTGTGTGTGTGTGTGAGTGTGTGTGTGTGTGTGTGTGTGTGTGTGTGTGTGTGTGTGTGTGTGTGTGCGTGCAGGAGGACCCCAACTCCCCGTCTCCCTACACAGCCATGATCCTGCACCGTAAAGGGATGGACTGCAGCCTGGAGAGTCCCTCTCTGGGCTTCAACTGCACCACCACGCAGGGGCAGGTCCGTACACACACACCACACACACACACACATACATATATACACACACACACACACACACACA
>NC_140283.1:18690488-18710987 GCF_964030765.1 Micromesistius poutassou
GCCGTACATCATGTGGATTTATGAGCGGCGCTCAGTGTGACAGCGCCAATCTATTCGGGCTTTCGCAGCAACAATTCACAGTCGGGGCGGCATAAGTTAAGCACCAAAGATTTTACGGCAAAGCCATCTAGCTCACTTTGGTTTATGGTTGCTTACTTAAATGAGACATATTTTTATTGGCTGCGGTGAATTTCGTAGCATGCTAATGCTGCCGCCAGGGGCCCGGGGGAAAGATGCCCTTGATCTCATTTCAAATTCATATCAATGTTTAGTGTTTGCCGTATATAACGCACTTGGATAAAAGAGGGGCCTTTACGATGCAACGCTGCTATTTTTAATACCGCGGTGCTCGAGGACAGCTGCATCATTTTTTTTTTATCATTTCTCCACAAATGCTTGTTGTGGTCCAACGAAGGGTGGACCTGACCTGACAGGTCAGTTTCAATCAGAAGCACAGATTTGTATTGCTGGGGAACAGTGTTGCAGGTAAATCATGAGTGTGCATGAAGAATTGAACATGGAGTGGAATGTGGATCAGGAGGTAGAGTGGGTCGGCTGGTGAACCGAAGGTTGCTAGTTCGATCCCCGGGCTTCTCCTAGCTGAGTGTGGAGGTGTGTCCCTTAGCAAGGCTAACCTCACCCCAACTGCTCCGGTCAGCCGTCGGTGTATGTGTGCATGTGTGCATGAACGGGTGAATGTCAGGCCGTGTTGTGAAGTGCTTTGGGCGGCCACTGGTTATAAAAGCTGTATAAATGCAGTCCATTAACTATCCACTCATACACTGCGAGGGTCATGGCTTTCCGCTCACCAACACAGAGCTCACGGTCCATGATGAAGCATGAGTGCTTTTCAGATTTTCAGAGTTTTTAGGAATAACCAAACCCTGTGTTGTTCTTTCACTGTTCCACTTAGGGATGCCATAATGAGTTCGGTTTGAGTCCACCCTGTGATCGTGTGGCTTGGTTCAATTGAACTGGGTCAGGAACAGAACTACGGTAGGTGTGAGCTGACGTCGACGGGCCGGAGAGGGCCAAAAGGTGCGGATGTACCCGCTGCTCTACAGCTTTCTCTTTCCGCACACACACACACACACACACTTCCAACTCCTTCGAGGTGTCCTTCGAGGACATATTTGATCCACCTTGAAGTTAAACTCTTGTCTTCAAATGGGCTTTACACAGTGGCCTATACTGCCAGAAAAGTGTGTTCTCCAACGCTCAAACTGACAGAATAGGTTGTTCATCAATGTGGCCCAAAGTTCTCTGGCCCGGCTCCCTTATCGACGTCTAGCGTCTGTCTGTCTGTCTGCCAAAAAACGAAATGGATGACATTTGTATTATTCTCTGTGGAAAATTCAAGATAGTTTCGGCATTGAAATTCGTTTTGAAAACATTTCTAGCGAAAAAGTGTTCATTTATTATTGTTAATATAGATAATAAGATGATAATTATTATTACCTTCATTCAGTGAAGGGTTCGGGCTGTTTGGTTTATTAGTTGATTTTCTTAACGCTTTTCTGTCGTTGCCATGGTGATTCGTATGGATCCTGCTGCTCCTGAAATCACGCAGCTTACATGTTGAATTAATTATATTTGATGTAACCGATCAATGAAAAAAAAATCTATTTTTCCAATAAAAACTTATTATACATTTTCGAGGTACCAAGGACATCTATATTCTTCCGTAGGCTGATGTGTTTTTCGAGTGTGTGTTCGCCATCGCTTTGTCCATTCCAAACGTAATTGTATAAACACATTGTGTACACATCACGGGTCATCAGATGCTGCACACTGACACAATACTGCGGCAACATATGACGTAAGTAATGAATAAAAGGTGGATGTCTGGCAGACTCTCCGAGCAGCCAGAGAAGAACACAGCATTCTCAATACAAAACAAGGTTAATGCCATGATGCCCCGTTTCAGTTTTCTATCTATTGCACAAATGTATTATTCATGATAGATCCTAGCACACATTGCCACAGCCTAAAACAAATGAACAGAATCCAAGGTTTCAACTTCAAATTCTATCCAAACTTCATTACATGTAATAAAACCAACTGGGCCAAATTGTTCGGTTGCATTACGTGATAATTTCCCTCTTCGCCAGATATCTTCCTATTTCAGAGGCTTGTTATCATGAAAGCTGGCGACCGGCCCGTGGAATAGAATAGCCGCTGGTGATGTCATGTTTAATTTGTCTGATTAGCATCTCTGTGCGATTCTTTGCTATCTCTCGGTAGCCTAGGAACTAAAACAACACACACACACACACACACACACACACACACACACACACACACACACACACACACACACACACACACACACACACACACACACACACACACACACACACACACACAAAAAACAACTGGAACATCTCTTGATGGAAATTGATAATAATTATTCAGATGACATCGTCGTGCGTGTGCCAGCGCATGCTAATGCAGGGATGTTTCTATCCAGACGTCCAGGGCAGATGTTGCGTACATTACAGGGCACTGTTGCGTTTGGCAGAGGGGGTGGGGGGGTCGGACTCATGTGGCCTTTCGGGTTTTAAATACGAGATAAATACGCGCGGCCCTGTGTCGCCAGATTGGGCCGGACTTCCACACTCGCACCTGCCACGCAGTCGACACCTTCCCCAATCAACGCGTCGCACAACCGGGGATAACAGTCTGCTCCAATTAGAACCACTTGTGGAGGCTTTTTAGTCTTTATTCGGGGTGGAAATGAACCCCAGCATGTTAGTTAATTGCCCAATCTTTAACCAACTGCGTCGGGGAAAAAAAAAAAAAAAAAGACATCGCCACAATCTAATCAGAACCAGACCGCCGCCGGCGTCTCATGAGGACGCGCTCGTATCCGTGTCTCGTGTTCCCGTCGTGCGACGTGAGGACATAATTGGATCAGGAGATAATTGGAACCGTGTTGACGTGTTGCCACGGCCACGCACCCGCTGCCGTCTGATCCGTGTGATCCGCACACGTCAGCCGGCCGGGTTGAAGACACATGTCCTCCCTCCCGGTTCTTTTTCGGGTCGCCCCGCGGCCGTGTCGTCTCCAGCAGAGACGACGATGAGATCGTTCTAGCCTGCAACACGCTGCCTACTCACTCGTTTCACTAACGCGCGTTTTCCCAAACCGATTGTACCCGCACAGACCCTCATGGTAGCTCTTCTCATCCTCCAGAACACCGGATGGTGTTGTTGTTTTTTTATATATAGGCAGCAACACAAACTTTGGTGTTTCACATGCGCCAACAAAAAAAGAAAAAGAAAAGGTGGTGTTGTGTCTGGCAAAACAAGCCATAGCGCTCTAAAAGATTGGGTCCTGTCACACCATTAATTACCTTTCTCCTGGCTGTACAAGCATTTATATTTTTTAAAGCGTTTAAAGCATTTAAAGTCAGCCGAAACCTTTTATTTGTCTGCGATTTCCCAGCACTTACCCCATGGGGAAGGCTCAGCATATGGTGCCATGCCGTTTTTCACACAAGAGCTATTACATTCTATTCACAGCACTCAAAAAGGACCCAGTCTCACTCTCGCTCTGTGCTGCTATCGAGGAAAGGCTGCATCCAAATGAGTCAAACACGTCTGCTATTCCAAACACCTGCGACTCCAAAGTCTTTGGTCTGAACTGTGGCATACGACCTGGCGTCCTTCAAGGTGTGTGTGTCTGTGTGTGTGTGTGTGTGTGTGTGTGTGCATGTGTGTGTTTATGTGTGCGGGTGCAGACTTGTGTATGTGTGTGTGTTTGTTTGTGTGCGTACGTGTGCAGACTTAAGTGTACGTGTTTGTTGTTTGTGTGTGTATTTGGCACATGTGCGTTTGTGTGTGTGTGTGTGTGTGTGGGTTTGAGCATGTGGACATGTACGTGTGTGTGTTTGTGTGTGTGTGTGTGTGTGTGGGTGTGCGTGTGCCCAACGGTCTGTACCCATTTACTTTGTACCATGCTGTCCTCTGAAGAAATCCATCATGTCTGCCACCTATTTACAAATCGCCCAGGCGTAGCCGCGGATAAGTAGCCCAGCTGGGCCAGAGACAGGGTGGTGGGGGGACTGATTGAAAAATGTGGCGTTTTCCCCCCCCCCTCTGCTTTTGTATAATGATCCAGTGATTAAATTAATGGCATTTTAATGTAAGCGAGGCTCAATAAACAATGGCATCCGACGATGGCGACAAACGTCACACTTTAACGACACAGAGTAACAACGGGAATAACATTTAGCAGTGTAATCTTCTCGGAATAAGGGTCCTCTGGGTTTGAGCGTGACGTGATGCTCTCTCTCTCTCGTCTCCTTCTGACAGCTACTGTTCTGTCGTTATGCTTCTAGGTTTGTGGAGGAGAAGCTGTCCTTACCGCACTCTTGAAGATGTTCCCCCCCGTGTAAACACCGTAACAGGACGACAACCGCTCTTGCATGCATTGCAAAAAAAATTGGGTTAAGCCATTTCCTTCCCAGAAGTCCCCCAGGAGCAAGGTACATTTCCCATCTGCGGTGACGAACGTTAAATCCGGATGTTTCCGCATTGAAACGCGACAATAGATTTGGCCGATTCAAGCCTTAACGGTGCCACTTCCACATCGCTAATGTATGTACTGGCAAGCGAGGTGGGTCCAACCGCACCGCGCCAAAGCCTTTGGATCTGTTCTATGTCCCCATTTCTACGTGCTTGCATTCCTGGCAGAACAGCAGGAGGCTTGTTGTCTCAACATGAGAGTCTCCGGCTGGCCTTTGTGCAAGCGATAGAAAATAGCATTACACACAGACAGAGAGAGAGAGAGTGACAGAGACAGAGAGGTTTGGGGGGAGGCAGAAAGAGAGCTGGGGGAGGGAGAGATGGGGGAGTGAGAGAAAGAGATATGGAGGGAGATAGATACAGAGAGGGAGAGAGAGAGAGAGAGAGAGAGAGAGAGAGAAAGGAAGAGACAGGGAGAGAGAAGGACATAGACAAAGAGAGATAGAGCCGTAGAGTTTATCTCAGGTAGGCTCTTGAACATTATAATCCATGAGTGTGTTGGCTCAACAGAGACCCAACAAACCTCTGATTATGTGGGGTGTGCGTGTCTGTGTGTGTGCGTGTGTCTGTCTGTGTGTGTGTGTACCAATACTCAAACCTCCTGTGCAATTCAGGAATAGATTGGTTTCCCATCCTGCCACCACTAGACATCCCCACACACGCCCCGATGGGCTCCAGTTCAGGAGTAGCCATGCAGACGGAACAGCCCCCCCGATCATCCGTTGTGCAGCCATGAAATGGAAAAAGGAATCCCGGGCATTGTGCTTTGTGTTTCTCCCGTTGAAGTAAAAAAAAAACGGAAAAAGAAATAAAGAAATACACAAATTAAAGAAAACCCAGACAGGGTGATTACAGGAGCGGCCTTGGGGGGGGGACGATGGTAAATTAAAGACACTCAACGAGAGAAAGAAGCGCTCTGGAATAAGGAGGCGGGCCGCTAATGAAGCTGGCGAGGGGGAGGACGGTGAGAGGTGTTGCGTGGCGCGTCGGGGTGCAGGCACCCTGCTGTGCTGCCAGTTGAACGTGTGAACGCTGGCGCGCCCCCCACCACCCCCACCCCCCCCCCCCCCCCCAGGGGTTAATTCCGTACAGCAGCACAGGACCTCACCACTTAAAACACAAGGCCTCTAGACACATAAACACACACACGCATGAATGCACGCACGCACACATGTACACAACAGATTAACGGCCACACACACAAACGCATGAAAACTAACACATGCACGGACGCACATACACCGACACACACACACACACGCGCACATACGCAAACATACACGCGTGCATGTACGCACACACTCACAACCACGCACACACGTACGCATGTTCATGCACACGCCCGCACATACAAAGGCACGCGCGTTCAAACACACACAGACACATACATGCACACACGCCTGCGCATGTACACACACGCGCACACACATACATACACATACACATACACATACACACACACAGCATACTGCGGGGGATGAGTGCATGCTTTTATCTCTGGTCAAGGTCCCACGGCCCTTTAAATGAAGAGGCTTGGAAGTGGTTAACCTGTAGGATATGCTGTGGATCTGTTGCGAGTGTGTGCACGGATCTCCTTTTGAAGTCTGTAATTAGCCGAATTCTAAACAGGATATTCCTGGAGCGTGCAAGTAAATAGGAAAACATTTCAAAAACCTCTTCGTTATTCAGCCGCTTTCAAAGAGCGCACCACAGCACAACGATTTCCCCATATATGCCTGGGTTGCAGCAGACGCCAACTCGCACTAAATGTAAACGAAAATAATTGGTTAACTTCGCTTTTTTTTTTCCCGAACGTCTTTTAATATCTATAAATAAACATTAGCCGTGGTGGCACATCACCACCACCGCACCATCAACAAAAACCGCCAGAACCTGGACGCGAGCATTGATGTTGATAACGCAAACCAATAACCGACGGGCCACCACCATTCTCCCCGACAGACGCGCTCGTAAAGCACAGGTAGTTTGTTAAGGAAAGCGATAAGTGTGACGGATGTTGAGCTGCGACTGGTGGCACCGTCGCCTCCCCCTGGGCCCAGCTCTGCTCCGAGTGGTGTAATAAATGGTTCTGAATACCGGGAGCTGCTAAAAGGATTAGCTTATTTTGTGCCTGGCTTAGCTCTTCCCCTTTAAGCCTATCTGTTCAAATACTAACTGTGGGCTCTGGAAATCGGACGCCTCTCCGCTCGGACCGTCTGCAGCAGCGAACGCCAGCGGGTGCGATTTGCCTTCCCCCCTGAACAACCGACGACGCAGGCTTTCTGAGCTTTTGTGCTCTCGGAGACGACCGGTGTATTAATCATACGGGGGGGAGGAGGGGGGGGGGGGGGGCGGACGGGGGGGCTGTGTTTATTCTGCCCACAGCTGTGCGCCCGTCGTACACAAGGGAAGCCTGGCGGCGGGCTTCTGCTGACTGCAGCACTCTCCTCGTCGGATGATGAGGTGTTTCGCAAGGACACCGACGAAGATGCCCTATTCCGCGCGGTAACTCAAGCTCAGGATTACGAAAACACACATAACGCAACGAAGAAAAACTACAGCCGGACCCCCTCTGGGGTCTTAAGGACAATCAAGGCAACCTCCATGAAAAAAGCAGCCCAACCCTAATTAGATCTGTTAAATCTCTAACTTAGTTGTGGGCCTGCCGTCACACCCACCGCCGCCCGCCGCCGTTGCCGCTGCCACGCCCGCTTAAAGAGCCCATTCATCAGCCCGCTGACGCCGGGCTAACTCTGATGGACTCCAGGGGATCTGTAATGTGAGGGTGGGTGTGGGGGGGGGGTTTCTGAGATTTTTGGCTCCCAGATTACCGTCTTCAATCACACCCCAGCCCCCCCACTACCTCACTGGGCGAGATAGGCAACGCAAAGCTCTCCATCACACGGTGGCCCCTCCCGCTGAATACAAAGTGCACTAATGCCTCCACGGAGAGCTACAGGGGGGGCCTCCGTCTCCCCCGGCCTCTCCGAGCCTCTCGTCCTGGGGAGGGGTGAGCGCGGAGGGGGGGGGGGGGGGGGGGGGGGAGACGACGAGGCAGCGAGCCGGGCGCCAATATTGGTTGACCGAGGGTGGACGGCTTTGTAGAAACGCTATTAGCGCTAACACGCAGGAATGCTAGCGCTTTCCATTCGCGGCGTCCGCCACCGGGGAATGGGATCAGCCCTGGCGAGGAGGTCCACGTCATGCGTTTATCTCTCGCCCAGACACACGGGAGTGATTAGCTCCAGCTGTCTGTCAGATGCTTGTCTTGGAAGACTAAAGAAACGTAACTAGAGGGAGAGAGTGGTGAGTTGGGCTGCGATGTTTCAGCTGTGTTTGCCTTTTTTTTTTTTAAAAGGACCAGGTTGGCGTTTTTTTGAATGCTGGCAATGGAAACGTTTTTTTTTTTTGTAGGATTTCGGTCACTTGAACGGCAGATAGCAAACTCTCCGAACTTTAACTCGGGTTTCCTAGCCGAGTCATCCCTTCCGCGCGCATAATCCATCGTTTCGATGAACGACTCGGGTCATATTTACACCTGACAACAGGTGTAAATGATGACATACACCACCTTGACAAATCAAATCACTTTTTAAAACTGCTCTACGGACAAACGGATCGTGTAAACGCAACACTTACAAAACAGCATCCCGTTTAAATCGCTCCACACACACACACACACACACACACACACACACACACACACACACACACACACACACACACACACACACACACACACACACACACACACACACACACTGATCACTCCTTTATTGAGTATTTAAATATACAATGATGGAGGACAAAGTGATTATTTACTTGGGCGGCAGCCTTGTGCCAGCCAGCTTCGACCTCCCTCCAACAACACCCAGGCAGCGCTGCCAGAGCCGAGCACAAAGGAACAGGCTCTTAATGGATGTGAATCAAACCCAGTACGCCGTGTCTCCACTACAGATGAACCCAGCCTCCCCAGAATTAGGACCGAGACACACCCACTCTCTCCCTCTTATTTCCTGATGAACCCATTTATCTAATGGTCTGTGCTGGGGCCTTTTTGAAGTCTGGAGTGGCCAGCGTTTTTCCCGGGAGCACACTGCTGACATATTGTTGTATTTGGAGATTTATTGTCCTCCTCCCCCCTCCCCACCACCACGACCGCCACCACCACCCCTCCCACATCGCTCAAGCCGTCCGTAACACCCAGTGTGTTGTTACCAGGGAAATGTGGCTAATTCTCATTTCATGCTCAAATTGCTTTTTGTCAGGTTGGTCGCGTCGCCAGTGCAGACGAAATGAGTTTATGTTTGTGCGGCACGCATGGGCGGCATGCAAACGCCGCAATAATTCAAATTTCCCGCTTTCCAAGTAAAAAAAAAAAAAGTAGACAAAACAAAATGCTAATTTGTATTTCATTTCGCCGTCTGCGGGGCTCGGCCCCGGTGACAGTTGCTTAGCAACTAGAAATGACAACAACCGGCTGACATCGGCTAATTTGGCGGGAGAGATTGACAGAGGTATTGCCGTACTTATTTCCATCGGTGGAAGCATGGGGGGGGGGGGGGGGGGGGGGGGGGGGCCAGATGCCAATCCCTATCGCATTCATCCCTCCTCCGAAAAGAGGGCGACATAGAAATCCAATAATTACGGGGAGAAAAAACTTGAAGGCTATTGGGCCGAGACGTGCGGAGCATTTATGTGACACTATAATTTATTGGAGAAACTCATTTCAATCTCCCTTTGTGCCTGCTTACCGACAGCCAGCGTGTCCCTCAGACGAGCATAAAGACTGTTCCGCTCCATGTTCCCCGGTTCACCGGCAGCTCCTCCGTGCTGTTCCTGTGCGGGCTCTGAATGCGACGGAACCCCGTGTACCCTCGGTGTGGAGTGGGCTCTTTATCCTCCACCACCACAGCCATTGTCCAATGCTTGATTCCGATTGGTCCAAAAAGTTCCACTGTGGGGGGGGGGGGGGGGGGGGTTGTCTTATTTTTTTTTCAATGACTGCTTTCAACACTTACTGGTTCTCAGCAGTTTTCAATCAATGTGCTACAAATCCGACACAAACTACCTGTTGGTCTGACGGAACTATCGACCCCCCCCCGGCGTTTCCATGACAACGCATAAAGGCGAATACTTTGATTTCAAAGTATTAGGGTCGATAGGACATCAATGACGCCGTGTGTGAAAGTGACGAACATCTTGGGGCATTGCTAAGCAACGAAAGCAAAGACGCCTTCTAACAAAAGGTGCGACGGAACCACCCTACCCCCCAGCACCACCCTACCCTCCACCACCACTCTCCAGCACCACCCCTCCACCACCACCACCCCTCCACCACCACCACTCCTCCAGCACCACCCCTCCACCACCACCACCCCTCCACCACCACCACCCCTCCACCACCACCCCTCCACCACCACCACCCCTCCACCACCAACCCTCCACCACCACCACCCCTCCAGCACCACCCCTCCACCACCACCACCCCTCCACCACCACCTCTCCACCACCACCCCTCCACCACCACCCCTCCACCACCACCACCCCTCCACCACCACCACTCCTCCAGCACCACCACCCCTCCAGCGCCGCTGTCATCAGTAGAGCTGATTGTGGTGCTGCAGAGTGGGAGACAGTCAAGAAGCTGTCTGCTGTCGCTGCAGGCAAGGGCAAACAGCAAGGCCTGGGGAGGAGCCGTGAGGCCGCCAGGCAGAGAGAAGAGAGACGGGAGGAAGACGCTGTTCCAGGGAGAACAACAAGGAGGAATCATTGCACTGTTTACATCAGAAGCAGCCGGGTAATATGGCGGTGACTGAGAAACTTTAGAGCAGAAAGTACTTCCAAAACGCTCCCAGTGTTTCATGGAAAAGTCTAAGCTCTCTGTATCTCCTCCCCCCGTTGACTGTGATTATGAAACGTAAGAAGAAGAACAAAAAGGAGGGAACAAAGGAATTTAATAATCGACTGAACAGGGAAAAAAGAGACTGTGGCAGCAACCCTTGAAAAGGTCGGAGACGAATCCTCCCCTCGATTTAGAGGGAAGGAGCTTCTCGTTTGGGGGTGTAGTTGAGGACAGGGCACCAGAAGTGGAGGTTGGGGTGGGGGTTGGGGTGGGGGTTGAGTAGGAGGCCGGGAATGATAGTGCTTAAGATTCACCCCGGGGGCACGGCGAGAGTCTCAGCATTCGGTCATTAAACTGGCACAAAGACACACAAGTAAGTTCATCTCAAGAGTTGGCGAGGGGGTGAATAGGAGTCAGATAAACAAGCAGTGTGTGGGAATAGCTTCGGGGCTTTGTGGTCTGGACACAGTCGCCGCGCCGGCTTAGTTCACGTACTGGAGCGGGCAAAACAGCTTGCGAGCAAAAAACCTTGGTCCCCCACGGACCGAGTTGTCCTGGGGCTCTGGTAAACAGTTGAAGCACAGATGTATTTTTGTATTTTTTTCAGATGCATTTTTGTATCATTGGGTTCTAATTCGTCTGTATGCGCCTGTCAACTTTACTGGGTACAAAAGAACGATTCCGCGGCTCTTTTTGAGCTTTATTTGACGTGTTGTTTAGACGTATCAGTTTTATGTCGCTGTCAGCTCGTGTTCCCGAAGCTATTAAAGACACTGTGAGCCACAAATCAGGTCGATATCACACGAATAGGACAGGGATAAAGGCATCTTTTGGCGCTTTATGAGGTTGAATAACGAGATCCCGGGACCGTCTAAGCACATGAATCTCTCGCAGGCTCCCATGACGTGGATGCCGTTTGCACCTGCTTGTCAAAGCTCTGGTAAGAGCTGCAGAGTTCATTTCATGGCAATAATAATAATAATAATAACACATTACCCGTCTTGGGGAAGGTACCTGTTTTCATTGCGCTGGGTGTAACGAGGCTGTGGGTCTGCGTCTCCGTCGTTCACGTCGTAGCTGGCTTCCGGATCCTGGGGGGCGGGTTCAAAGTCGGTCATTAAGTCTGAAGCGATCCACACGTGATGAGCTTCCAGTCTCGGCGTGGCCGGTGTTGATCATGTTTTCCTATGGAGCTGAGCATCTTAGCACAAGCTAGCCGTGACGCCAGTCTACGGCCAGCGTATGCTTGGGTTCTCCGACTTTAAGAACTCCATGTGGAAGAGCGTCCAATCAGAAGACTGCTTTGTTTGACCATCGTCTTTCCGCATTGCTAAACCTAGTATGTTTGAGTCCAGAGCTCTGCTGGACCTCCTAATGTGTGGACCTGTTCACACTGTAAGGGACCTCTCCTCCCTCCCTTCAAGGGCTCAAGGACTTACGTAATTGCTGCGGAGGTCTGGGTGGTCTTTCTCGATACCGTCGTCCAGGATGGTGACCACCACACCGCGACCGGTGAAGCCCTTTGCCCAGGCCTCTTTGGTGTTCAGATCCTGGTTGGTCGGGTTGGACTGAAGACAAAAACACACACACACAGCAAATGAATAAAGTCAGAGAATGATGTTGGTTGGTTCTGGACCAATGGTGCAGGTTTATAGGAATGGCAAAGCAGTGGCATTGTTAAAAAACTAATTATTTTTTCGTGTGTCATAGTGTGAAAACTAATAGATATAAAGTAAGTTAATCTTGAACATAAAAAAACTGACAGGACATTTGCATAAGCTTAAAATCAACAGATGAGCCAGTGAAACACAAAAAAACCATCCCAGCTGGAAATATGTTGAAGAACAGAGCCTGTATTTTTAGTGTTCTGGAGGGAAATGATTCTGCTTTAAAACGACGATGACTGATTCCATGCCACACAAGATGGAAAAAAAAATAAAACTAGAAACAGAATGAAATGATACAGAATACATAAATAACCACGGCTCATCTACATATAAAAAGCCTCACTTCACAAGAGTCCCCGGGAGATGTGTTGCTGGCACTGTGCAGAATCACAGGCCTTTCACAGGTCTATAACATGACCGCCATGCATGTTCTGATCATCTGATAGTTGGACTAATGGGACTTCTTCACCTATAACAGGCATCTTGGTTCTAAAAGCCCAGCTGGGTGGGGGTGAGGCCGGGCAATCAGTTCACCCCCCACCCAGCTAGCGTTTAGAACCGAGATTGCCAGGGGGTGAATAGGAACCATTAGGGTCTGGAGCCGTGCTATTCTCTGGTTCAGGGTGTGCACCTCTGCTCACCACATCGCCTGACTTCAGAGCACAGATCAAAGGTCTAGGTGTGCACATGCAGGCACTCACAAACTCACAACTAATGGTCTGCAAGGGCCATCCGGCTTGCCATTGTGAGAAGTGTTTTTTGATGTTCCCTTTTCAGTTTTATTTTTCTGATATGAAAGCTCAAGGATAGCAGCACACCTCTCTGGCGAACCGGAGATGATTAAAAGTTGTACCCCTTTTCTGATTGGATGAAAGCCGCGCCACTGAAGCAGGATTTAAACCCCGGCAGTGATTATCTGCGCATCTGACACACGGGGCCCCTAATTGGAGCCAAGCGAAGACAACACGTACACAACCTGTTCCCGGGGCTGTCAGCCGCGCTTATTTACCTACTCGTTAATAAACGGGGGAGAGAGGCACACAACAACATCTTTTGAAGGGTGAAAAATCGCAGCCGGAATGCAGAATAACTTTGTGTTATTCTGCATTGATTTTACGCTGAGTCGTCGTTCCCTCCACTATATTCTGCGATGCTTTTCCCCCCACGGGCCGCTGCGCTTGCTGGTGGAGTACTGAGTGGTGCCAAGAACAAAGGAGATTAATGTGCTAGCTAGAGGCTACCGCTGACACCGTTCCTATGCATGCTATCGCAACATAGCTTCCCCAGCACACTTTCTGCTGCCCGGTACACGGCCTCGCCAAAACACCCTCCGGTCCGGCCCCCCCCCCCGCCGTGCAATTAAAAAATCCACCTTGTTATGGAGGTCGTCCCACAGGTATAGCCCGCACCCATGTCGGACTGACTGGCCGTCTGCCGTCTGGGAGTACAGGGAAGGAAATTCACCGGAATAGGCCGGAAGTTTCCACACACAGGAGACACTGCTTCAGATGATGGATATAGACATATGTATAGAGTGTGAGTGTTTTTGAACTTCCTGTGTGAGTCGACATTCTGCTGCTCTCTGCGGATCAGTCGGGCCTCTAGCCGGCTGTGGGAAAGGCCTTCTCCAAAAGCGAACACAAGACCGGACCGATCAAAGCTGTTGTCAGCTGAAATAGACTGAGTAGCGGTGTTAAAGATGAGTGGAGATCAGCTTTTCTCAGAGGAGGATACGTTTCTGCTCCAAACGGATGCAGCAAGGGCAAAAGAAAAACCCAAGACCACGCCTGTATTTGGAAATCAATGACTGCCCAAGTCCGGACTGATATTAATTGTGAAACGCAGACTTGAATGTGTGAACGGCCTAACAAGACCAACTGTCAGAATACCAGAGCCCTGCAGAAACCTAAAGGTTCGCTCTTTAATCGGTTTGGAGATGCCAATGGAATCCAATCGTTGTTTGTTGCTTCTGCCGCAGCTCAGCTTGTGATTGTCAGTGTTATGGTCAGACTCTTCCAGTCAAAACAAGTAAAAAGAAGAGCAGAACTCTGCCTCCTGAACCAATATTGGCTGCCCTTTCAAACCTACATTGGTGATGACTGTGGTTCGCTTAGCGTCAGCAGAGCTGGCTTCCAGTTGAGTGGTAAGTTTAGGAAGCAGGACCGGGTATCATTACACACATTAGGGCGTAATTCTGAACGGCAGAGGAGGTTTTGACGACGCTGTTAACTGGTGAATTATGCCAGGGGATAGTGGATCCCGTCATTAATCCAATCGCACAGACAAAGGCTTAGTGGAATATGAAATGAAAGCAGGGATTAAGGCCAATCACTGCCGTGAATAGCAGCGAGATGACACATCAGACGTTTCATTTGTCTGTCTGACACATCAGAACCTCCGCGACACGCAGTGCTTCTTCCCGGGGTCGAGGTGTCGATATTCTCAGAGATGTGTCTTTTTATATTTGCTAAAATGTCTCCCGTCCCGAAACTTTTAATTTAGAAATCAAAACTTTGTTAGTGTTGCCGAGACCTGGGGGCAGAGTCTGGGAGACAGTTATTCAATGGAGCGCTTATCTGGCTGCTCGTGAGAGGATTCATTATAAGTTTCAGCAGGGTGCTACTGAGTATAGGTCTTAATAATGTTTCCCCAGTCGCCGGTTCTGCAAGTCCATTTCCATGGCTCAGGCACAAACGTCTCGCAAACATTATCTATATTATATCATCTGTATCATTTATGGTGGTGGTTACGTTCCAGCATCACCCCTCTGGATATGGACTGATTGTCGATGGTTGAAGTAACACATGTGGATTACTTACTTCTAAAAATAAAGTCTTATGGATTTGCTTTCTCCGTACTAATAAGAGGAATCAAACCGTTGACATGTGCATGTCTCTCTTCGTTCGTCATTGACCTGACTACAGGGGTAAACGTGCTCTGTTCATGGATGGACTAGTTAGCGGTGTGATTACGTGAGCCGGGCTGCAGATCCCCGGCGTGTGCCGGTGGGCTGAAAGCCTCTCTCTCACAACACACCCCAGGCTGTGCACTGGTTTCTCTTCTTATTATTTCAGCTCGTACCGACCCTGTGTCAGAAAAAGGAGACCTCTACCCAAATGATAGTGAAGAAGGAGTTAGCGTTGCTATGACACCCCAAAGGAAAAGTTAAATCCCCCAAGTGCGCCCTCACTTTAACCGCGAAGCTTCACGTATACTCTCTACGTTACCGCGGCTACGTCGTGGGTCTCTACGTTACCGTGGTTACTGCGCGGGTCTCTACGTCACCGACCGTGGCTACGTCGCGGGTCTCTACGTTACCGTGGTTACGTTGTGGGTCTCTACGTTACCACGGTTACTGCGCGGGTCTCTACGTCACCGACCGTGGCTATGTCATGGGTCTCTACGTTACCGCGGTTACTGCGCGGGTCTCTACCATACTGGTACATAGTCAAAGGTAGCGGTGCTGTAGCTCGATATCACTTCTCCAAAGACGTTACTTAAATTCTTGGCGTGGAATCATGATTGCTAGCACCGGCGTTGAGACCCACAGGTGTTCGATGCACAAGGATGATTCAACATTAAGACAAGATGCTTAATCTCTCTACCTGCTTTCCCAAAAAGACCCAAATCCCTTTTCACTGTAAGCATGGAGAAAGGCATCGCATTGAATGACAAAAAAGTAGTGAAACGTGTGCAGCATGGGTTGAGGGAGTCTGTGTGAGTGAAGCACACGTACGCACCAGGTACCACTGTTTGGAGAACTCCGGGTCAGTGGGGTCCTTGAACACATCCCTCTTCCTTCTGCTCTTCACCACCTGCTGCTCGGCCCAGACCACCTGGAGAGTGGGGGATCATAGCGACACAGCCGTCGAAACAGGAACAAAAAATAACACACGCGCACACAAGGGAAAAACAAACGAAAGACGACTACAAACTGAGACACCGGTGGCGATGGCGCTACTGAAAGCACCGTCACCACCAGTGTCACTGTCACACAACGGCATGCACACTTGAAAGCATCACCGTCACCAGGCCACGTCGTCGTCGCCCACTACGGTGCCAGACGGCACCGCCCTGCCGCCCTGCAGGTAAAGGGTTAACAGGACCTCAGCTGTGGTTCTGAAGCAAAACCACGGGGGAGGGATGTGTGTGTGTGTGTGTGTGTGTGTGTGTGCGTGTGTGCGCGTGTGTGTTTGCGTGTGTGCTCGCTCAGGGCGAAGGTGGGGGGGGGGCTGTGAGCTTGAATGGAACAAGAGCTTTTGGTTAGCAGGACGTGGGCGTGCAGGGTTGACGTGAGGTGTCAGTAGCTCCGGTATTGTGCAGCAAACCAAACAGACATTGTGCACACAGAAGTCGTTTTCTTGTGTGTTTTTGTGTTCTCTTTCTTCAGCAAATGTCCTCCTCTTCACTACGGCGGAGGCCGTCCGTCCCACTTGAAATGAGTCATTCTCCCCGTCCCGTTTTTTTCCAGTGAGTGAGAGATTTTCTCTCTGCCCTTTGTGTGAATATTAATGTGCTCTGAAGCAACGCCTTTGGCCGGCCGAACACGCCGCGGAAAATCAGGCAAAGATTGCTTTTGGCAAGACTTTTAAGGAGCATTGTCTCATCCGCACGGACAGCCGAGTGACCCATTAGTGCGGCGGCGGCGGCGGCGGCCGGGACGATTAGGTGAGGCCGCGCCATGAATCATAATTCCTCCTGACCTCCACCACTAGGCTGAGAGCGGCAGCAACACAAGGTGATTTGCAGACCCTCGTCATAGTACTCTCTAGATTATCTTCAGATAGCTTGACGGGGCTTAAGAGGGAGGAAAAAAAAAAAACAAGGGGCTCGAGCCGCCATACGTTGTAATTGTAATTCATTCCCTACTCCCGGCTTGGCCCCTGAACCCACAGAGCCGGGAGTAGACTTCCCCTCCTCAGCTGAAGGACTGGTAATTACCAGAGAAACAAGGGCTTTCTCCACAGGTCCGCGTCCTGACGGCGGGTAAAAGTGGCATCCTAGACAAACAATTACAAGACGTTTGAATTGGTTGCAAGAGCTCCACAAGACGGCTGTTTGTTCTCCGAGAGCAGCCCTGGGGTGCTCTGCTGTGTTTCATTCGCGGAAGCTTAAGACTTTGAGACGCCCCCCCCCCCCCCCCGCGGAGTAATTGTTCCAGCACATAAAGAAGGCTTAATTGATTCTGAATAATAGGCTACGAGCTGAGAGATCTACTGTGATCTTTCCTCAAACGTGGGCTGAAAGTGTATTTGCTTTATGCTCAAACAGTGAATTCAATATTTGTATTCAATGTTTTTCTTGAGGCAAAACTCAATTCAAATATGTGTTTGGATTGTGAAAGTGAAAGTCATTAGGTGGGGTTAGACATGCTCTCATCCACACGACAATCTCAATGCCAACTTTCGCTCCCCACCCCATTTAGTAGTTCACTAACCACAAGACAAATAGTCCTGAAATAGGCTTCCACACAGAATGATATCCAGAAGGAAGCCTGGAGGAGAAGCCAGACCTCAGCTCTCTGTGTACTGGAGCGAGTTTGTGCTTTGGGCTCCTGTTGCTCACATTAGCTATGTTAAAAATACACATCCTTCTCTCGGTGTGCCGCCTGGGGCTAAAGTGATGAGATCCCAGGGAAACGGGGTCAAGTTTTGGAAGGGAAGCGCACGGACACACTGAGTGCACTGTCACCGCGAAGGCAGAATGATTACAACAGTCTGAAGATAAACATGAATAATACCACAGGGAAGAGGCACTGGTCGATTACAGATGAAAGGGAGGCATTGATTTATTAATACTTATGGTCACGACTCTTCTTTCAAACATGACGTTCATCCCAAGGATTGCAAACGTATAAAAACGGGACACACACATCATAACACTATCATTATCCCGTGATTATCACTATCACTATCATTATCATTTAGGATTTGGAACTGAAACAGAATCAAATATATTTGAACTACTTAAAACATGTCCACAAATTGACACAAACAAAACAATATCGAGTTCCCAGACGGTTGAGGATGAACATAAACACTGTGCATTGTGAAGCCAACATCAGTGATTCCCCATTGTTTGGTTTAATTATTTAATCAGCCAGATGCCTGAATCTATAGATGAACCAATCACGGCCCGCTTACAATCAACCCTGTGATTGTATCGTCCGTTGTGATTTCGTCCAGTGATTATGCCCTCTAATCAGATTCCAATAAGAGTGTCTGTGAGTCTATAATCCTTCCCAGGCCATAAACCTTTTAGCACCGCCATCTCCTAAGAGTTTGAATGTAGGGCGAGGCTGCTCACATGTGTGGCTTGTTACGACTGAATATATGATATATAATATATGAATCCACACAGAGCAGACGGGCAATCTGCCGCCTCACAGAGACGAGCAGCATGGAGCTGTGAGGGACAGACTGACGCAGAGAGCTGGACAGACAGACAGATTACACAGAGTTGTCAATAGGCTGACAAATGAGTGGTGAGGACGCGTTGTTCTGAAAAGCAGACAGCTTTCCCGTCCTTTACAGAACGGGATGAGGAATCACACAACCAGAGCTGCACAATATTACATTGGCCATGTGCCTAAACAGATGTGTTTGCGTGCACACATGCAGGCAGGCAGGCACACACACACCGACATACTCACACACACACACACACACACACACACACACACACACACACACACACACACAAACACAGGCTGTTTTGCTTCCTTGTCTGTGCCACTGTGCCTCACGGCTGGGATAGATCAGTATGTGTGTTTGTGTGTGTGTATGTGTTTGTGTGTGTGTGTGTGTGTTTGTGTGTGTGTGTGTCATCATCATAGTGCTTCGGAATTGAAGGTCTGGGGTCAAGTTGTGGGTGACTTGAACAAATGGCCTTCTTTCAATTACAAGCTCATTCGTGAAATGGAGAGTCAAAGTCCATGAACGGTAAATGGATTTATTTTTAATGTATAATAGATGAGAGCACAGGCCTAATATCAGAGGGGGATACATCTAGGAAAATTTATTTAAATTTTTTTGGGAAAACGTCTTCCAGTATTTTTCATTTCATTTAACCCCCGGGGGAAAATCAATACATCCCGGCTCCACTCCACCAACGTCCAATCACAGAGTCTTCAACGTCTTCTAAACCGTCTCTGATTGAACAACACCTGAGCCTCCCACCCCCCCCTCCCCCCCTCCCCCCAACACCGTCTCGACTGCCACATCCCAGAGTATAAACTCCCTCTCCTCCATCACCCCCTCCTCCCTCCCTCCCCCCCCACACCAACACCGTCTCGGCTGCCACATCCCAGAGTATAAACTCCCTCTCCTCCACCTCCTCCTCCACCTCCCCCTCCCTCCCCATGGCATCTCATCCGTCTCCGACGCAGCAGCCGGCTCCGTCGTCAGCCATATTGGATCAGCCTGCCTCTCCTCCTCCTCCTCCTCCTCCTCCTCCTCCTCCTCCTCCTCCTCGGCCTCTCTCTGCTATCGATTCCTGCGCCGGCCCGCTAATGTTATTGCAGTTAGAGCGTGCACCGCGTCAGCCCCTGACAGGCGCTGGAGCTCCGCTGCACATAAGCTCCTGGCTGCCGGCTTGTTACTGCGCCTCCCTCCGCCCCCGACTCCTACCTGACCTCGCAGGGGCTCCTCTGGCTCTCCGCTGAATGTCACAGACGCTCCCCCTAATGACGTCCTGCGGTCCTGGCTCCCGTCGCATCGGAGGAGGACCGCCAGCGGCACCTGTGCCCCCCCCCCGAGGCCCCCCCTGCCAGGTGAGGAGCTGGGCTGGCTGCAGATGGCCCTGTGTCAACCCCCCCCCCCCCCCCCCCCCTCTCTGAACACCTGCCGCTCCGCCATCTGCCACTCTGAACCCGAATGGACGGAATGTGCTTGGCTTGCAAGGTCTCCCCCCCCCCCCCCCCCCCCCAGGTGGAGAGTGTGATGGAGGCTGGGATGGAGGTGGTGATGGAGGCGATTGACTCGGCGCGGTGGGGGTGCGGGGCGAGGGCAGGAGAGGTTGATTTGGAGAGGGCGGCGGATGACTTTCTCTTGTAACGAGCTTACAGAGCCCCGCCTCCGGCTACATGATGAAAGAAATATGAAGCGGAAAAAATGACAAACGGCCCCTTACACGCAGATTTGAGCGCGTCTGCCATCGGACTTTAGATAAGAAGTCTGATTTGTGAGAGTGTGATCACAGGGGAAGGTATGCTGCAACCTTGAGGATGAGTAACCCCTGCATCTGATGCATGATGGGTAGCACAGCGGTGGTGAAGCGGCAAAGAAGACACTTTTGTTGCATTCATCTGTTCATCTGAGTGTTTGTGTGTCAGTGTTTGTGCGTGTGCGCGCGTGTATGTGTGTGTGTGCTTTTGCGTGCGTGTGTGTGCGCGCGTGTGCATGTGTGTGTGTGCGCGTGCGTGTGTTTGTGAGTGTGTGTCGGAGGGGGGGCCGGCAGG
>NC_140283.1:18711187-18750229 GCF_964030765.1 Micromesistius poutassou
TGACTGCGAGCCAAGCTCATTTTCTTCCCAGCCTGGAGAGGACTCTGAGCATCTGACATGACACGCTGTCTCTCTCACACACGGATTCGCACACACACACACACACACACACACACACACACACACACACACACACACACACACACACACACACACACACACACACACACACACACACACACAAGGCTCTAACTCTGGATGAAAACATGTTTTCGGGGGCACTGGCAGTCTGGGTTTCCCTGAGGGTGAGTGGTACCTTGCCACTCCACCGGGGCACATGCTGGCTCTAGGCAAGAGCAGAGGGCATGGGGGGGGAGTGGGGCTATCGTCTACTGAGAGATGTGTGAACCATCACGTTGCATGTTGTCACCTCACAAACCCCAGAATCAGAGAAGACACAACAGTCAGTCCAGTGTGTCTGCTCTATTCTCCACACATTTCATTTCACCTCCCAAGGTTGAAACAAGCCCAGTGGAACAGCAGCTCTGTTTCCACCACAGATGGGTCGTAGGATTGAAATGAGATACAGAGAGGCCGACGCTGTCAGAGCTCGGGCCCAGAGCACGTCCATTGGCAGATAGCCGGCTGCATCAGACTGCATCAGAGATCTCAAATCACCATGTCTGACGTGTCAATCGGGGCCAGGTTCGTTCTGCCGCGAAACCAGCCGCGATGTCCTTTTTACTGCAAAAGGTCGTGACATTTACAACCTCTTTTATCACAACAAATCATCGTTACTGTTACAGCGGGTCCTTTACTGCACCGGCGGTCTAATGCGGGGTAGTGAACAAAGCACACGCTATAAAAAAATAAGAAAACGGGAGTTTATCGGATGTGATATTTCTAACATGGTGATGACATGCGTGTCATGGAACGGTGGAGCATGTTGCGAGATGGTGCCTCGATATCTGCCCACAGAGTTCTGCGAGAAACGGCATTAGCATGCACAGAATGAACAATGTCTCAAAAATGTATACATAATTAAGATAGCAGCAGAAGCCACGATAATCTACTCGATAAAGAAATAGCTCACTCTGTATGCCACGCTACGCACCATAACAGAATCTCTCAACGAAAACACTTTATTTTTTCAATCCAGTCTAGTATAGCTTGATAAACACACTGCACAGGCTGCACTTATTAGACCTAATTAAGAAACTATTTTAACACCATGGAACCGTGTAATTTTTCCTTCAGTTTCTTCCTTCTTTCCCATCGGCCAACTTCAACCAGTTTGCGCCATGCAAGGCACTCTCCCAGACAACTTCCGAAATGCCGGCGGATTTAATTTAACATCAGTGAGATCTCCATGATTCAGCTTCGCTTTGACCATTACTCTCATGCGCTATCACAATATAATCCTGCAGAAGAGCTGGAGGTGGCCATTATTTCTACAATATCAAGGTAAAACCGTGACCACGTAATAAGCCTCAGTATAATTGGCTTCATCGCACTCCATTGTATGATAGAAAAGCCAAATGAGCAAATAAAGAGATCGGTGCATCGGTCAGTGTGGATATACTCCTTAACTTAGTCCCAACATTATTTGCAGGGAAAAACATCATTTTTAAACGTGATGTTATGGAGCAAAAAAAAAAATCTTTTATGCATTTGGGTATAGGCGAGGAAATGAGAACGCAGTCATTACTTTTAAACTTGTTTTGGAACCCTTGTTTTTTGAACAAAGTGGTTAGGGTTATATCGATATATTATTGGATATATCTGAGCTTGGGGTATCGCAGCGTGATTCACACAGGCCCCCAGCAGGATAAGTGACTGGCAGGGATGAGGGGGAAACAGGAGGCCTTTCAAAATGTCATATTAACATAACCTTGATTCATAGTCTAACCTTACCCAGCCAATATCCTTTTCAGCAGGGATAAAAATCCAGACCTTGGAATATTGATCACATCAACGCCTGCAGGCATTCAAAAAACATCATGGTTAAAAATTCAAAGGGAAATGTGGACCTGGACTTCTTTTGAACTCGTGCATATTTTAACTTAGTTTTTAATTATTTAATTTATTTGGCAGTGATAGTACACAAAAAATCACAGTTGGAAATGTGCCAGAATTAGCCAGAAAGACAAATACAGCCCCTTTGAGCATCCAGTGCTACTTTTGTATTATTATCATTCAAATGGAGTGCTGTTTTGCATCATGATCTGCTCTTAATAGTTTGTAAGCCTGTGGAGGCAGCAGCAGCAGCAGCAGAATCTCACTCTGTTCACACTCTAGACTGGCCGTGTGACAGGTACACTCTAAACATGAAACAAAATATTATCTTCTAAATAATAATTTCCGGAAAGTAAAGGCTGGTGCTACTGGTAATTATGCGAGGCTGAGACACGGTGGGCATGTCACCATGACAAACTACTCAAGAAATGCTAAATATATGCATGCTAATTATCTGGAATACAATGTATTTATTATGTACATAACAGTGATGGTAATGCAGCGAGTTCCCCCCTTTGCTGAATAATATCAAATAATCAGGGAGACACTCTCTTATCTGTTCAATCTTTCACTGAAAATACTGTCCTACTTTCATAATCCTACACTATTTATATCCATGACACATAACGACTGGTTGAAGCACGTTGATCAAAGTAGTGGTTCATATTGCACGGCTATTGTCAACGAAAAAGCATATTTGTAAAAGAAGAATGTGTTTCACAGAGGTTCAAGGTACGAGGGTGGATTTGGAGAGGAACTATATGTTCACAACCTTCTGACAAACACACTGTATACAGGCCGGAATCGCTCCCTCTACAGACCCACACTCTACTGACCCACACTCTACAGACCCACACTCTACAGGGAGACTCCTTTGAAAGGCACCAGTGTGTGGAATGTTCCAGATCTGGATCTGTGGTTCTCAAGCGGTGGTACTCGCCCCCTAGGGGGTACATGAGCAGGTTCCACAGGGTGTTGAGATATATATATACATATATATATATATGTATATATATATAGTGTATATATATATATTTATATATCTACATCTATAGATATAGATATATTAGATTTTTATAGCTATACAAAACAAACACGATGATGTAAAATATTAAAGATGATTGAAGTTGATTGTTGCCGATCCATAAAGTACTAAACCAGAAATCCAATAAAGTCCAATACAAAACTAACAATGATGCTGAATAATGTTGGTTAATATAGTAAAGGAAACCTCATTCTGGTTTGGTGTGGATGAGGGCTGCCTGCACCCGACAGCCCCATAAGCCTGATGATGATGTGGATCTAGACGCATCCGTCCATGTCCCACATCCAAGACCATAAACGTTGATCTCCATCTCCATCTACTACAGTGTTTTTTGGGGGGGGGGGTGGAGATTTGCGCGGCAGTAACGGCTGCGCTCTCAAGTACCCAGATAATTCAGCAAATAAACAACAACATAGAGGCCTAGGAAGGGGAAAAAATTGACGAGCACAGCCTCTGGCATCAACAGCGGATCCACAAGGTAGATCCTCTTCAAGGAAGCTCTACTCTACACAGCGCAGATCTGGCAGCAGTACAAATACTAGAGGATTCCACTTGTTCTTATCTACACACTCATCTCAGCTTCAAACAGCACAACACAACACAGAGCCGTACATAGGAGCCCGAAAAAACAAGAGTACGACGAAAACACGGTTGTATCGCTAAGGGCTTGCACCTGCAAATTTCGCATCTTTGCACCTCCATGTTAATGGATTTTTCTACAATTCAGTATACTGTTGTCGGGTATTATCTCCCAACTAGAAGCACTCCTGTGTTGATATTGTACAATACATACATTATTAAAGGTATAGGCAGGATTCTGTTCCCCTGCTTATGAACTCTGAACAAGAGTCAATCAGAGTTCACTTACTAGACTCTGCATTGCCTCCCCCCTAACCCCCCACACCCCCACACCCCTCTTACACACTTATTATATGTTGTACCTCCTGGCAATTAATGTATGCACTTATTATATGTTGTACGTCCTGGCACTTAATGTACGCACTTATTGTATGTTGTACGTCCTGGCACTTCAAATTGTACTTAAAATTGGCATCTCGTAGCATCTTCTCCTAGCTATCTTTGTTGTATAAGGGGAATGGGTCAACCTAACATTTGTTATTGCCTGGCACTTGGTTCTATGAACATCCTTACTGTACCGACAGAGATATATTGCTTCTCCCTCTTCTGAAAAATGGACTTAATGTAGAATGCAAAATGTTACGCGACTCTAATGTATTTCAACATACATTAACGTACCTGCTGTACGGAAGGAAGCAAACCTCAGTTGAAGAGGAAATAGTAGTTGTAGTTGAAAGTACATTTCATCGGAATGTTGGACTTCCAATTGTGGTCTGGTATTCGGTGAAGTAGCAGAGCAAAAATGGTTGCCGGGAGACAGACAGAACACACAAATAATGGAGTTCCGTTTTGGATAGGGAGGGGCTCCTCTTGAAGAGCCAGAGGAGACAGGTTCACTCAGTGGAAATAATCTCCTGGAAAGCTCAGAACCGACTGGTTCTGCAGGACCGTCGACAAGCTCAGTCCACTGAAGTACGGTCGTTCAAAGGGGAGTAAAATAGAAGCATAGGGTCTAGATAGATTTCACATTTGGTCCCCTTAAATGTTCACCGCAATGCAAAGAGGTTCTGGTTTGTGCATCTAAAGTTAGGACTGGACATGTTTCAAATAGTGCCATGGATTTACTGGTTTGGCAACGGAATCATCCTTTTTGTACTAATATCACACGGAATAATTGCAGTGTGCAGTGTGTGGACATTCTGCATTTATTGGATTTGATGAAGAAGACAATGCTGTCTTCATTTATTTATACCTCCACCTAAAACAACATAAAACACCTCCCATCATCACCGTGTGGGGTCAGACCTCACCTGATCCGCTCCAGGGGTCAGGGTGTGCTTCGCTGCGCCTCTGATGTGTTGTGCAGTGGTCCTCACTGAACACTCACAGCACAACCACAGAGAGAGGGGGACAAGGATCCCGATCTAGAGATACCCGCCTTAATAAAGTACAGACATGAAGCAGGTAATGAAACCGATGAACAGATCTGCGCCGAGATCAAACTAAATGAAAAATAAATGAATTGGGATGGCGGCGAGCCATAGCCGCATTTTATATCAAAATGGTGATTCGGAGAGACAAGTGAATTTGATTTTTTGATTTTTAATGAGAGCACATCATATCGAAGGCCTGCGCCGCACAGCTGTCCTCGGCGCCGCTTGGCCGGAGAATAATTCTGGAGAGTTGGGAGAGTCGGGAGGCCTCCTCTCCTCGTCTGAACACCTACTTGTCTCTTGCCTTGTCAAGCCTGCAGCTAATTAACTATTATAATGATTAACCATCACTAGCAGCACTAGGAGCATTTAACCATCACTAGCGGCACTAGGCGCATTTAACCATCACTACCAACACTAGGAGCATTTAACCATCACTACCAACACTAGCAGCAGTGGGCAGCCATAGTTCAGCACCCGTGGACCAACTCCAAGTCCACTGCTAGTGCCTTGCTGAAGGGCAGAGGCAGGAGCATCAACCTACCATGTCTGATGTAGTAAGAGGAAACCGGAGCAAACAGAGGCTGACCCAGGGTTTGTTTGGAGTCTAACAAAACTTATTTCATTCACTTAACGTACGCAGCGTTCACAACAGCCTCCAGCTCTGGAACTTAGTAGTGCCTCCAAGATGGGAAACAGCTAACATGATCCCCCCCAATTTAATATATAAAAGAAGGGTTGCACCTTCTCGTACATCTGGGTGTAAAAACTGCTTTAGTCTCGGCACGCGGTGCGCTAGAAGGCATCACTTACCGGTCGGATACCCGCGATGTAAAGTACAGTTAACAATCCTCATTAGGGGGGGGTGAACATGCTCCTAACGGCCGACGGCGGAGCGGGGAGTGGGTGCTACGTATCACGGTGGCTTACTGGATCCTCCGAATACCCGCCGAGCGAGGCCCGGGGTTCCGACGCCCGGCGCGTTTGAAGTGCGGACCGCGACAGCGTGCTTTTGCTCAGCGGGGGCGGGCACTGGTAATGGTTAGCTAGAGTATTTCTGGAAAGAGGCAATGGTGTTGCTTGGGCTGTAGAAAAGCTGTAGAGGAGGAGGAACATAGCAGGCATGGCAGTATCCCAAGCTGTGTAGGCACGGTCAACGAGAGGCCCCGGCACAAAAAGAAACCGGCTCAATAAAGCTTTTATTTTCTGGAGTGATTAACACATCTTTCTTTTCTGCCCACATGAAAGCAAGCCTACTGTTTCTGGAGGCAGTATGTTGAACAATACGGTGTTCAACATTGGTGAGGGCTGCACCAGACGGTAGTCACGGTCACACTGAAGTAGCAACTTATGGTTAACCGGCCAGCACACCGCCACCAATTCAAAATGTTTGTTTTGCCTGTATGTATGTATGTATGTATGTATGTATTGATTGTTGATTATGGCCCCCATTGCACTCCTGATCATCCCTGGAAGGAGGGATCCTGTAGGCGTTTTTACACTGCCAAATATGCCGTCTTATGCACGCCTTTTTCGCGGCACAGTCCGCGTGTTCACACTGCCCGAGGTTAATTGCCTGCTTGAGCTAGCACCCCAATTTACCCTCCTGGACCCTACACACATTGCCGGTTTATTGGGTTTCATTCTGATGTACATGCGATGGCGCCGTGGTTCCGGGGGGGGGGGGGGGCTTGGGTAGAGGTGTTGTTGCATTAAACAAAGACGTTGAAAGATGGTGCGATCTACGAGAGAGACGCAGAGGAACTTTCCTTACGAGGCTTTTGTCGGGATAAAAAACAAGTGGTCAGGAAAAATCAAGAATATGTTGGCGTTTATTTGCCCTTGCAAATAGTTAATCCATAGTTAATTAAATAGCCTACAATTAGACGTGAACTCATTCTTGCATGCGGGTGTCTTCATTCATAAAAAAATGTAAACATTCAGGAGTGCGCAAAATCTTCTAAAGAGGTCTAGACTCCTTCCTTCTCCCATGAACCAAGAAAGCCCGCGCTGTGACGAATGGGGGATTTTACCCCCTCGGTTTTACACAGGAAACTTAGATAAGACAGTGAAATCACCGGGCGTGCCAAGCTGCGACCGAACCGGCTTGGCAGTGAAAAAAGGCCTTGTGTTCCTTCTCAAGATTTCTTACTTGCTAATTAAGGGAGTTTTTTCTTGCCCTCTGGGGGGCTAGGGTCGGGGGGGGGGGGGTCATAAATAAATATATATCTATTATCATATATATATCATAAATATCTGGCCTGTTAAGCCCTTTGAGACTGTACCTGTGATTAAGGGCCATACAAATAAATGGAATTGAATTGAATTGAAGTGAAGTCTGGATGGTCGTCACAGTGTCCTGGTGGCCAGTGAACCGAGGTGCGAGGAAAACAGCACAGAGGCAGTTAGGAGCGAGAGTTTGCTCAGGGACACCTCCGTACTTAATGCCCAACACAAGGCGCCAAATAACCAGAACCAGCTACCTTGACTCGACCCAACCTCAGCCAGAAGCCTTGAGAAATTTCTCGCAGATAACAATGACAAAAACAACTTTGTATGTTTTCCGTCTCTATAACAGCGTTTTGGGGGTCGTTCCCTGCTAGGCAAATATACATTTTTTTATCCGGCTCTACAGTAGAGCCGGATAAACAATGTGACAAATGATAGAGTACCTATTTGCATGCTGTACACACTTAAGCACTAACCCCTGCTGAAAGAATACTACAATTGAAATATTCAAATCACACAGACCCTGTGGAATCTGCTAATTGGTGAACAGAAGAATACTTCCTGGCCTGAGAGGAGGTGGGCTGTTTTCAGCCTACAAAGCATCCATTGTTTAGATTGCCTTAAATTGTAGTTACAATTTACTTACAACAACCCAAAGCATTTGCAAGTATCAAGAGTGCTACTCTGTAAGTTTGTAAGCAGACAGCTTGCAAATCAATGCTGTACAGTACGGATGGTACACAGCATTGTCTCAACTGTACCGCGTAAAGAAATTATAAACGCTATAAAAACAGCACTTCAAGTGGCTATTCACTGGAGTATAAAGATGTAGCTGGGAAACACGTGCTCTGGGAACCAACCATTCAGCCAACTGTAGCTGCAGCTGTGGGCTTCTTATCAAGGTTTTCCAGGCAGACTGAATTCCACTAATTGAAGCAGAGCTTCCTTTCAAGGCCAGAATACGCCATTAATGTGGCAGATTGCACTGAATAGTCCTAAGGAGGAGCTTTTGGGAGCGGACCAACCCCCCTAAAACGAAATAACTCACATTAAGCAGTGACTCTGTATCTCAGGAACAGAGACGCAGACTGATGATTCATTTTTGAAGGTTTAATACTTTTTTATTATTGTACAGTAAGACAGGAAGGTACGGGGGAGAGAGGGGAAGACATGCAGCAAGGGACCACGGGCAGTAATCGAACCCCCGGTCGCTGCGGTTAAGGCCTGGGCCTTAACGGTACACGCTCTCCCCGGTAACTCATTAGGCTTCATAACAATTTGTCAATCACTGATGGTTACTACTTCTTTGTAGTACCATGGTGGAGAGATATAACACGCTGACTGCGTGGGCTGCTGTAACAACAATAGTCGATGACTGCCTCGGTAAGTGGTACAATCGCAGCATTCAGCGTTCTTCTAAAGTCTTTGAAAACAGAGAGAAAACGAAGCTCGCTGATTGCAATCGACTCAGTCTTTCTTAAACAATTGCCGTCGACACAATGCGGCACAAGCAATGGAGAGGACGTCAACCAACGAGGCAAATAATGAGACAAATTGAGGGCCAGCAGACCTCTGGGAGGGACAAGAGGACGAGAAAAACAAAGATGGAACAAAAGAGCTGAAATACGGCGATTGTGAGCAGAAATACTCGAATATATGCATGTGCAAAAAACACACACGCTCATACACAAACAAACACACACTGACATTTTCTTTTTTCGGAAAATGTTGAAAATTGCTGTTTTTCCCTAAGCATCCAAAAAAACATGTCGTGGTGGAAGCTCCGAGCTGAAATCATCAAAACATATTTCCCCAGCGAGGAGCCCAGCGGCCAATGGCTGGCCTTCACCTGTGAAACAAAGCATTAACTCACAGTCCCTCCCTCTGTTTAATCTTCGCTGAGGAGCCTGGATCTAAAAGGTGTGAAATTGCACACTAAAAGGCACTCGACTGAAGTTAAAGCGATCAGAGGAACAAGGTTAAAAAACAAAAAAAACCTGGGCTATTTCGGTGTGTGTGTGTGTGTGTGTGTGTGTGTGTGTGTGTGTGTGTGTGTGTGTGTGTGCATTGTTGCTGGATCAATAAGTTAAGAGTGCGTAACGGCCTTCGGAGTCCTGCCACGCCGAGGCCAAACATCGGTTTGAACAACAAGAGTCGTTCAGAGGCTAAGGCTGGACGGAAGGTTCACCGTGAACCCGTTTGTAAATATAACGGTATGGCCTGTACTAACAGTGTGAGGCCTCAGTTAACCCGTTGGAATATACAATGGTACCCTATGGCCTGGACTAACAGTGTGAGGTCTCAGTTAACCTGTTTGAATATAGTATAACGGTGCTGTATGGCCTGTACTAACAGTGTGAGGCCTCAGTTAACCCATTGGAATATACAATGGGCAACTATATATACATGGGCAACTCCGACCCCGCACTAGGGGAGGTCCGGTCCCCGATGCCGGTTCTTCTTCGCGGGAGGGTGGCTAGGAGGTACCGAGGGGAAAACCGGGTCACAGCCCTGGGCCGCAGGAAGCCGGCATGTGACCCGGCCGAGAGGGTGGGGGGGTCTCTTTGAAGAGTGAGAAAAGTGTTGTGGCTCGCGGCGGCAACACTCAACACTTCAGCCTCCCCCCCCCCCCCCCTCACATCCGCACGGCGAGCCCCAGTAGAGCCAGCCTCACACTGGGCTTTTCATCACACCGGGCTTCCCGTCTCCCATTGAAGAAAGACGGACGGCGGTAGGAGCAGAACGAGGGGGGAGACGAGGGCGGCCGGAGGAGACGCCGGCGCCAGGAGAGCGATAAAACGCCGAGGAGCGGAGGTTCACCTTTTCAGCGGGGGCACCGACCGTCGGGCAAAGCCAACGCCGCGGCGGCGGGTCAAGTCAAAGGAGACGCAGTCAGAGTGATTGAGGTTCCTGGGGGCCGCCGTCTGAATGGGTCGTAAGCGCCGACCCACCAGACTTAACAATGAGAAGCAGGTCGGCCAAGGCGAATGGGAGGGAAACAAGGGGAGAGAGAGAGTAGAGAGAAGAGAGAGAGAGGGTAGGGAGAGGGCAGAGAGGATAGGGAGGGAGAGGGAGGGAGAGAGAGGGAGGGAGCGAAGAGAGAGAGGGTAGAGAGGGGAGAGTGAGCGAAATAGAGAAAGGGAAAGAGAGAGAGAGAGAGGAAGAGCAAGAGAGCGAGAGAGCGAGAGAGGGATAGAGAGAAGAGAGAGTGAAAGAAAGAGAGAGAGTGTAAAGAGAGGGGGGAGAGAGAGAGGGGGAGAGAGGGAGAGAAGAGAGAAAGAGAGGGAAAGAGAGAGAGAGGGTCAAGAGAGGGCAGAGAGGAGAGGGAGAGAAGAGAGAGAGAGAAAGAGAGAGGGACAGAGGGAGAGAGAGAAGTGATGCAATAGGGAGACAGGGAGAGAGAGAGAGAGAGGGGGCGAGAGAGAGAGAGAGAGAGAGAGAGAGAGAGAGAGAGAGAGGGGGAGAGAGAGAAGAGAGAGAGACGAGAAAAAGAGAGGGAATGAGAGAGATGGGCAAGAGAGGGAGAGGAGAGAGAGAAAGGGAGAGAAGGAGAGAAGAGAAAGAGTAGAGAGAAGGAGATGGAATGAGGGAGAGATGGTCAAGAGAGGGAGAGAAGAGAGAGAGGAGTGATGAAATAGAGAGAGAGCGAGAGAGAGAGAGAGAGAGCCTGACGGTCTCTGACAGAAGTTGCCGTGACCTTCCCTTCTTGCCGCCGTAACATAATTGGACAAAATCCACCCAATCCATCTGCGTGGGGAAGGGTGACACGTTGGATTCACGTGTTTAGGCTAATCCTGGACCAGCTAGATGTTGACATGGAACAGCATGGAAGGCTAAAGCCCTTTTTTATTTTTGTCCCCGGTGTTTGGAGAGATAGCTTTTACATGGAGGAGGTTGGGAACGGAGGAGGGGACAGGCGGCGGCGCAGGCAGGCAGCTGTGTTCCGCCGTGGGGGACAGATACCGCGGTGGAGGTGCCACGGAGAGAGGGAACAGCATGATACCAAACAAGCTGCTTCCCACCATAAGCAAAGGCTAACTGCTTCGTGCACGAGCATGTGCACACACACACACACATGTACACACATGGAGACACACATACACACATACACGTACACACACACACACACACACACACGCATGTACACTCACACATACAAACACAAACACACACACGTACAGACACACGTACACACACACACACACACACGCATGTACAGTCTCACACGCAAACACATACACACACACACACGGACACACAGACACACTCTTCGACACGTACACACACACACACACACACACACACACACACATGTACACACACACATACATGCATGCATGCATGGACACACACCCACGCACTAACACACACATACAAAAGCTCACACACACACACACACTGGCAACAGACAAATAAAGGGTGAAAACAGCAAATTAAAATGGTATCCAGGCAGAGTTTTCTACTTGATGGGCTGAACAAAGCTCCAAGCGCCGTGCAAAATATAAATAAATATAGATGAGGTGTAGAGGCGACACCAAAGCAGAACCGCAACCTTTCCTCCGGCTAGCAGACTTTTCATTCTCGTGTCGAAAGACCATTCCACCCTCTATACGCACGTGTCATACGGTCCATGGTTGTGATGAATACGAATGCCAACGTGAATACTTAGTAGTGGTGAGGGCGTGCACGTGCACAAGCACCCACCCACGCACGCACACACACACGCACACACACACACACAAACATACACACACACACACACACACACACACACACACACACACACACAACCAGACACACACACACACACACACACACACACACAACCACACACACAACCAGACACACACAACCAGACACACACACAACCAGCCACACACACACACACACAACCAGACACACACACACAACCAGCCACACACACAATCACACACAGACACACACACACACACACCACTAAACATATTCAAACAAAGAATACAGAGCACCGGGCTGATAATAATCATAAGTACACCGGTAACAAGATGATCCTTTAAATCTGTTGACTATGAAAGAAAATCCCATTCTCGTTGATCGGACACAGCACACAGTGTCGTGTTGAAAGGGGGACTAGCCACACTCTGCAATTTCTACCATTCGAGAGTACTGCTTCAAAAGGCGTTCAGGGGAATGAAAAAAAAAGTTTGGGACGTTTTCCGCGAACATTTTGCCAAAAAGTTGGAACCTCGACGTCACGTTCCCGAATCGGATCAAACACAGATCCCGGGCCGGTGACGCCGCTAAGCAAGAGTAGCTTCTGCCGACACGAAGCGTTAGAAGCATTACTTTCATATTTCCTTCTTTCATATTTTAACAAAGCGAGCGTGACTGTTCTGCTTTAACCCATCCGGTCACACAGCATCAGTCGCTGCCGTGACAGGGGGGGGGGGTGGGGGGGCCTGCACGTAACCGCACCCAGCGCCAACTTCTATTCCCTCTCAGAGTCGAGCGAACAAAACAGGAACAGTGCAGCCGTCGCGTGGAAAGAACTAGAAAAGTGAAACGTGAATAAACAACGGTTTCGGGTCCCTAATGTACGGTATGATGAGTATGACGTACGGTAATCTACTGTAATGCAAGGAAGAGCACGGAAGAGGATTAGTGATTCTTGTTTTGAGTTCTGAGTTTAAAGTCAGAATTGTGACTTTAAACTCTGAATTCTGAGATGAAAGTCAGAATTATGGGTAGGCTACCTGTAAGGAGCCAAGGTCAGCGAGAGACACTTAGCGACACACAGGATATGTATGAATAATAAATTCACATGTGGCCCTAATCCCCTCACGTACTAATGAAATGATTGGCTTTTCGTCTTCTTTTGATGGTAAAAAAAATGACTTTCAGCGTTGCTCCGTAGGGATCATTTGAAAACTCAAATTGGCTTCACATTGAGTACCAGGGTAATAATACCCCACTTTAGTATTATCTTATCTCCTCTTACCCTTGTATGATTCTCCATCCTCCTCCCCCGACTCTGTCACCCGTCACTGCACACAGCGGCACACAGTACCGGGGTGTGCGCTATTGTCCGACCTTTGCCAGTGTACTGCATGGGCCCTTTTTTTCAAAACGAATAATGACTTGATGTCACGAGATAGCACTGCACCTGACCCATGCACCCCCAAGATGAACCCATTAAGCACGAGAGCTCCGGAATGCTACTGGTAGTGCCTTCACTTACTGGCAGGGAAACTCTTTGGTTCCCGTTCTGCTACTTTTCCTTTATGCAGATAATTGATATGCCAGGCATTTGCAGTGAAAAGTGTAATCTTACAGGAAAATGTCACTCTTACTTTTTACCTTGGTAACACATTTACAATTCAATTGATGGAATTTAAAAATTGATGGCACTTTCTAACCATTGGTCACTCAAAGACGCTTCACAATTTTGCCTCACATTCAGCCATTCATGCACTCATTCACACACTAACTGCGGTGTCAAAAATGGTAAATGGACTGCATTCATACTGTGCTATTCCAACCAGTGGCCACTCAAAGCACTTTAGAATATTGCTTAAAATCCACCCATTCATACACAGACCGAGTTGTCAACCATGCGAGACGACAGCCAGCTCATCAGGAGCAGTGAGGGTGAGGTGTCTCGCTCAGGGACACCTCGACACTCAGCGAGGAGGATCCAGGGATCGAACCAGCAACCTTCGGGTTACCAGCAAACCCGCTGAGCCACGTGCCTCCAGTCATAGTTACGTGATGCCTGCGAGGCTGAACACTGGACTGGATGCTTATTAATCCCTCTTCCTTCCATTTGTGATCGACGGGACTCTCAACTGTGATCGATCATTCAATCAATCAATATTTATCATCATGGATATCAACTACACTCATTGTTAGAACGGTTTGAAATTTAATCAAATACACTTTTGATGTTAATTAATGTCTTCTAATATCTTAGATAATAGATTATATAATATCTTATTTTCACAATATTAAAGCTAACATTGTTCCCTCCGTGGGCCACACATTCGTAGTGGTAACACCAGGTCTGACTGTATTCTGCTCATCCACATGGAGTCAAGACAACACCATATCTAAGTTGTCTGAGATAAATGATTTACATTTACATTCAGGGCATTGAGCACACGCTTTTATGTCTGCTAAGTACATTTGTCAGAAGAAGGAGAAACAACAATATATATCGCTGTCGGTACAGTAAGGATGTTCATAGAACCAAGTGCCAATCACTTACAATCGCTAGCTTACCCATTCCCTGTATAAACAAAAATAGCCAAAATAAGAAAGCTAAGTACCATTTTTAAGTGCAAGGCCGTACAACATACAATAAGTGCGTACATTAAAGGGGACATATTATACCACTAGGTGTGAGTGTGATTAGCCATTACAAGCTGTTTTGAAAATCACACATCTAGGTGGACACGCCCACCTGTGATGTCAGAAGCGGCACATTTTCAAAGCGGCTTGTAACGGCTAATCACACTCACACCTGGTTGTATAATATGTCCCCTTTAAGTGCCAGGCCGTACAACATGCAAAAGGTGCGTAAATCGGACCCTGTTCTTCACCATTCCGCACACACACGCCAACATAGACTGAATCTACCCGGGTCTGGCGCATGCCTCATGAACCACCTGCAGAGTGCAGGTCCATTTACCTTCTATCTCTGAATAATCGTGTTAAACCTTTACCACTCTTCGAGTCACACCTAACCCTGAGACCATGTTACCTGGGTCATCAAGATTGCGGTTCAGCACGGTCGCCTACAGCTCAGCCTGCCCTTTTGTTGGAGAAACACGACAACTAAGGGAGATTACACACCAAGGCTAGTTGTGTTATTGGTTTTCTCACTGTGACAAACAGAATGAGCATGGGGAATACGTTCGCTGGCACGCACTCAAACACACACACACACACACTCACACTCTCACACACACACAGACACACACACACACACACACACACACACACACACACACACACACACACACACACACACACACACACACACACACACACACATACTGGTGAGTAGGAGAGAAGGAGTTAAATTACATGTCAGTGAAATTAATGCAATGGAGAATAATGAATAATCAGAGGCTGTTTTCTGTAGCATAGATTGGTTAGCTGATGCATCTCCCCTGGGTGATTGCTTAAAATATGGAAGATTGCATTTAGGTTCCTCAGCAAAACCTGGAGGTCCTTACCAGATAATGATTTTGTGTCAGCAATAATAGAGGCAATTAGGACTTAAAGGTTGTTGGACTATACTGGCCACAGTGTTGTAAAGAGCACACATAACACACAGACCAAGAGAGGTCTAACTTTCTGGTTCAACACTTGAAGTTAACCCTCCCGGTCGGTCAAATCCCTCCAAACAAACTCATTATTGGCCTCGCCTTTGGTGGAGACAAAGTCGTGCGACTGTGTGCGGTGAATAGAAGACTGATTCACAGGTGGAGGCGGGCATAATTGCTGCCAACTTGAGCAAGCTCATTTTGGCAACGCTTGGACTGTCGATAACGTGAAGAACACATATGGCTTCACTCGAGGCTGTGAATAACATCAGAGACGCCGACGGGGGAAGCCGTAATTAACCGTCAGCAGACATTATCTTTCTGCAAATCCTTTCGTTGATTGCAGGGAGGCGAGAAGGTCGGCGTGGGAGGGGAGTGGATAAAAAGGCCTCATCAGGATTCTTCCAGAAGGCTGCGGTGCTGCTGGAGGAGGAGGAGGAGGCGGTGGGTTTAACATGCAGATGGAGCCGCCTCTCCTCGGAGCCGAGGCGGGGTGAAGGGCCGGGGGGGGGGGGGGGGGTTACGGCACCTGGGGGGGGGGGGGGCAACAATCTGGAGGAGCTCTGCCTCGGAGGCATGCTGATGCTGGAGATGCAGACGCATCGTGCATTTAGCAGCAAGCCGCGCCGTTCGCCGTCCGCTCCACATTATCTCCGGCTTAATGCCGCCTTCAATCGCAGCAGTTCAGCAGTCAGCGTATTGTTTTTCCGTGTAAATAAATGTGCTATTTGGAAGATACACAAAGTCATCTACTGTATAACAGATGTTTGACGCTTGAAAAAACACTCCACTGCTGAATAGCTGTTAATTAATAGTTTACAGAGAAAAGGTCCCATGCGTGTCTTTTTTTTTTTGTCCTATTTCTTATCTTGTGATTATTCATTCTTATTATTGTCCTGTGCTACTGCTGGTGCACCACATTTTTTGTCCGGGATTTAATAAAGTTAAATCTCATCTTATCTGGTGCTGCTGACAGCGAGGTTGACTTTCAGGCATTTCTGTTCCAAGAATCTTGACAGCAGTAATGACACGGGTCATTCCATATATAGTCGGTTACTGATGCAAAGACGAGCCTTGCTTGACTTTCCAACAAGCCTTTCCATTTAGACTTTATACAAATATTGATTATGTGCTTGAACCAAGAATTGCTTGGCTTTCCCAAAGGAGAAAATAATGTAAATATGTAAAAATAATACAGTTAGCCTTGAAAGAATTTGCTTTCAATCTCTCTGCTTTGTGCCTCGCATGCATTATTTTGTGAGACTGAATCAAAATAAACTGGCTTTAAATATTTTAAAGCAAAAGCCAAAAGCCAGTATCATTATGTATGTTGGTGTAACACGTTTGCGTGCACATATTAGGCACACATTGGTTTTTAACAACACTGTGCCGACAAACATTTCTTCAAGGTTTGGAGCTGCTGGGGATTTTCCTGCACTATGTTTGTATAGTATAGCATTCAGCTTGTCAGACTGAGTGCTTTGTTTTATCAGTATGATTGTAAACTGAGTCATTGGTATTCATGGGTGCAATAATTGTTTTGCCATTAAGGTCGTCAAGATGTCAAGGCCATGACTATAATTCAAGTTCATTTGAAGAAAGAATCCTCTCTTGGGGATCTGTGTCTTCAGTGACTGACTACGTGGACCGTTTTGGGTGGAAAATGCTTTCAGACAATTAATGTGTCTCTTAATGTCCAGACTCTGAAGAAAGTTACAAAGAACAATGACACAAAGGGACAGGCTTGATAAAGAAAGAGAAAGAACCAGGGCTACATCACCCCATCAGTGGATTCATGAAGTTCCTTTGTTCAAAGATGGAAACAAAGCACATTAGATCAATTCGGTTTTCTTTGCAGTAATCGGTTGCTGTGGTTTAATGAAAGTCAATTTCTCAAATGAGATTCTAGATCTGTGAAGGAGAGGAATTTGTAGTTTGGCCAACAAAAGTCAGGGTTTGACAAATAAATAAATTATAGAAAAAAATAAGAATATATTTTACCAATAATTACAAATTCAGTGAGAGCAATCATAAATAAGTAAATTGATGGCCCACTCATATCTTCTCTGCCATCTAGCTAATTATGATGGCCAAATTAAAGAAACTTAAATTCAACAATCTTTCATTTGAGAATCAAAATCAAAACAACTGTAGAAAAAGAAGGATATTCTCAAAGTAGCTGTAGGATATATGTTTGTATAGGATATACAAACTATAGGACATTCTCAAAGTAGCAGTATTGTCACAGAAGACAATCACCAATCATCTCGCTTCAATACCATCATTCAGGAGACGCCTGCCCACTGCAGTAGTTCAGATGCTTTTGTACCGGAAGCACAACAAAGACTCGTTCCATCACTGTGTGTTGTCCTTAAAACCTTACATCACAAACACATCACAAACGCAGTGTTCCCAGGTCGCTGTGTTTGTTGTCACTGCCAGTACACTAGCACAACATGTCATGTACTGTATCATACCCATCAACAGAATACAACAGGATGGAACCTGACATTACTTTATTGTCCAGCCAGCCAGCGCCCGAAATGTGCTCTTGGCCTCACAGACAAATTACAAAGTCTCTCAAGAGAAATGGCCTGCATGATACATGAAAATATGCTCCAGCTACACATCCGTACTCCACAAATAAAAAAGTAGAGTTTGGATCGCAGCAGTTCATCAGTTGATGTTCAATAGAGCGATTGCATTTTGTACAAAGAACCTTTTGTGTATATTGCGTTTGGCCCGTTTTTAAACTACGGAGAGTGTCCCGAAGTATGGCCTTAGTTCTCCTACTGTAGAGTACATACACAATGGAGAGGAGGTGAACTGTACTATGGCCTAGTTCTCCCACTGTAGAGTTATATACACTAGAGGAGGTGTCCTGAATTATGACCTTAGTTCTCCTACTGTAGAGTACATACACAATGGAGAGGAGGTGAACTGAACTATGGCTTTAGTTCTCCTACTGTAGAGTACATACACTAGAGGAGGTGAACTGAACTATGGCTTTAGTTCTACTGTCGAGGTGTGGTTACCTACATTATGGAGAGGAATCGTCCTCAACTATGGCTCTAGCTCTCCTGGAGAGTTATAGTTACATAAACTATAGAGAGGAGTTGTCCAAGTGTACTTATTGTGAGTTGCTTTGGATAAAAGTGTCTGCTAAATGCGCTAAATATAAATCTAAATGTTTGCTGAACTACGGCCCCAGCATCTCTCAGATTTGAATAGAGAGCTAGCCTTGTCTCCCTGCCACCGATTTACTGCTGGTTCCCACGCAGTTTATCTTCTTACCATCCTTAACAGCAAGGTTACCCAACCCAAACAGTGATGTTGTGTAACGTGATGCCTTTAATATAAACCTCAACCTCACGCGTTTTCGAGAAAACGCACACGACGAACGCGGTCGACAAACATGTAAGACAAACACTTACATGGTGAACGTTGAATACTTAAGTATTTAAGTATGAACAACACCTCAATTGATAAGCTGAGATATCTGTACATTGCCGTTTGCTTGTCTTACCCAAATCCAGAGGAGATTCGGATTTCAACAACTCGTCTCCATCTGGGTAAGAGAGGCAAAAAGGCAATTTACAGATATCTCAGCATATCCCTTGGAGATAAGATAAGGCAGTCTTTCATGGATCCCGGGAGGGAAATGCAGGTGTCACTGTAGCTGTAAGTCCAGGACCAGAATAGAAAAGAAACAAACAAAAACAAACTCAACAGTAGGGGTGGGAATCACAGGGTACCTCACGATACCACGCGCGATTCAACGCCCACCATACCGATAATATCAAGTTACAGCGGTTCTGCAACAAGCAATGTATTTGTAGACAGGGAGAAGGTCGAGTGCTGGATTTCTGTCTTCATTCATGGTCCAAACCGAGTTTTTCAGTCAGACAAAACTACTATGAAAACGATTAGTAAAAAGAAAGAACAAATTCTTTATAAAAGGCACATAAAAAAAAACCTTGAGGAGTGATAAAGCAGCGACGCTGGGAGCAGGGAAATCAGTTTAAATATCCACATTTGCCGCCAGCCGCATCGTTTCTCGCACAAATCGCACAAAGACGGGCGACGATAAATTGCCGAAATCGACATTCCGTCCCGCCCCCCCCTCTACTCGACAGCCACACGCGTCACACTCTCAACTCGAAACCCGGGCGGTGGACCTACGTTTCCGTGGTTGACGAAGCCGTGTTTCCGGGCGATGCGGTCGGCCTCTCGGGCCCCCCCGTTGACGCGGACCGCCCAGGTGTTGGTGTAGACCTCAGCGGCCCCCCCCGCCGCGCCCCACCGGGAGGCCGCCGCCGCCGCCGCCGCCACCGCCACCCCCAGGAGGGCGAGCAGCGCCCACGACCGCCGCAGCAGCAGGCCCGTCCCGGCGTCCATTGGCGGTCAGGGACGGTGTGTGTGTGTGTCTGTCCGTCCGGCCGTCCGTCCGTGTGTCCGTCCGTCACTTCGTGCGAGGGCCGGTGGCGCCGCGGTGCTCGGCCTCACGGCAGCAAAGTGGAACAGCGACCTAGATACGCAGAGAATAGAAAAGAGGGCAGAGACAGCTTTTAGTGTTGACACACGATGAGGACACTTCTACGGTTTGGTGCTCTTCCCCCGGGGGCGGTTAGAACGATATTCAGACCGGTGTGAGGAGGCACTGGTGTGAGGAGCAATGTGTGTGTGTGTGCGTGTGTGTGTGTGTGTGTGTGTGTGTGTGTGTGTGGGGGGGGGTTTATCCAAACAAAACAAAAAAGCGAGCATGGGGTGTTCTTCGGCGACTGTCACGGATGCGTTTGTAAATCACTCTGTTTGGAACCCATCTGTGTGAAGACCATGCGGGGAAAGTAGGACCAGTTGAACCTATAGACTATAGTGGGAAGTGCTCACAGCGTCATTCTCAACGGCTTTGCCCCCCCCTATGGTAATCCAAAACAAGGGAGATGGGAGTGGGTGGGGATTTGAGCACAGTGGCACGAGAGCACAGAATGTCACTTTGCCTTTGGAAGCCAGACCTCCTCTGAGCTCCTTAGGGACCGAATGCATAACATATAGAGGGAGAGACAGAGAGAGAGAAACAGAGAGACAGAGAGTTAGAGTTAGAGGGAGAGAGAGAGTTAGAGAGAGAGAGAGAGAGAGAGAGAGAGAGAGAGAGAGAGATGGAGAGAAAGAGAGAGACAGAAAGAGACAGAGAGAGTGCGAGAGAGAATGATAGAGAGACAGAAAGAGACAGAGAGAGCGTGAGAGAGAAACAGAGACAGAGAAAGAAAGGCAAGAGAGCGAGAGACAGAGAGAGAGACAGAGAGAGAGAGAGAGAGAGAGAGAGAGAGAAAGATAGAGAGACAGAAAGAGACAGAGAGAGTGCGAGAGAGAATGATAGAGAGACAGAAAGAGACAGAGAGAGCGTGAGAGAGAAACAGAGACAGAAAGAGAGGCAAGAGAGCGAGAGACAGAGAGAGAGAGAGATGGAGAGAAAGAGAGACAGAGAAAGAGAGGCAAGAGAGTGAGAGACAGAGAGAGAGTGAGAGAGAGAGAGAGAGAGTGAGAGAGAGAGAGAGAGGCAAGAGAGGCAAGATAGCCAGAGGAGGAAAAGCAAGGAAGAGGCGAGTAGGGAGGGAGGTGGGGAGGGGAGCAGTGCAGGTGAAACAAGGTAAGGAAGGGTCCAGGGATTGAATGGGCGAGAGACAGGTGAGGAGAGAACAATGCGCATTCTTCTTCAGTCTCACAAACAACCTCGCCTGGCTCCTTGCTCTCTTAGAAAATACATCAAAGTCCCAACGTTGCATCTTACTCCAGGCTTTTAGAGACACGCCTAAAAAAGCACCTCACACTTTCTCAAACAATCGGAAACAAACAAATGTCCAAGAAGGATGTGAACAGACGAGACGCGAGCCTCGTCTTCTTCAGTCGGCCGTGTGTATGTTGATGACTAACCATGAATGAATAAATATGGCCCCACGTCACCGGGACACAGAATACAGATTTGGTTTGGTCCACGACACAGTGTGTGAGCGACCTCAGGAGTCACCTGCCAAGGAGGGCAACAACGAAGCCAACGAATGAGTTCAGAATCATAAAGTGGTCCACACACCGCCCAGACTACAACCCGCGGCCAACTGCCTTTATCCAACCACTCCGTTGCCTCTCGTCTGACCCGTTGGGCGGAAAAGGTGCATTGGAACACACCGCGAAGACTACGTGCCAACTGCACAGTTGCGTGTGCGTTCTGCGCTTGGCCAGTGTTGCAATAAGCCTCCTCAACATCGGGTGGTCGTGCTGGTCTCGTGGCACGAGTCCGCCCCTCCCGCACACTGCGCCAAATTCGTGTGCTAGCAGCTCACAACCAATCAGAGACTCCGATGGCTCAATTCCACAGACCGCCAACGCTCTCAGACTTTGAATGTTGAATCGGACCAGACACCATCTGCGCGGTTCTAAAAGCTTCCAACACAACAGAACAACACAACTCATCCGAGTCAGCCCAAACGTTTCAGATGGCCAACGGTTGGGCTTAGACACGCTTTAGACACGTCACGTGGAGCCCGTTCTCTGAACCTGAAAGGTGAACCACATCGACGACTCATGAGGAATCGTGACGATTTTTTTTCCTTTAGAGTTGAACATTTCCTTGACCACAATGACCTTTGGATTAAACAAGTAATGAACAAAATATACAAATAGGACTTCCACTAATACTACAAGTCCTACATCATATTGTCATAATGTCATAATTTATACAAGACAGAATATGTTGATCCTGTATCGAGACACTGCATAGAATATCACAATAAATCCATCCCGTTTAAACTCATTCATAAGGTTTCAAAAGGCCCGAATACGCACCAGTGAGTTTGTGCGGTGCATGCTGCGTGCCACAAAGCAGAATCCAATGACATATGGTGTGAAAAAGTACAAACCTATACATTAATGAAGGGGTGGTATCTGCGTTGGCAACAACAAGATCAGCCACACTGCACACCATAATTATGTGCGTCTCACAAGCTCACGATTACATTTCTAACACGACCTTGAAGTGGAGAAATGAAAGCGAGGGAAAATTCTGACAGCGTTGAAATTGCATCACTGCTCCTTCAGTACGTTTATGTTTCTCAACCCTGAGCAAAGCACCTGAAACATATTCATTTCTTCCAAACGAATGCATTTAATCCTGCCTTGTCTGTATCGCCTACGCATCTTACTCAAAGAAAACTAATCGTTTCATTATTGCGTCGGTATTATCGTGAATTAAATTTGATTCAATTTGCTAAAGTATTTGTGAGTGATAAGGTACTTGCTGCTAAAAATGCCAGTGCTGATCAGACGTGGGTTTGAAGTAAGACCCTGTCCAAACATCCACCTCCACACAAACAGGGGGGGGGGCGATACGACAACAGTCTGCAAAACGGAGTTGGGCACACACACTTTCTGCATGTACTGCACAAGTGAGATTACAACATGTATGAAAGAGCAGCAACATGGACTGTGTTTTTATTGGGGGGAAATTAAACACCATGGGAGCAATGATAAAAGACCCTGCTCCCCCGGTTGAGATCCATAGCTGAGAGCCCCCCCCCCTCCCCCCCCCCCCCCCCCCTCCAGCGATTCCTTTTGATTCAAAGCAAAACGATGGAAATCAACAGTGGCTGGAACACTTTGGTATCAGACTCCAAAACATCATTAACAGCCTCTAGGGTGTGGAGAGGACCGAGGAAAGGTTCAGGCCAGGTGAGGGTTCGAATCCCTGCACCCCCAGCCTACCTGTGGGGGGCCTTGCTCAAGCCGAACCCTCGAGCAAGAGGCCCTAAGCCCAACCTGCTGCCTTCATGACTGTATGTATCTATACTCACTGTGAATGCCCTGTCTGGGTGTCGGGGTCGCTGGCCAGATTCTCAGGGTTCGGATCCCCAACACCCCAAGCCTGTAAGGCACCCTTGATCAAGACAAGCTTAACAAATCCCTTAACGAATCCCTTAACGACCCTCGGTGAACTCTCGGAGTTCACTGTGAATGCGGGGTCTGGGTCGTTGGCCAGAATCAGTAGGACCCGGGGCGAGCTGATCACCCAGGGGTGCTGCTACTGAACCGGACCGTGTGCAGCGTGGAGCAGCTGGGGTCTGGCCAGAACCAGCCGGCTCCATGGGAGATGATGGGTGGAGTACCGGGAGTTCTTGCTTCAAGCAAGACGCACGCAGCGTTGTACCGATATACGCTCTGCGGACCGTAGCGAGGGAGAGGGAGGGCGGCTGACCTCAGCTCGTCTAGAGCCACAGGCCCAGGTCGATTAAAACAAAAGGAATAAAAGAAGAGGATGGAGCACCAGCTGGTCTGCTAAATAAAGGATTTTTTTTGATATTGACGTTCCACACTGAAGGCACGTATCCTCCTGTGAGGCAAACCAGCACTGAAAATGCCCATATCTGACCTAATTTGCACCCAATCCTATGTATTGCTTTACTGCAAAGTGCAACTTAGCATTTGTAATGCCAGGTTTAAACCCCCAGTACAAGCAGATGACACAGAGAGACATAGCATAACACAAAGGAAGGTCTGGTGATTAATTAACAGACGCATGCCAATGGATTTAGAACAGTTAAGGTAAAATAATAGGCGATTGCAAGAGATTTGCTGTGACAATGCCTTTGGACAAGTGATTCCCCAGTGATAGAACGCTTTGTCTCAACAATTGCAATAATTGATTTAGTTTTTCTCGTGCTGGAATATCGATAGCATTTGCTTTAGTTGTTATTGATTGACTGCAATCCCAAATCTGTAAGTCCTACTGAAATGTTGCTCCTAAGCAAAAACAATACATTGTGCACTCTGCAATTAAAACGCTCAGACACCACAATTTCCAGCAAAGTATGGAATAGCTCGATTTTACATCAACACATGCAATTCCAAAGAACAGCTAATCAAGAAAACTGAAAAAAACAGATGCACGAATACAGTAAACGCCAAAGAAGTCATCCAACCAAAATACTGTAATTGGCAAAAAACGTCCTTACCCATGCTTCTCCTAAGTTGTGACACAGGCAGTAGAGGGAGGCTGAGCAGGACTGGTTATGCCTGTGTAGCATAGTTCGACCCCCCCAAACGAAGCAAACGGGGTTCTCACACACAACAAATCTGGTGTAATAGTCAGACTGCGCCTCCGGGTTCCCGAATACTATGATCGCATAATACTATGATCGTCTCCACCCACTTTGGCTCTCGCTGTCGTCCAGAGAAACACCCCCATCGCTCCTCCATCCATCCCTCCATCCATTCATCCATGCCCCCTCGGATACCAAAAGTCGCAGATGAAGCAAAAGTGAGACAATACCGTCATCAGATGCGAGGGACCTCCGGCACCAGCATCAGCACCATCAGCTCCGCCGCCACACGCCTCACGCCTCTTCTATTGTGGCGGGGAAGGCATCGCAACTTTACCCCGACCTGCTCTCCTCTCTACTTGTCCTGGAGATGTGGGCTGTGCGCTCTCCTCAGCATCTTCTCCCCGGCAGCGACGCTCAACTCTTCTGCTCATCCACCGCGGTGAGGACGGCACCAGCACGCGGATGGGGTGCACTTTTAGGACACATTGCATCGCTCCATTGTATCGCTGGTTTTTTAGTAATAATAAAGACAATGAGTTTTTTTTTTTTGTAGTAGTACAAAAGAACGCTGCTGCCGTGCAGGTGTTAAAATATAAATAAAGAAAACACAAGAGTGTTGTTGCGACTATTCGATCGCAATCAGTGGAAAATGTCAATGAAGTGCAGGGCTGAAACTACAGCGGCGTACAAGGCAATGAGGGACTACAGTAGCGAACGTGTCAGAGTCGGCCAGGGTTATACATGCGCTTCATTTGTTGCGTCCTACCGGCCTGAAGGGCGGGTTCTGCACCTGTGCATACAGCCCGCCCGTACAAAACAACCACCCGGTCCACTGTTTTAATAAACCACGCGTCCCCCATAATAACCAGCGCTGCTATAACGTCTGTGTTCTGGCGCCATCTAGCGGCCGCCCGGCGCAAGGACAACCACACCGCCCTCCCACCATGGATGGGTCTCACAATTAGGCGTAGTCAGAATACCTCCATGTTTTCTCTCCAGCCCCCTTTACCGTCACGGGGGTGGGACGCGGTGTGTTGTTGTCGGTGCGCCGGACGGCCGCTAGATGGCGCCAGAACACAGACTTTATAACAGCGCTGGTTATCATACATACAACCACCCGGTTATAATAAACCACGCGATCCCCCGCGTGGTTTATTATAACCGGGCTGGTTGTTTTGTACGGGCACCTGTTCTACAGCCAACCCGTAACCCTAACTAACTAACCCTAACCCTTACCCTAACCCGCTGGTATAACCTCTGTGTTCTGGCGCCATCTAGCGGCCGTCCGGCGGAACGACAACAACACTGCCTCCCACTACGGTGACGGTAGAGGGGGCTGCAGAGAAAACATGGAGGTCTTCTGCCTACGCCTGCTGGTGAGAGCCATCCAGGGCTGGGATCCCGTGATATTACCCTGGTTCAGCCTATCGCAGTCCTGGATACAGCACAGCGTTAGCCCGGACTAAGTTATCCCGGAATAACAGCACGCATGTGCCGCCAACCCGGATGCAGTTGCCATCCACGGAACCGTGCACCCGAGTTATCGCATTGTGATACGTTAATATTTGTGATTATGAGCCGCATATCGCTTTTTAAAGGGGTTCACCCTTGCAGGCTGCACAGATGTGACACTTAAGTTTGCAATTCTGTCCAAAAACTTTTATAAAATCCCTTGGAGGATCTGGACTTTGTCTCTTCTGATCGGACCTCTTCGTGTGCAGCGGTGTCTGGGTGAGATCCAGCCCCTACTGAGAGGTATGGGATCCATGCATGACAGGCAATACACTGATTGATTAAATGGACTGCATTTATAAAGCGTTTTTCTAACCAGTGGCCACTCGAAACGCTTTACAATATTGCATCAGACTTATTCATAGGAGTCATAGGAGTGTGTTTCTATCGTCTTCATAGCCCAGGACAACGATAGAAACACACTCCTATGACATGACATGAGGCTATGATAGGAGTGTGTTTCTATCGTTCTATCGTTGTCATGGGATAGGAACACACGTTATATGACAACGATAAGAACACACGTTACTATGACAACGATAGATGACTCATAGGAGTGTGTTTCTATCGTTGTCATAGTAACGTGTGTTCCTATCGTTGTCATAGTAACGTGTGTTCCTATCGTTGTCATAGTAACGTGTGTTCCTCTCGTCGTCACAGTAACGTGTGTCCCTCTCGTCGTCACAGTAACGTGTGTCCCTCTCGTCGTCATAGTAACGCGTGTCCCCCCGCATCGTTGCGGACAGGAGGATGGACTTCCGCAACAGGAGGCACGAGCGCGGCAGCAACTGGACGGACCCGGAGATCGTGGAGCTGCTGCAGCTCTGGTCGGACGAGGCGGTGCAGGTGGAGCTGGAGAGCTCCCTGCGCAACCAGCGCGTCTTCGACCGCATCGCCAACGTGCTGCTGGAGAAGGGCATCTACCGCTCGGGCGACCAGTGCCGCGAGAAGATCAAGAAGATGAAGCTGGAGTACCGCCGCATCAAGGACAACCTGAAGATGAGGTCCTGGCGGTTCTACGACGTCATGGACCGCGTGTTGGCCAACCGGCCGTCGGTGACCTACTCGTCGCTGGGCGGGTCGGTGGTGGCGCAGCAGGTGTTCCAGATGGCCCCCGGGGCGGAGTCGTACCTGCACGCCTGCACGCAGGAGGCCGGCTCCTTCGCCCCGGTGACCTCGGGGGGCTTTCTGTTCGGGCAGCCCACCGGGTCGGGCGACCTGCTGGACGTGAAGTGTGAGGACGTGGAGGAGGACGGCGGCATCATCGGGGGAGGAGGAGGAGGAGGAGGAGGAGGAGGAGGGCTGGACTTGGGGGTCGCCCCGCCCGTACTGGCGTACGAGATATCGGGGGACGAGCCGGAGACGGAGCACTCCGGACTGGACCCGGAACGAGGAGCCGAACCGGAGGGAGGGCTGGAGCTGGGAGGCGGCGGCGGCGGAGGAGGAGGAGGAGGAGACGCCTCGGTCCACACGGCGGTCTCCCCTTCAGGTGGGGTCTTTGAGTCACGTGTCTCTGTCTGAGGCACACCAGTTCTAATGTAGTAGGTCATGTTGATCTTTTAGATGGAGATGGTAGATTTGTGTGTTTTTACGGTCCACAAAGTGCCTCACAGAACCGAAAACAAGTTTAGCAACACACACACGAATACGCGCACGCACGCACGCACGCACACACGCACGCACGCACGTGGGACCGGAATGCTTTGAAGGCACGTAGAAAACTAGAAACTCAAGTCAACTTTGTGTAATGCACTGTCCAACATGTGTACACACACACACACACACACACACACACACACACACACACACACACTCTGACACGGGGGGGCTGATGTTCAGCAGCAGGGCCCTGACGTAACCCCCCCCCTGTGTCCTGTACTCCTCCCCCTCTGCTCAGCGTTCAGTGACCTCCGCATGGCCGTGCCCACGCCCAGCGCCAAGCCCAGCGCGGGGGGCTCCGTCGGGGAGGGCTCCGGGGGCCCGGCCCGCGGCCCCGGGAGGCAGAGGAAGCGACGCCGGGCGGGTAAGGGCTCCTCTTCCTCCGCGTCGTTCTGCGGGCGTGGCGGGGCGGCGGCGGCGGCGGCGGCGGCGGCGGCGGCGGACCAGGCGGCGGCGGCGGCGGCGTCGACGGGCCTGGACCGCGCCCTGGCCAGCTTCCTCAGCTGGCAGCGGGCGGCGGAGGAGCGGCTGCTGTCCCTGGAGGAGGCGCGCCTCGACCGCGAGGAGCAGGCCGAGGAGCGGCGGGAGCGGCAGGAGGAGCGGCGGGGCGAGCTGGAGCGGCAGCACGAGCTGCGCCTCCTGGGCGTGTTCGCCGGCGCCCTGGCCGCCGTGAAAGAAGGGGGCGTGGCCGCCGCCTCCGCCTCCGCCCCCGCCGCCGCCGCGGTGGCGGCTCCGTCCAGACCCGCCCCCCGCCCCGCGCACGCTCACACCGCGCGCAAGGAGAGCACCGCCGCCAACGCCAACGCCAACGCCAACGTCAACGTGCTCGCTCAGAGCCCCTCCCTGATCGCCAGCGCCACGCCCCCCACCACCTCCTCCTCCGTGGCCTCCTCCTCCTCCTCCTCCTCGTCATCGTCGGTGTCCAAGGTGTCCTCTTCTGAGGCTCCTCCCACTGGACCGCGCCCCTCTGCGGAGAGCCCCCTCCCTCCGGGGGCCACCCTGCCCGGCCCGGGGGCCCCGCAGGAGGGCCCACAGGAGGGTCCGCCCCTCTGCCTGGAGGCACCGGGCCCCAGCCCCTACCTGTCCAAGCGGGGGAACGGCGTCCGGAGACACCAGGGGATTCTGCAGGAGGGCTTCGCCCGCTACAACGCAGACAAGCACCACCAGCAGCACAACCCCAACGTGAGTGTGTGTGTGTGTGATCTGATGGGTGGGTTGTGTAGCATTAACAGCGCTTAACGTGGGAAACGGCAAAACAGAGGACTCGACAAACGTGACAGGCTAGAACAAGAAATTAGTTAAAATGAGAAAACATCAAAGTCACAGAGATGCATTTGGGAAAATAAATGTGTTCTGTTGCGTAATGTTTTGTTGTAGTGTTGTGCTGCGTTAGGTTGTGTTGAGCTCTGTTGTGTTATGTTCTGTTGCTGTGTTGAGCTCTGCGTTAGGCCGTGTGGCTGTGTTGTTCTCTGTCGTCCTCTAAAGACTTTCCCGTTCTCTCTCATCCGCAGGGCTTCATCAATCTGGGAACCAGCGAAAACAAATTATGCTTTGATCTTCTCCACAGTCGGGTAAGTGAGACGACGGGCCAAGACGTTTCTCCATCATCATCGTGAGCTAGTATTCCTTCTCCGTCCACACAGAGATTTCTCCTTCTCCTCCCCAGTTGACTCAGCCGGACATGTTGCACATCGAGCCGTCCCTGTTGCAGTACGCCGACTGGAAGGGCCACAGCTTGTAAGAGATATCACTATTTATAATTCTCCAATACGATGCAAAACATGATCAACTATTAAACCCTTCCTTTTGTAGTCTTAGGAAGGCGGTGGCAGACTTCCTGTCCCACTACTGCGGTTCCAGGAGGCCTCTGGACGCAGACAATGTGGGTGAATCATACGTGTTGTTTACACCTCAGAGCCATCGCCCCAAACCACGACCTGAAGCTCAGGGCAGACCATGATCACTACATCACTCTGATTGTCTTCATCCAGAGACTAACGTCAAACCTGTACACTCATGTGAAGACACATTATGGAGTAGATGTGACCTCTATTGAAGAATTTGAACCTCTTATGAGGTTGATGAACCTCTAATGAAGTTGAGTGACCTCTAATGATGTAGATGAACCTCTAATGAGGTAGATAATCCTCTAATGATGTAGATGAACCTCTAATGAGGTACATAATCCTCTAATGATGTAGATGAACCTCTAATGAGGTACATAATCCTCTAGTGAAGTAGATGAACCTCTAATGAGGTAGATAATCCTCTAGTAAAGTAGATGGACCTCTGATGAGTTAGATACTCCTCTAGTGAAGTAGATGGACCTCTGATGAGGTACATAATCCTCTAGTGAAGTAGATGGAACTCTGATGAAGTCGATGGGACACACCTCAGAGTCACCAAAGGCCCGTCCATGACAAATGCAGTTTTCCCTCAAACGGATCACAGACCAGATCGATGTCCTTACGGTTTCTCTCTCTTTCCTCATGTCTGTTCTCCACAGCTGATAGTGATGAACGGCTGTGGCTCGCTCTTTTCAGCCATTGCGGCGGTGATATGCGACCCTGAAGGTAGAGTTGGTTCATTAATAAGCACACTAACTATTTAACAAGTCCTGAAGGCTGACTATTTTCTTTTTCTTTCCCCATTAGTTGCACTCAAATGCTAAATCAAACCATGATTTAGCATTTTAGTGCAACCGTTTTTTTTTTTTTGCATACTCTGTATTCTAAAGTTTACTGCTGTTTGCTTTATTTATATTAGGCAGTAAAAACTTCAATCTAATTTAAAACGCCATCCATTACCATCCACTGGTTAATAGCTGCATACATCCCTTCCATAACGCATCACTTTTCATTTCCCATCCCCCTCGTCTATAGAGCCGGCCAGCTACCACGGTGATTAGTTAATTTAATTTGAATTAAACCCATGTAAATTACCGCCAATTAACGCTTCATTAAAATCCAGGAAAATCCATTACAGCTCTCTGGGAGGCACTGTTGTCCGTCAGAGGGGTTAGTGCCATGGCACCGTCGAGTGCCACGCCTTGATTATGATCGCGCTTGCAAAGACAGTTTTGGCTCAGCCGTAATAACATGAGATTTTCTGATACCATTTTGTTTCCTTCCCGATACGACACAGATTCAGATTCTTGAACTTGAGTATCGGCGGAGATGCCGCGTTTCGCCACTCCGACTCTCCATCACCTCCTGCCGTTAACGAACGCATGCATAGCACCGTAGTGTTGTTTGTGATGTCCTCTGCCTGTGTATTAAAGGAGCTAGTCACGTGATGATAATTGGATTGCTGCATAGACTTACGTACTCGCCGATACCCCATCGGAGGAATTACTGATACTGGTGTCGGCGTCGATGACAACTCTACTACGGAGTGGTTTTCCGTGTGTTTCAGAGGCCATACTCATCCCCACTCCGTTCTACGGAGTGATCACGGAGGACGTGGGCCTGTACAGCGGCGTGAAGCTCTTCCACGTTCCCCTCGACTGTGAGGTAGCGACTGATTTTACACTTGCATTTAGGGGCATTTGCTGACGCTGTTATCCAAAGCGGCTCACAACCATTCATTTGAACATTCACACACCGACGGCGGAGTCGACCACTGACCAGGGCGACAGCCAGCTCGTCAGGAGCAGTCAGGGTGAGGGCGTCTCGCTCAGGGACACTCACGCTAGGACGAGCCAGGGATTGAACTAGCAACCTTCCGGTAACCAGCCAACCCCGCTCTACCTCCTCAGCTACAGCCGCCACACTCAAACTTTGAGCGCTGTTCTGTTTTTTTTTTCAGGATCCAATTATTTCTGGTGACTCACTGTGTCGGAACAGAGGTCCAGAGTGGCTAATCATCACACATACAAAAATGCTTTGATTCAGAGGAGACTCAAGTACATAGAAAACATGAATACATAGCCGTTCCTTTGTTGATCCATGGGTCATCGTAGCATATGGTCTTGTACGGTGTGTCGAAGGTCGGCCGTTAACGCCGTGTTCTTCCGCGGTGAATGTTTGTTCTTAGGCCAGCGGAGACGGCGCGCGTCCATTCCACCTCACCGTGGAGAAGCTGGAGGAGGGTATACAAAGAGCCAAGCAGCAGGTAATCCCATCATAATTTCATTATAATTGCATTATAATTAGAACCCCCTTTGCCTTCGTCTGGGAGAAGTGATTCAATCAATCACCTGACTTTGAAGAACCTTCCCGCACGTAAAATAATAAATGGGTGGAAATTGGGAAAACTTCCAAAAAGATCCTTCCAAAAACTCTGAAAAACAATTTCCTTCGCCTACAACCGGTACGGACTCTGTGGACATTTCTAAAGACGTAGTTACACAACATCTTCTACACAAGCATTACACTGTTGTTGATCCTGCTTCATGTTTCCCCCCCCCCCCCCACCGCCTTGCCCTCAGTGGCCTCTTAGTCTGTGAAAGGCTCCACGTTAATAAAGCATTCACTCACCCGTCTCACCCCCCCCCCCCCACTCTCTCCTCACCCAGGGTGTGACGGTGCGAGGGGTCATCCTGGTGAACCCCCACAACCCTTTGGCAGACATCTACACCCCCCAGGAGATGGCCGGCTTCCTGGAGTTTGCCAAAAGGTCAGCGTGCTCCTCTCACCTCATTACGAGGCGGCATCGGGCCCCCTGGAGCGGCTCCCCCTGCCTCGACGCCAGAAGCACTGTAGTTGTGCACACTCGTGGCTTTGGTCCGCGACCGGGGCCTCATTACCGCTGCATATCACACTGCCTCTTGTGGTGAAGGACGGGGGGAGGGGCGGGGGGGGCATCATCTCGCCGGTCAGCTGGAGGGGGACGGGGGGTCTCGCCCCCCCCTCCCTGTTATCTGTTGTTGTTCAGTAAACTCTAGACGCCGGCCCCCCCTGTGTAGGGGCCTTCTGGGCCCCGAGCTGCTCTGGCGGAAAACCCATTGAAGCTATATAGTGTGTGTGTGTGTCTGTGTCTGTGTGTCTGTCTGTCTGTCTGATACTGCATTGCACAGAGTTTACTTGATTTTCTAAGTTTCTTCAAAGCATTCTGGTCCCACACACACACACACTGTGAGGTCCGCACACTGTGTGTGTTTGTGTGCGCTTGTGTGTTTGTGTATATATTGGACAGTATATTACAGAAAGTTGCGTTCCTCCATGTCTTCAAAGCCTTCTGGAGCCAGTGCAGGCCCCCAGGCTGTCACTCTGTGCAACAGTAACAGCATTTAGAATAATAAAGAAGTGTGTCTTTGTTGTTTTATTTCCTGCAGATATGAGCTGCATGCCATCGTGGACGAGGTGTACATGCTGACCATCTTCCAGGAGAAGGTCACTTTCGAGAGTGTTCTGGGAATGGACAGGTACCGTATAATACTTTGTATATATTTTTATATATAAATAAATCTTTAACTATGTCTATATATATGAACCTGCACATGAAAGCATTGTGGGAAAGTTGTCTACCTCAAAGCATTGTGGAAAATGTTGTCTACCACTGCACCATACCTGAGGTGACGTGTTTGTATTCCAGTCTGCCCGATCCACAGAGAACACACGTGCTATGGGGCTTCAGCAAGGTACGAGTTTGATGATTTAATATTATCAATATACTGAGATGTGATGATTTAATATTATCAATATAATGCGATGTGATGATTTAATATTATCAATATACTGAGATGTGATGATTTAATATTATCAATATAATGCGATGTGATGATTTAATATTATCAATATGATGTGATGATGTAATGTTATCAATATAATGAGGTGTGATGATGTAAGGTCATCGGTATAATATGATGTGATGATCTAAGGTTATCAATGTAATATCATAAGATGTGATGATGTGACATCATCAATACAATGATAGATGATGACTTAATGTTATCTATATAATGTGATGTGATGCTGTACGGTCACCAACGTAAAATAATAAGACGACGATGACGTAACGTCATCAACGTGATATCGCGAGATGTGATGCCGTAAGGCCGCGTCGACGTCCTTAAACGAGATGTGACGGACCCCCAACCAGGACTTTGCCATGGCGGGCATTAGAGTGGGCACCCTGTACACGGAGAATGAGGACCTGATGGAGGCCCTGAGCCAGCTGGCCTACCTCCACGGGGTCCCCGGCTCCACCCAGCACCAGATGGCCCAGCTGCTCCGGGACCGAGGTGAGTGCCCCCTGGTGGCACACACACCACACCACACAACACACAACACACAACGCGACCGGGGCGTTTAGCCTGGGCTGAGTGGCTGGGTGCAGATTGATCAGATTGCACTTTATTATTATGGGGGAAGGCAGGCATGTGGCTCGGGAGGTAGAGCAGGTTGGCTGGTAACCGGAAGGTTGCTGGTTCGATGCCCTCACCCCGACTGCTCCTGACGAGCTGGCTGTCGCCTCGCATTTGAGCGGCCACTGGTTAGAAAAAGCACTGGACACATGCAGTCCATTTACCATATCCGAACATCACGTGTGTTACACAGCAAAACAATGGGAAAAACTGCGTAGAACAAGGAAGAATAACAATACTCTTACAATAAAATAATCATACAATACGCTTGTGTGTATGTTGGGTTGGCAGAGTGATACAGAGCATAATAATATAAAGTGAGTCGTGATGAGTGAGCTGTTGCATTGATGGAATAAATCGTCATGTATTTGCAAGCCAAATTCAGGCCGTGTTCACTGTGGGGAGTGTCTCTTTGGCAGGGAGTGAGTGACATGTCTGGCTACGGTCGCTGCTCCTTAATAAAGACAGGACGGGGTTATGATCGTCCTCCACTGTTCAGGGGCTCACTTTGAAGTGTGTGTGTGTGTGTGTGTGTGTGTGTGTGTGTGTGTGTGTGTGTGTGTGTGTGTGTGTGTGTGTGTGTGTGTGTGTGTGTGTGTGTGTGTGTGTGTGTGTGTGTGAGTGAGGTGTAAGAGTTTGCACCACTCTGTCGCTACATATTTCCTCCCAGTCCCAAATGGGAAGCGAAGCGTTCGAGTAGTACAGACTGTACTATTCAGTTTTAATTGTACACACTTTGTGTGTGTGTGTGTGTGTGTGTGTGTGTGTGTGTGTGTGTGTGTGTGTGTGTGTGTGTGTGTACATGTGTGTGTGTGTGTGTACATGTGTGTGTGTGTGTGTGTGTGTGTACATGTGTGTGTGTGTGTGTGTGTGTGTGTGTGTACATGTATGTGTGTGTGTCTGTGTGCCTGTGTGTGTGTGTGTGTGTGTGTACATGTATGTGTGTATGTGTGTGTGTGTGTGTGTGTGTGTACATGTGTGTGTGTGTGTGTGTGTGTGTGTGTGTGTGTGTGTGTGTGTGTGTGTGTGTGTGTGTGTGTACATGTGTGTGTGTGCTCCAGACTGGATCAGTGAGGTGTTCCTGCCGGAGAACCGGCGCCGGCTGACGGCGAGCCACGGCCTGGTGGCGGCGGAGCTGTCCCGTCTGGGCGTGCCCTTCCTCCACCGGCCCGCCTGCTTCTACCTCTGGGCCGACCTCCGCAAGGTGTGGGCCCAGAGAGGGGCTTTCATCTCTCGTTCTCTCTCTGTCTCTCTCCCTCTCTCTCTCTCTCTGTCTCCTACTCTCTCTGTCTCTGTCCCTCTCTCTCTCTGTCTCTCTGTCTCTGTCTCTGTCTCTCTCCCTCTCTGTCTCTCTCCCTCTCTCTCCCTCTCTGTCTCTCTCCCTCTGTCTCTGTCTCCTACTCTCTCTCTCTCTCCCTCTGTCTCTGTCTCCTACTCTCTCTCTCTCTCCTACTCTCTCTCTGTCTCCTACTCTCTCTCTCTCCTACTCCCTCTCTCTCTCTCTGTCTCCTACTCCCTCTCTCTCTCTCTGTCTCCTACTCCCTGTCTCTCTCTGTCTCCTACTCTCTCTCTGTCTCCTACTCCCTGTCTCTCTCTGTCTCCTACTCTCTCTCTGTCTCCTACTCCCTGTCTCTCTCTGTCTCCTACTCTCTCTCTGTCTCCTACTCTCTCTCTCTCTCTCTGTCTCCTACTCTTTCTCTCTCTGGCGGTCTCTCTCCCTCTCCCTCTCTCCCTCTCTCCCTCTCATTCTCTGTCTCTCTCCCTCTCCCTCTCTGTCTCTGTCTTTCTCGCTCTCTGTCGCTCTGTCTCTCTATCTCTCTGTTGTCTCTCTTCTCTCACTCTGTCACTGTCTGTCTCTGTTTGTTTGTGTGGGTACGTGTGTGTGTGTGTGGGGATAGATGGATAGGAACTTTATTAATCCCTCTGGAAGGTAAAAAAACAACTAGTATAAATGTGCAAAAGTACTAAATGCTAAATGCTAAAAATATATATATAAAAAATATGAATGCAAGGAAACAATATACAAGAAGAATACATGTGGTTGTGTGTGTGTGTGTGTGTGTGTCCGTGTGTGTGTGTGTCCCCGTCCTGCAGTACTTGGCGGAGGCGTCGTTCTCCGCGGAGCTGTCCCTGTGGCGGGTCTTCCTGAGGCACAAGGTGGTGCTGAGCTGCGGTCAGGCCTTCTCCTGCTCCACCCCCGGCTGGTTCCGCATCGTCTTTGCTGACCAACAGCACCCCCTGGAGCTCGGTTAGTGCAATCACACCCTGTCTTGCTTCCGTCGTCAGACTCCTGCTGCTTCCCTGAGCCCTAGGGGGAACTAGTTTCTGTTTCGGGTTGTTCAAGATAATAAAACGATTTGAATATTTATATGTATAACACGAAAAGTATGCTGTTGAAATATGTTAAAATTGGCATATGTAGAATTAACATAGGCTTTCAAGGGGAGATTTGTTTCTTTTACAGTTGCTCAAGATAATAGAAAAAAAAAAATATATATATATAAAACCAAAAGTATGCTGTATGCTGAAATATATTAAAATTGGCATTTGTACAAACCCAATAAGCTTTGCTGTCTCTGTCACGGTGTTTTCATGACAAGTCAACTGACAGCTCAGGGCCCGCAGTAACTCAGTGTTGTGACTCCTCCTCCTCCTCCTCATCCTTCAGGCCTGAAGCGGATCGGCGAGGCGCTACGACACGTGGAGCAACGCGGCGACAGCGACGCGAGCCTCGTCAAAGAGGCCATTGAGGAGACGCGGCGGTCGACGAAGACGGACGGCGCGCGCCCGGACACAACCGCCATTGTCCCCGCTCGCGCGGAGCCGTCGCCGGACACGCCGTCAGACCGGGCAAACGACGACGGCGGCGACGACAACAACAACAACGGCGGCCCCTCCCCTCCCGGCACGCCGTTGGACGCTGAGGAGTTTGTGGTGGTGGACTGCCAGTCGTCTAAGCCAACCGAAAGCCTGGACTCGCTGATGGGCGTCCTGAGGCAGCAGATCCGCTCCTCTGATTGGCTGGAGAAGAACACTCCGGAGCTGTGCGGCGGGGAGGACCCGGGGGTGCTGGACGTGTTCACGGACCTGCTGCGGAGGGTGGGGAAGTAGGGTGGGGGGGGCAGGGGGCGGTACCCTGTGGTGGGCCGCCTCTGTTTCAGATGAAAGAAAAAAAAAAAACGCGAGGGGAACGGATGAGTACAAATCTCTCTGAAAGGAATACGAGAAAAATGGTGATTTCTTTTTTCTTTTTTTTTGTATTTTAGATGCCTTATTTACTTTTAAAATGTAAAGCCAAATGTGAATTGACCAAATTTAGTTGTATCTTAGTTTGAAATGCAAGCCATGATTCCATTGTGAGTGTCGCTTTGTTATTTTATCTCATGTGCACTTTAATTTACTATCAGAGCTGTCATTGTCGTCCTGTAATAAAACCAGACATTTCCAGCCACAGAGCGGCTGTGCTTTTGTTTCTGCTCCGGTCCTGGCTGAGAGCTCGGCTGTTTCGGAGATAGCCGGTCCGATTCGTAACCGACTCGTTCAACATCCTGTTGAACTTGTCGTCTGGCTTCCTGCTGAACGTCCATCTGTTTCCCCTCCATCTCCGTTATCACGCTACTGCTGAGGCTTCAAGCTCGAGGGATCAAGCCACAGCTCAAGCTTAAGGGAAGTATTGAGAGAACCCCAGATATTTGCACCAACGAGCAGGTAGCATTTTACATTTATATTTACATTCAGGGCATTTAGCAGACGCTTTTATCAGAAGTGACTTACGATAAGAAAATAAGTCAGAAGAAGAAACAATATATCGCTGTCGGTACAGTAAGGATGTTCATAGAACCAAGTGCCAAACACTAACAAACGTTAGGTTAACCCATTGCCTGTATACAACAAAGATAGCTAGGATGAGATGCTACACAATGCTAAGCACTGTTATTAAGTGCAAGGACTTACAACATACAATAAGGTAGCATACCTAACATGATGACCGCACCATGTCTCTACACCATGGTGAAGTTCAATGAAGCGTTCTATTTTTAAACATCTGCCCACGGTAATGGTAGGACAGGGCTGGCGTTCAACAATATAACCAAACTGACCCTTGGGGAGCTGTGACACTAATGAGTTCATGAGTTCAACCCTCCTGCTTCCTGCTTGGTATCTTCAGACCCAGGGGCAGAAGGTCCTCCAGTATTTTGAAACCCCAACATCTGGATTCTTCTGATTAGGTGTCGCTGCACATGATGTGTGTGTATGGAGATCGTCTGAGTGCAAATGATCACCAAGACCTTTAGCCAGTGCACCTCATATGCAAATAGGGAGACGTAGATACACAGCCATGCAGTGGCAGAGCAAATAGTACCAACGCCCTCTTTATACACAGTGATTACTGCAGAAAGGCCACAGCCAGTGGGAGACACTGGAAAGACGTGCAAGTGTGTTTATCTAACACAAATTAACACAAAATATCAATGGAAAACACATGGTGGAACGCACAAAGCGACAGTCTTTTTGAAACAAGAAGCGGTAATACTATATTGGCTGAACAAGTCAAAGAGTTTTTATATTCGAGAATAAAACCCTGCGCCCCGCTGGTGTTCCCCAGTGTACCACAGGTGGAACAACACTGTCATACACATTTCATCAAACACAGACGGGGGGGGGAAATGCTGTTCAGTGTGTTGTGCTGAATACCACGCCATGACAGCCCTGTGGTTAGGGAATTCCACCGTGGTTCAGAAACCCCATCTGAATCTACAAACTACCGTCAAAAAAGGAAGAATGCCCTTCCACGTCAGTGTAGATTCAGTTTCAAACCACCTACGCATCGAGCTCCGCAATGATCGCTGTGAGTCCCTTTGAGAGTTTAACTGTGTTGGGCTATGCAAACACACTACTTGATTTTCAGTTTCTTTATGAT
>NC_140283.1:18750429-18755429 GCF_964030765.1 Micromesistius poutassou
CAAATGTATTTTGTGATTTATATATAAATGAGTCTCTTCTCACAAATACATTTCAATACACACACAAATGGATATCAGTGGATATATATATATATATATTAAAATAAATCCAACAAAAATAAGTTTCACAAACACATTTCTGATCCACACACTAATGTGTCTTGTTTTAAATAAATGTAATTTGAATCCATAATTAATTTAAAAAATATTTGCCATTTTCATGAAAAAGGCAGTTGGATGTTGTTACATTTATATACAATCTGTTAAACTGTGAATTTGCAAGACGCTTTTCATTTGTGAACTTGTTTGCATTTGTGTGTGAACTGGTCTGTATTTAGATGTGGATTTTTGAGACTCTCCTGCTGTGGCTGGATTCACAAATGCATTTTTTTTCAACAAGGAACTCTCTGTAGCCAATCAAGTTTAACAGTTTGTGTATAAATTAATGTTTTTATGGATTTAAATTACATTTATTTAAAACAAGACACATTCGTGTGTGGATCAGAAATGTGTTTGTGAAACTTATTTCTAACTTGTTTATGGATTAATTTTACATTTATACACACCGACATCCATTTGTGTGTGCGTTGAAATGTATTTGTGAGAAGAGAGTCATTTATATTATAAATCACAAAATACATTTGTGCATCCTTCTCTGTGCGGTCATTATTAATGAGACTGAACTGCCCCCATAGATTATTATTATTATTATTATTATTATGATTAGCGAGCTTCGGAGGGAGTCCTCCTCCGCCCACCACCACGAGGAGGAGGAGGAGAGCGTCCTCGTCTCCCGGGGAGACGGGCTTTCCCCGGGCCGGCGCCCCGGGTACCAGGGGCCGGTGTGATGGAGAGCGCGCGGGGTTCTGACAGCTGCAGCTGATGGATGGCTCTGTGTTGCACTCGTCTTCAATGGGTATTTGTTTACCAATCATGTCCGTGGATGAAGGATGGGGGGCGGTGGAGGATGTGGCGGCCGGTGGGGCTCTCTCTCTCTCTCTCTCTCTCTCTCTCTCTCTCTCTCTCTCTCTCTCTCTCTCTCTCTCTCTCTCTCTCTCTCCCTCTCCCTCTCCCTCTCCCTCCCCCTCTCTCCCTCTCCCTCTCTCTCTCTCTCTCTCTCTCTCCCTCTCTCTCTCTCTCTCTCTGCAGCCAGTGAACGGGGGAGAGGCGGGGGGCCAGAGGTGGTGTGGGGGAATGTGTTTAAAGATGATGTCGGTATAAGATGCGAGAGTTGTAATCCAGAGAGAGAGAGAGCAGAATGGAGGTGAGTAGGGCAAGATTTGGAACGCGAGGGACGATAAAAACGTCTCACTCTTCCCCGCCCCCCCCCCACCCTCCCTATTTTTCCGCTGCGAGCGCTCCTGAATCAAATCATCTCGTACAGAGGCAGTCGACTCAAAAAGGATGTCCTCAGAAACTCTAAAAAAATTCCAAAACGGATGCAGCTAAAGAAAAGGTTAAATCAGGAAGACGACAGTCCCCTCCTGTTTATCTATGTATCTATGTAATGTTCTAAGTCAGCTCAAGCCCCTCCCCTTTATATCTCAACCAATCAGGACCTCATGCCTCAGAACATTAGAATTGCGATCATTAGAATTTTAAATAGCAACCTCCCCTGACTTAAATAGCTCACGGCCAATAGGCCAATTCGAACTAATTAACTTCAAGCATAGTGTGTTGCACTCAAGCACTCGATGTACATACTGCTCTCGATGGAGAAGTATTGAAGCGGACCTATTGTACAAACCCGACTTTTCCTTGCCCTTGCACTCATAAGGAGTTAATCTGGGAACAGAATTGACGTGGCCAAAGGTTCCCTTGATTCAGGCACTTCCTGGTCAGTGAGACGCGGTTTTTTTGCACGGCGAGTCAAAGGGATTCCAAGATGTCTGGGAGGAAGAATGAAACAGAAGCAGAAGCACTTCTGTGCACCTGCCGAAAAAAAAGGAAGCAGAAATCGTTCCCCAATCGTCATCGAAAACCAATCAACAAGGAGAGAGAGAGCGGGTGGCAGCCATGCGACTATAAGTTCGGCCCTGGGTATCGGAGATGATGGATCGACCCACATTGCTTTACCCTACCCTAGAACTCTTCAGCAATCCCACTCAAGGTGCCACTCAACCCCCAAAACATTTAGCACCAGTACCGCCATGCGGTTTGTTCAAATATAGATTGTGATGGTGACATTTTGTTCCTCATGTGGGGTTGTGTAGACAGAAACCCCTCGACAGGACTCATCCCTGCTTTTGCTTTTCCCTTAAGCTTTGGTGTGACTGGAGTTTTCCGACGGTCTCTTTTTTTATTCGCTGTGAACCTTTCGCTCTCAGAGTTCTGCTTGGGAGGCTTGATCTCTTCCAACTTTGACTTGTCACAGACTGCAATCAGCCCAAAGCCTCTTTGTCTTCCCAACTCTTAGCTGAGCTCCTCCATTCTGTGGCTCTCTCACTCTTTCTTTCTCACACACAAGCTCTCTCTCTCTCTCTCTCTCTCTCTCTCTCTCTCTCTCTCTCTCTCTCTCTCTCTCTCTCTCTCTCTCTCTCTCTCTCTCTCTCTCTCTCTCTCTCTCTCTCTCTCTCTCTCTCTCTCTCTCTCTCTCTCTCTCTCTCTCTCTCTCTCTCTCTCTCTCTCTCTCTCTCTCTCTCTCTCTCTCTCTCTCTCTCTCTCTCTCTCTCTCTCTCTCTCTCTCTCTCTCTCTCTCTCTCTCCCCCCACGTATCTGGGATATGTCCAACCAGATTCAGAGAGTGTGGGCAAAAATGAGGGCAATTGTCTCAGGCCAAAAAAAAGTGAAGCTTTATTTTCTTCCAAAACATTCACAAAAAAATAAAGCAAAGTTCCTAGATAGCATAACATAGCTTAACCAAAACATACCGCTCTCACACTGGCCTCCCATCAAGCCAGCACCACCTTCAGCCCCCAAACACCAAATGAGGCAGCCCTTAAATAGGGAAATGCATTGGACCAATCAAGGCCGTATGGGCCATACCACTAGTTGGGGGAACATTCTGTAGCTAAAGCTACCAATTCTACCTAACTGACCAGAAAGTACATTGTGTGAATACAAAATAAACATGACACTAAATAAACAATCACCAAATATAGACATACCCACACCTTGTGCACAACCTATAGATATTTACAAAACAGCTGTTTATATCAACACCCCCTGGGCTATTCCCTGATGGCATGATCCTGAGATTTCATTACCACACTGCCCCCTACTGTGGCGGAAGTCCAATTTCACACCACCAATTATAATATATATACACAATATAATTGTATTAATAATAATAATAGTAATAATAATAATAATAATAATAGTTTATCTTATGCGAGACTGTGAGAAGGGGGAGGGTTTCACCTTCTCACAATATATATATATATATATATATATATCTTTCCCTCCCACTCTTTACCTCTCTCTCACACACATACAGATGGCACACACACACTCTCCCTCCCACTCACTCTCTCTCTCTCTCTCTCTCTCTCTCTCTCTCTCTCTTTCTCTCTCTCTCTCCTTCTGTCTGCTCTCTATCCCACTCTCTCCCAAAAACCCTGTTCTCTCTTCCTGTCTGTTGATTCCTGAGTCACTGAGACCGGATGTAGCAGCATCAGCTGTGTGTGTGCGTGATGATGACTGAGTCATTCTGAGTTATTTTAAGGGGCTGTGCTCGAGGGGCGACGACCAGAGATGGATCAGAATTAGTGGCAAAACGAGCAGAAAGCACCTGTTCACACACTGAAAACCACACCGGATACTTGTACTGGAACAAGCTTATAGCAATAGTACGAATACTAACAAGTTACATTATGTAAATGCTAATGCTTATGCTAATACAATATTAATAATATTGCTATACTGTTGTCAGCACTGTAACCACTACTATTAACTACATATACTACTACCACTACTGAATACTACTACTACTACTACTACTATTAAGTACTAATACTACTACCAATACTAATACTACTAATTTTACTACTACTATTAACTAAAAATACTACTACCCCTACTATGTCTAACTACTACTACTACAACAACAACAACAACAACAACTATTAACTACTAATACTACTACCACTACTGACTACTACTACTAATAATTATTATAGTCGAGGCCAGAGCAGAGAGAGCAGAAGCATGCATATCATTCTGCTATCGTTGGAGGAAGAGAAATGTCTCCTTCTGGAGCTGCAGAGAAGCATTACTCACCACCCTTCATAATCTACCCAAAGTTAGGGTTGGTAATGAATATGACACGTCCACCACTGTGTACCCCCTAGGATGGCGATGGAAGTTAATTCAGGTTTTCCTCATTTAAAGCACCAATATAAAATATTAAGTTGAGGATAATTGCTGTTCCAACGATAAACTAGCGTCTAATAGCTTTTAACATTTTAACAGCCTCATAAAATATATTATAATATGCCACATTTCATGTTTAGGTCAGTTAGCACCTCAGCATACCACCAGAGGACACCTCTAGAAGGTGTGTTGGTGTGGTGGGGAAAGCGTGTGTATTCATGCTGAACATGCACCAGTGCTCGGAATAACAACAGACAAGCGTTCTGAGGACTGAGAGATGACACTTCCACGGGGCTCAGGCGGTCTATATATGTACAATCATACTTAGCCCACAATGCTCCCTCTCATCATGACAATTGGAATTAAAACAATGTGTACAATTGTCCCAAACAGGAGGTTCTGTGAAAGCTGATCATCTCACTGGCATTGCTAGGAACAGTTCTTTATATATATATCGTACTGGAATAAAAGGGTCAGTCGTTGAATAGTATGTTGTACAATATATCTATGTGTGTGTGTCTGTATCTACCCTCCCCTCCTCCGCCTCCCTCTCCTTCTCCCTCCCTCTCCCCCTCCTCCCCTACCCCCACCCCCCCCCCGTCCTACTCCTCCTCCACTCTCCTCCTCCTTCTCCCCCTCCTCTCTCCTTTTTCTCCGCCCTAAGCCTCTCCCTCTCCCTCTTGTCCGCC
>NC_140283.1:18760429-18803713 GCF_964030765.1 Micromesistius poutassou
CAAACAGAATGGAGTCAGCTGCGAGGTTACGGCGCAGTCTGAATAGTGTCAAGGCACTGCGGGCATCCCAGGGTTTTTATAACTAAGTCTCCTCTACATCCAATAATAGGCTTTTTACAGCCGGCTAAAAAAATGTCATACTCTAATAGACGTTGAAACTAAGCCCTGTCCTGTCTCCCTCAGCCTCCATCTCTCCTCCATTCTCCCCATCTCTTCCTATTCTATCATAAACTCTCCACACCCTCTTCTCTGATGTACCCTCTCTCCTCTCCCCTTCTCCTCTCCCCTCTTTCCTCTCCTCTCCTCTCCTCTTCCCCCTCCTCTCCCCTCTCCTCCCCTCCTCTCTCCACTCCTTTCTCCTCTCCCCTCTCCTCCCCTCCGCTTTCCTCTCCTGTCTCCTCTCCCATTCTCTTCTCCCCCCCCTCCTTTCTCCTCGCCCCTCTCCAACCTCTCCTCTCCTTTCCCCTCTCGCCTCCTCTCTCCTCTCCCCTTTCCCCTCTCCGTTTCTCCTCTCCTCTCCGCTCCTCCTGTATCTTATATACACCCATACCATAATCGCCACCCTTCTCTCATTCCCTCTCCCCCCTTCTCTCCTTCCCTCTCCTCCCCTGTCCCCCTCTCTCCCACCCTCCCTCCCTCTCCTCCCTCCCCCAGGCTGGGACCCTAACACGGCACCATGGCAGTGGAGAGAGGCAGTGTCCAGGCGGAGCACCTGGCGACTGACTGCCCGCGGTCATCCATGCCCGATGAGCTGCAGCATCCCTACCTGAAGTTCTCCCACTGGAAGTTCAAGCTGTTCAGGGTGCGGTCCATGGACGAGGACCCCATGCCCGGTGAGACAGCCCCCAGGATCGGTGCCCCGCCGGAGGCCCTGCCCACCGCCGCCGCCGCCGCCGTTGACCCCCGGTCGAGGGAGGAGGACCACCCGGGTCTCCCTGAGAGTGTGATGAAACTGTGTCTGGGGGGGAAGAGCAAGGAGAACGTGGAAGGGCCGGGTCACAGGGTGGACCGTAAGCTGCAGGAGATGGACGTGCACATGGAGAAACTCAGGTGTGTGTGTGTGTGTGTGTGTGTGTGTGTGTGTGTGTGTGTGTGTGTGTGTGTGTGTGACTGCACTATACTATTCCACTGTTCAGTACAGATGCGTGATATGGTGCATAACTTGTGCACAATGTTCATATTTATTTAAGGTCTCTTGAAAATTCTAACTGTTCTCACCCGTTTTCTTTGAAACATTATTTAAAGGAGCTTTTGTATTCAACACATGGATGCTACATTACACGATTTAATTGTTAATGCTACTGGAAGAGCCTTATAAAATAATTACATTTTAGAGAAGGAATGCAAACAAATGCAAATTATAGCAAAAGGAAAAAGGAATACAAATAGACTCAATTAAAAAAATGAAATAAATTTTAATTTATTTCAGGGTTGGGGGTGAGGGATATGGCTGCATGTCTGTCTGGGTGAGGGATATGGCTGCATGTCTGTCTGGGTGAGGGATATGGCTGCATGTTTGTCTGGGTGAGGGATATGGCTGCATGTCTGTCTGGGTTAGTACAGTAACGTTTCACTGCTGCTTGTTTCCCCCACCCCCCCCCGCCCTGCAGGTGTCTTTGCCGACTGTGTGGCTCCACTCTGCGGAAGGTGAAGGGGCCCGAGCGCGACGTCCAGGGGAGTCTGGGGGACTCGTGCCGGCACGCCCTGAGCAGGATGGGCTGCAAGTTCACCACCTGGCCGGACGTCATCCGCAAGGTCTTCAAGGTCGACGTGACGGGGGACCTCGAGAGCGTCCACCCCCCGTCGTTCTGCCAGCGCTGCTGGATGACCGTGATGCGCGGGGGGGGCTTCTGCAGCTTCACCCTGGTCCGGGTCCCCGAGTGGACCCCCCACTCGGCCCTGTGCTCCCTCTGCCACACCAGGAAGACCTCGTCGTTCCAACGCCTTGGCCGGAAGAGGAAAAAGAAGAGGGCCCTCTCCAGGGGCACTGCCCTGGCGAAGAGGTGCAAGCGGGACCCGTTTGACGGCACCTCCGGCGGCGAGCGGCGAGCTCTCAGACCCATAGCCCAGCCCCGCCGCCACCACCACCCGGGCCCCGGCCTCCACCCGCAGGCCAGTGCCAGGAGACCCAGAGACCACTGGGTCAAAGGGTTCACCCACTGCCAGAGAGACCACCTGGGCACCCGGCTCCTCTCGGAGCAGCTGCCCGTCGACCTGGTCCGCTCCGTCACCTGCCAGGTGTGTCACCACCTGCTCTCCGAGCCGGTCCAGGCCCCGTGTCGCCACGTCTTCTGCCGCGGCTGCATCGTCCGGTACTGCCGCGCGCTGGGCCCTTACTGCCCGGCCTGCAGCCAGCCCTGCTCCGCCGCCTCGGAGCTGGCGGCGCCGGCGAAAGTCTTCCTGGCGCTGCTGAACTCCCTGCCGCTCCGCTGCCCCGCCACGGCCTGCGGGGAGCAGGTGAGGCTGGACGGGTTCAGGAGCCACCGCGAGGCCCATCAGCGGGAGGACGAGGGGGGGCGGAGGACGCCGACGGTGGCCCGTGACGACCTGACCCCCAACAAAGGAGGGCGACCTCGTCAGCATCTGCTGTCCCTGACCCGCCGGGCCCAGAAGCACCGGCTGCGGGGGCTGAGGACCCAGGTGAAGCAGTTTGCGGAGAAGGAGGAAGGCGGCGACGTGAAGGCCGTGTGCCTCACACTGTTCCTCCTGGCGCTGAGGTCCGACAACGAGCACCGCAAGGCGGACGAGCTGGAGGCCATAATGCAAGGTAAGACGGCGTTGGAAAAGTCTCAAAGGTCTCCTTCTGTCAAAGAGCAACGTGATCAGATAATGAATATGAAGGTCGAGTCGAGGTTCCTGATTGAAAAGCATGACTGTTTTCTGTCTGTTATTATGTTGACTACTCTCGTCGTACGCCCAACCCACCACCCCCCCAACCCCCAACCCCCTTTCCCACTCACACATGTTCTGTTTGTTTTTCATTTGTCTCTTTGTATCCGGCTTTCCTTTTGATGCTCAATAACAACCCTTGTCATGGGGCTGTTAGTATCACAACAACATCAGCCGCTCTTGTGTCTGCAAATTACGAGGGGCGTCCTCTGGGGAATAGAGACCAGATGGTGTCTGTTTTAATCTGCAGCTAATACATCACTTCCGCCGCTCTCCCCCTGTCACCCCCTGACCCCGCGTGACACAGGATGCGATCAATTACTGCGACGTCTAACGATGAACATCGTACGAGAACGCTGCTTTGTATGACATTTTGATGAGACCACTAATACGTACTAATATAGTCCGTTCTCTTTCCCCGCTGCCCTGCCTCTCTCCCCTGGTCCCACCCGCTGCAGCCAGATGCTTCGGCCTGCACGCCGCCGTGTGCCTGGCCATCCGCGTCAACACCTTCCTGAGCTGCAGCCAGTACCACAAGATGTACCGCACCGTCAAGGCCACCAGCGGCCGGCAGATCTTCCAGCCGCTGCACTCCCTCCGGGCGGCAGAGAAGGAGCTCCTCCCCGGGTTCCACGCCTTCGAGTGGCAGCCGGCGCTGACCAGCGTCTCGCCGTCCTGCCACGTGGGCATCATCAACGGCCTCTCGGGCTGGGCGGCCTCAGTGGACGACGCCCCCGCCGACACCATCACCCGCCGTTTCCGGTACGACGTGGCGCTGGCGTCGGCGCTGAAGGACCTGGAGGAGGACATCATGGACGGGCTGACGCAGCGCGGGCTGGAGGACAGCGCCTGCACTGCGGGCTTCTCCGTCATGATCAAGGAGTCCTGCGACGGCATGGGCGACGTGAGCGAGAAGCACGGCGGCGGGCCGGCCGTCCCGGAGAAGGCGGTGCGCTTCTCCTTCACCGTCATGTCAGTCTCCTTACGCGTGGCGGACGGAGGCGAGGAGGGGGAGGACGGGGAGGAGGTGACGATCTTCCGGGAGCCGAAGCCCAACTCAGAGCTGTCCTGTAAGCCCCTGTGCCTCATGTTCGTGGACGAGTCGGACCACGAGACGCTCACCGCCGTCCTGGGGCCCGTGACGGCCGAGCGCAGTGCCATAAAGCGCAGCCGCCTCATCCTCTCCATCGGCGGGCTGCCCCGCTTCTTCAGCTTCCGCTTCCGGGGCTCGGGCTACGACGAGAAGATGGTGCGGGACGTGGAGGGCCTGGAGGCGTCCGGCTCCCACTACGTCTGCACACTGTGCGACTCCACGCGGGCCGAGGCCTCCCGCAACATGGTGCTCCACTCCGTCACCCGCAGCCACCAGGAGAACCTGGAGCGCTACGAGACCTGGAGGACCAACCCTTTCTCCGAGTCCGCCGACGAGCTGAGGGACCGGGTGAAGGGGGTCTCCGCCAAGCCCTTCCTGGAGACCCATCCCACGATGGACGCGCTGCACTGCGACATCGGCAACGCCACCGAGTTCTACAAGATCTTCCAGGACGAGATCGGCGAGGTGTTCCAGAAGACCAGCCCGAGCCGGGAGGAGCGGCGGAGCTGGAGGGCGGCCCTGGACAAGCAGCTGAGGAAGACCATGAAGCTCAAGCCGGTGATGAGGATGAACGGCAACTACGCCCGCAAGCTGATGAGCGTGGAGGCGGTGGAGGCGGTGTGCGAGCTGGTGCCGTCGGAGAGCCGGCGCGGGGCCCTGAGGCAGCTGATGGAGATCTACCTGGAGATGAAGCCGGTGTGGCGCGCCACCAGCCCGGCCACAGAGTGCCCCGACCAGCTCTGTCGCTACAGCTTCAACTCCCAGCGCTTTGCCGACCTCCTCTCCTCCACGTTCAGCTACAGGTACAACGGCAAGATCACCAACTACCTGCACAAGACCCTGGCCCACGTGCCGGAGATCATCGAGAGGGACGGGTCCATCGGCGCCTGGGCGAGCGAGGGGAACGAGTCGGCGAACAAACTGTTCCGGCGTTTTCGTAAGATGAACGCTCGCCAGTCGAAGGTCTTTGAGCTGGAGGACGTTCTGAAGCATCATTGGCTCTACACCTCCAAGTACTTGCAGAAGTATATGGAGGCTCACAAAGACTCCGCCAAGGTTTTGAACGCTTGCTTTGAACCGGCAGTGGCTGAGGGCGATGATGTGGATATGTGTCTGGATGCTCCAGGTTTTTAGCATTGCAGATTTTTACTCCGCCGACTCCACACGGTGTGTGTGTGTGTGTGTGTTATCCTCTATGTATTTTTTTTTTTTTTATCAATTATTATTTCTTCATTCATTAAAAAGAATGCACAAAGTTTTATAGTAGGTTTTGGATGTGTAGCAGTTGTATTTTATATGGGTCGATTTATTGATGTGTGCAGAATACCGCATTTATCCGCACTACTATCTACATACCATTTCAATATACACTTTAAATGATGTGCAACATATAGGCGAGGTTCACAGAGTGCAGATATAAGAGGCCGGGGGCTCTATGGTGGGCTCTTTGGTTTCCCTCTGAAGGGTTTTTTCTCTCCATCTTTGGATGAAATATGGAGCAGTTTATTGTATTGCACGGCTGTGGCACATTTAAACATTTATACAGAGAGATTATTTATGGAAACAGATGAAACCACTGTAAGTCATTGCCTAGAAATTGTGTTAGAGGCCCCAGTTATGGCCCAGGTATTAATATATCATTTGGGCTTGAACAAAAATGGAATCACAGAGACCAAAATGATCTTTGCTTCACGAGCGCCCTCTGAAAATGATTACTTAGTTCTCGACTGGGGGTCCCAGAGCGACGTCAGGTCACTTTGAACCAATTTTATCTCCTTTAGTTGTTTTGCGCTGTGGGGAGAGAGAGAGAAATAATATGTATTCTACCTCTGAACATGAAATAGAGCTTACACTGACCTTTTGTACAGACAACAGAAACAGTGTGCGGTTTGTTATGGAGCGTTGTACCTGTTGTCTTTGTCCCCAGCATATTTCACGAGCTCCTTATTATACCGTTTATCATGGCTTGTTTTGCGTATGTTCTCTGCCTGTGGGGACTTACAGAGGAAGGTGAACCAACTGAGTGGAAGAAAGCTTTTCTTTGCTCGATTGATTGATTGACTGGATTATCTTGCCTCATGTCTCGTCTGTTTAGGAACGTATTTTCTTGCTGTCAATATTCAACATGTGTGTTGTATTTTCCAGAATAAAGCTATTCAAATACAAACGGCGAATAGTATTTATGTTGTTGGACTTCATATGGCACTGCATTGAATTTCATTTAATGAATTTGTTTCCAAACTAATTATCATCCAAACGATATGCTCAGAAAGCAAACAACCTCTCAACCTCAATTAGAATCCAATTTATTGTGACAAAAGATGTAAATTATTGTAGTCACAAGCTTTGTGTGTATGTAATGGGTTTACACTCATTACGATGTAGGTGTAATGTGTGCACTGTGTTTTGTTTTGTTTTGTTTTAAAAGAGAACCGACAGTGGGAATAAACGATTCCCATTAGCTATTAAAGTTAGTAAATTACAGATTTTCCTCCGCTAAATCTATCCTATTCATTCACGGGCCGAAACTATCACACAGCAAGGCGACGCAAACACATTATATCCATTCATTTTATTACAAAAGTAAAAACAGAAAAATTACCAATCAGTTTTGAATGAAAACAGAATTAAATCCACACTTAACCACAATAAACATAACGACTGCTCTGAAGAGGGGGACGACTGTGTGGGCAGATAACACACTCCCGATGACCCCACCACCACCACCACCACCACCACCACCACCACTACCACCACCACCACCACGGGGCCTCCGATGACGGACGGAGACATCACTGGAACAGCCTCCGGAGGAAGCTCTTCTTGGCCGGGCTCATCTTCAGTGCGGGGCTCCGCTTCTTCTGGCTGCTCTTCATGGGGCTGTGCTTTATCGGCGGCACCTTCCGGGGCGGGGTGGTCTCCTGCCGCGGCAGACCGCCGTGGTCCAGGCAGAAGTACTTGGCGCTCCCCCAGGACAGCTTCAGCAGCAGGCTCTCCGTCAGCTCCATGCAGCGCGCGTGGACCCAGTGGCCGTCCTCCGGGCCCCGGGAGCAGAAGATCATGGCGGGCCGGTGGAGCTCGGTGGAGTAGTACGGCTCCCAGGTGTCGGGGTCCAGCCGGCAGCCCGTGCAGCACTGGCTCCAGTAGCCGGCCTGGGACTCGTCCTCCTCGTCCTCCTCGTTGTAGGTGTCCTGCTCCCCGTCGCTGCTGTCCTCCAGCTCGTGCGGCTCCCGCCCGAAGTACAGCTCCTCCGAGTCCTCCAGCGGCGGGGACTCCTCCAGGTCGGTGGACCCCTGGCTGCAGCCCAGACCCCCGCCTCCCGCTTTCTCCTCCTCCCCCTCCTCCTCCTCCTCCGCCCGGAAGCCCACCTCGTAGAAGCGGTGCGCGTCCTGGGCGGCCTTCCCCTCGGACGGGACGCCGATCAGGGCGCTGGCCCCGCCGGCCGCCCCGCCGAACCAGGTGCGGCTGTGGGCGATGTCGGCCGTCCACGGCGGGGGGTCCACCGCCTCGAAGCGGATGCCGTCGTCGTCCAGCACCGCCGCGCTGCACTCCATCCTCTTCTGCGAGTCGGCGCCGTAGCCCCCCAGGATGACGTAGCGGTGGGCGGCGCCGGGGCGGAGCACCACGGCGCTGGTGGAGGACCAGCCCGTGTCCAGGCTCTCGCAGGAGAGCGCCGGCCCTCCCTGCAGCAGCTCCACCCGCAGCCGGAGGAGGCGGGGGGGCCGGGCGTCGGAGGCGGTGGAGTGGCCGCCCAGGAGGTAGACCGAGTCCTCGCGGGCCAGCGCCACGTGGAAGGCCTGGCCGTCGCCCAGCGCCGGCAGCGCGTGCGCCGTGCAGCAGCCGAACTCCAGGTCCACCAGGAACACCCGGGGGGCGCAGTCCACCACGCTGTTCCAGCACTCCGTGGTCCGCTCCGCCGCCGGCCGGTAGGAGCGGCCCCCGAACAGGACGCACGCCGTCTTCCCGCGGCTCCGCACCACGCTGAGGCTGTGGCCGTACCGCGGGCCCGGCGGCTCCCCCGCCAGCTCCTGCTCCCGGCAGCGCAGCGTCAGCTTGCGGTTGCACCCCCTGCTGTCCACCGTCAGCAGGTACAGGCTGGCCGAGATGTCGTTGTTGGGGTTGCGGCCGCCGTGGATGAGGTAGCCCTCGGGGAAGCCGTCGCGGGGGTCCAGGCGGGCCACGGCGGGGCAGCGGAGCGGGGGGATGTAGCAGGAGTCGTTGGAGAAGGAGATGGCCTTCAGCTTGAGCTTGCCTTGCGTCCGACGCACGGCGAACACCCCCGTGGGACACGAGCGCTTGGGCCAGCCCTTCTGGCCGAAGAGCAGGAGCTCCCCGTCCAGCTGCAGCAGCGAGCAGCCCGGTTGGATGAGGCTGGCGCAGTTGACGGGCGTCAGGGGCTGCAGAGACATGGCCAGGTGTCTCCGTGTCACAACAGCACACAGAGTAACGACGGGGGCCAGCTGTGCCTTGTTGTGGTGGCGGGGTTCACTGTCTGAGCAAAACAACAAGGGGCGGTTGACTAGCTTCCAAATCTTCAATTCATATCTTAATTCGAAGTATTTGGAGAACATACAGTCAATGAAGGGTTACTTTATTTGCAGCGGTTTTCTTGCAACATATAGTCACCGTTCAATAATATCATGATATGAACACAAAACGTGAAATACAACAGCATATGCTATTAATGTCACACTGCTATAACAATATAGCAAGGTTGATGTTATATTTCATGTTAGCAATTTTTGTTGTTGCATATGATTAACTCAAGAGCTGAACAATGTATACAGTGTATAATAACAGGCGGGTATATATATTTGTATATTTAATCCAAAATTTAAGCCATTTTCTACAACTGAAAGGGTACACACGTTGCAAATGCAATCGAATCCCCAAAGAATTGCTCATGATTTTCATAATCATAGAGTAGCCTATGTTGAATAATAATTTAGTTCTGCTTACCCTTGAGCCCGAGACGGGACGTGGACCTCGAATTCTTCTTTACGGAGTGATAAATTAAATAAATGTATTCTATTAAGTTAGGCTGGATGGAGGGACCTGTGCTCTTACGTGTGCTAACTTTGACAATGAGCGCGGATGACAGAGCTCCATACGCTTCGTTGGCCCGGAAAGACTTCCACTTTTGAGGTTAACTGTGTGTGACTGCAGTTTACTGGCAGGTGGGCTTCCCCCGATCCCATTCAGTGAATCATCTCACTTAATATTATTGAGTAAAGTGGAATGAAGACGATATACATTGGACTTTATAGAGACGTTTCATTGCCGTTGTTAAACCGGCTTCACTCGGCGACCTCAGTGTCGAGGAGTGCTTTGCAGTGTTTTCGCCAGCTTTGTTTTTATTATTTATTTTCTAAATTTACAAAGAAAGAACACCAATAATAAGCAGTAGTGCTATGCTGGTAGAATCAAGGATCATGTAATCAACACATGAGTATTAAGACTCTTAAGAAAGTACAATCCAATACGACTATATTATTATTATTATTATTAGGACAAAAACTGCAAAACAAAAGTGTGTTGAAATTGTTGTCTGAGTGGCTTTAATTGGACTGAGGCAAAGTTAGAGAACATTAGGCTTGGTTAATAGATCTCAATCGACCTAGAGTGTTAATTGGCCCCCTCCCACCACCCTTCTCCAATCTGAGCTAAAGCACAAGCTGAAGCATAAACACTTATCTCCTCCACCCCTCTGCCCTGTTGGGGGTTTGAGTGACATGACTGAGGCGGTCAGCTGGAGTGTAATTTGAAATGTCTGACAGCCCTGTCTGCACATAACAAGTATGTCAGGCGTGGTGTTACATAAAAGAGGGATGGAGAAAGGCCAAGTCAAGAATGTACCGCCGACTTGAAGTCCAGATCAGTCCTGACACGGTCTGACAGTGATGTTCTGCACTGTATGTTGCTGCAGTGTTAAAGATGCACTATGTGACCTTTCAACCACAGCTGTTTAGCTGTGGTTAGGATAACTAGCTGTTTAGCTAGTTATCCTAACTAGAGAGTCTCAAGACTAAACACGCACCAATCCATTAGTAGATGCATTCAGGGAATTTATCTTTCTGTAACAAATTCTGAAAAGAACTACAACTCAAGCCAGTCAAGGCTGCTAATTGATAAGTGTACATAGTGCAGGTTTAAAGATCCATGGCACAGTGTTCAGGCTTCAAAGAACTATACATGAGCTCTCGTGTGCTTTGCATCTTGCAAGTGAAGCGCACACACACAGAAAATCACAATCAATTTTTAATTATTAATTATATTTTATCAAAGCCTTTTTTTAGTTTACTCTGAAATTGTGATGGTAGTGACAGGTTCACAGCCCTGGTGGTGAATGCCCCAACTCATGCATGTAAACCAGACAGATGTAGAGCTTGTCTTGATTTATTTATTATAGAGTATTACCCACAAAATGTCCTGGGGCTAAGGAGGTTAACCAGGCAAGTCATTAAGAACGTTCCTACTCTCAGTGGTGGCAGAAGACACTCGAGGGCAAAGAGAAAAGGAGCTGAAATACAAAAGAGTTTAGAAGACAAAAGCACAGGAGGAGCAGGCAACCGTGAACCATCCAAATGAAGCACAGAGCGTGACAACGCAAGCACGCACACCGACGAGACCGGAGACATGCACAGAAAACATAATGTCATCGTGTTTTAGTGTTACAGCACAGTCTAGTCGATCAATTCAGAGCTGAAGTCTTGTCGATATTAAAATACGAACATCGAATTCAATGGATTTCGTTTTTTGTACTATTCCCTGGGAGGGGAGGCTCACCTTTCAGTCAAACCAGTGAGATGTCTATCAACCACGGAGCTAACAAAACCAGGTAGATTTACTGGACAGACGGACGGAATGAATGATGGGGATGAGGCATTTGTCATGTGCGCGTGTCCTTGGAGCAGGTAGCCTCGCTTTCCCCATGATTGATATGAAGCCCCAAATGAACACTTAGAACCAGATGTCTGCGAGGACATTAGCATAATGTTTTTGTGATGTGGCTTATGATTGGCTGCGCACAGGCTCAGTGTGTGTGTGTGTGTGTGTGTGTGTGTGTGTGTGTGTGGGATTGCTTGTGTGTATATGTGTGTGGCTGTGTGTGTGTGCTGCTGCAAACCATGGTCTGAAACCACGTGTGTTTGGGAGACGGTTACAGTTTGAAAAGTGAAAACAGAAAAACATCAGTGCACCTGTGCCCTAGCCTAGAGCACAAACACACACAGACACACACATAGGCACACACATGCACACACATGTACGCGTACACCCCCTCCCACAAACACTCTCATACACACACACACACACACACACACACACACACACACACACACACACACAGACACATACAGGCACACACGTGCACACACATGTACGCGTACACCCCCTCCTACAAACACACACACACACACACACACACACACACAGACACACACACAGACACACACATACAGGCACACACATGCACACACATGTACACGTACACACATACGCCCACACACACATAAAAACATATATGCACACGTACACCCACACACACACACGTTAACACACACATACATGGACATGCACACATACATGCAAACACCCTCACACAAACACACACACACACACACACACACACACACACACACACACCCATACACACAACAACAACAACCCCCCCACAAACACACACCAACACCCACCCCCCCACACAGACAAACACCCACACAAACACACACAAACACACACACACACACACACGCACACACACGCACACACACACACACACACACACACACACACACACACACACACACACACACCTACAGGGGTGCAGTAAATCAACCACTGTTGCCATGGGAAGAAAGATGACCTCTTCTCTCCCAAAAGCAGCCATATCGGTAGAATTAAAACACAACTATCCTTCAGGCCTATTTATTCTTACGCTCTCCCAGAAGGGAGAATCATTCACGACGTCTCATAAACCATAAACAGAGCTGCCGGGGGTGCACCCCACGATCACACCGGGCGTTCTCCCCCCCCCCCCCCAGGTCCCCCTGCTTCTGGGGGGGCCCCGTGAAAGGGGCCCCCCCAGAAGCAGGGGGACCTGGGGAGCCCCCTCGTAGCTCGGCCTACCGCTGAGCTCCAGCTGCTGCGTAGCACGGAGAGACACGGCGCCTGTACCGCTGCCGCCGCCACCGCCGCCGCCACCGCCGCCGCCGCCGCCGCCGCCGCCTCGGCCGGACCCCGGGCCTCGCAGGGACCGCTGCATAATTGATAGAGGAGAGTAATTAGAAACTATGGCAACACCTGTTTCCCAGCCTCCGTAATGTCTCACCGCTTGACTGTTCCTCGCCCTGCGGCGCCGCGCTGACGGATGGCGGCCGCGACAACTCTGACAATCCACCGCGATGCCGAGGTGTTTATCACTCTTTTAATGCCGCCCGTTACTGTCCCCCTCCTCCCCCCCTCCCTCCCCCTCCTCCCCTCCCCCCTCCTCCTTGTAGGGATAGGACCTGAGTGTCGGCGTGGCTCATCCCGCCATCCCACTACCCCCCCCCCCCCCCCTAACGATGACGGCTGTGTGATATTGCTGCGTTCGCACTTGATGCCTCATCCTCAAGGGACATGTGACCTGTGATACCGGCCAACCCCCCCCCCACCCCCCCACCCCCTCACCCCCCCCCCCCCCCCCGAGTTTAATCTGATTGGTCGAGATGCGCGTCAGAACCCTGACTGCCATCGTCGCATCGTTGCTTTCCCTCTCCCCCTCGCTCCCCCCCTCGCTCCCTCGCTCGTTGCTCATTGGTCACGGGAGGCGTCTCCTTGTTTCCTCTTTTATCTCCACTATTGTTCCGGGTTCTGTGGCGTGCCCGACTAAAGAGGCTGCACCGCCGCTGGGACGGCTCCCAGTAGGAGAGCTGGGACTCGTGGTTTCTGGGTATGTGGCAACACTCCAAAGGTGGAGAGACATTCAGATGTGCTGGCAAGCATCCCAGATGTTTGCGGTGGGATCCCCCTCCCCTCTCTCCCCTCCCTCCCCTCTCTCCCCTCCCTCCCCTCTCTCCTCCCTCCCCTGCTCCCCTCCATCCCTCCCCTCTCTCCCCTCCATCCCTCCCCTCTCTCTCCTCCCTGTCTCCCCTCCTCCCCTCCATCCTTCCCCTCTCTCCCCTCCATCCTTCCCCTCACTCCCCTTCATCCCTCCCCTCTCTCTCCTCCCTCCCTCCCCTCCTCCCCTCCCCTCCCTCCCTCCCCTCCCCTCCCTCCCTCCCTCCCCTCCCTCCTGTGAAGATGGCCGCTGGCGGAGAACCAATTGTTCCTCCCGGTGGAGATGGCTGTATCTGGTGTGTTTTCAAACTCCAAACCGTTTTCAATGCATCCTTCTGTTTAATTCATCCTCCCGTTCCCGAAGGCCTTCTTAACTCCCCCCCCCCCCCCCTCTCTCCCCCCACTCCCTCCTAGATCTGCGTCTGCTCCTAGACGCAGGCGTCCTTACAGGAATGCATAGCCCCGCTAAAAGACGACGCTGAACGACTCCTTGAGCTTTCAGCCGCCCTCGACGTTCGAGCTGCTCATTGTAAATGGACCAGGGGCCACTCAAAGCGCTTCACCGTATCGCCGCACGTTCACCCATTCATTCACTCATTCCCATTCATTCACTCGTTCCCTTCCCCTGTCAGCCACGCGAGGCGACAGCCAGCTACGCCGGTGAGGGAGCGGTGAGGGCGAGGCGTCTCGCTCAGGGGACACCTCAGGGTCTCCCCTGTGAAGGAGAGTTCTGGGATCTCACTGGGGGGACTAACTGGATTAAGGTAAAGGTCAGACGAAATCCAACGAGAGCCCAAACCTGAACAGTGGCGCGTTCTGGTCAGAGCAAACACACATAAGCAGCTCAGCCGGGGGGTGGGGGCGCGGGGGGGCAGAGGGGAGGACAGCGGAGGGCTGGGTGGGGTCAGTGACTTGTGGATCCATCTCTCCATGCCCCCGAGCGACGGAAGCCTTCGAAGTGCCCCCAGAGCACACTTCAGTCACACTGACAGCCTTGGTTCATCAAGCCGTCTCCCGCTCTGGCTCACTCTACCTCTCTCCCCCCCTCACTCCCTCCCTCTCTCCCCCCCTCACTCCCTCTCTCCCACCTCTAACTCCCCACGCTCCCTCTTTTTCTCTTTCTCTCTCCCCCCTTCTTTATCCCCCTCCCCTCTCTCTCCCCCCCCCCCGTCCCCCCCCCCCCCGTCCCTGGCCTGTGGTCAGTCGTTATTGATCTTATTAAAGTAAATGGATGAATACCTTGAGGAGATGCAAGTTTACTCGAGACGAGCACTGCACCAGAGCAGAGCATGAACCAGACCGGGGGCCCTTGCCAGTTATTGATTTTCCCATGATTCTGATTAGCGGGGGCCCCTGTCCCGATCGATGGCGGTACATCAGCGGGCGACGCGGTGAACCAGATGTGCTCAGAGAGGATCCCCCGTTTGGTTTCCACCGGGCTGGTAGATCAACCCGCTGATTAAACAGGTGCTGGGAGGGTGGAGCTCCACCGCACCTTGGCATGAGAAAAGCCCCCCCCCCCACACACACACACACACGCACACGCACAGACGCACACACACACACACACACACACACACACACACAGACGCACACGCACACACACACACACAGATGCATGCATCCTTGCACACACACACACACACACACACACACACACACACACACACACACAGATGCATGCATCCTTGCACACACACACACACACACACACACACAGATGCATGCATCCTTGCACACACACACACACACACACACACACACAAACACACACAGATGCATGCATCCTTGCACACACACACACACACACACACACACAAACACACACAGATGCATGCATCCTTGGACACACACACACACACACACACACACACAAACACACACAGATGCATGCATCCTTGCACACACACACACACACACACAGATGCACGCATTCTTGCATACACACACACACACACACACACACGCAGGCACACACACACACACACCTCGCCGGTCCAAACTGCTGGGAGCCAAACGTCTGTGGCAGCTCTGCTCAATAAGCTCACTATTCCCGGGATTACATTTAACAGACTGCTGCGCACTGTCGTGTCTCACGACGGGATCATCAGGAAACTTTCCTCCTCCTCCTCTTCCCTTCCACTGTGAGAGACCTCTCCACGGAGGGCTTCAGGCCTTCCGGCGTTTTTAAAAAAAAAAACGCCGGGCCGAACGCAGCGGGAACAAAGTGTTTGTTTGTACCAATCGCTCTGTTGAGGAAGACATGATGAACCGCTGCGATGAGGTACAGCCTCTGATGGGTGAGTGTGCCTGGACGTAATTCACGTTGTTTATATCACTGGGGTGGGGCCGAAAGCGATGGACAGCAGAGTCGTATTCTATACTGTTCTATCACATACTATTCTGTTCTGCTCTATTCTTACTGTGTGTCTTAATGTAGGCCTGTTCGAGGTGGAAGGACGTTTTTAAAAGCAGTGCACAGGGTGGATTTACTTATTACTTATTCAATAAAAACATCCGGTTGGACAAATTCTGTTGAAGGCACACCTGAACTCTTATTCAAACTAACTTCTTTGTACATACACATACAAGCCTTGAGGATTCTAAACCAATCTTCCTGTTTTCCTGCCCTGTGCCGTGCGGGTGAATCTGGCTCCTCTAACGAGATGCTTGACCCGAGCCCCCCATTGGTGGAGACGGTAGCTCAGTCCCCCTCAGAGTGGAAGCAGGCTGCCCGTGCTCTGCTCCTCTGGGTTGTGAAGGACAGTGTGGGTCGGAGGAGGTAGGCCATCTGGCTGTGCCTACGTGTTTCCCCTGAACAGCCAAGCAGAGATCAATACACGTGTTAGTCGTTCGTTGCCACCTTTCTGAAACGATGTTAACATTGTAAATTTGGTCTACTTTTGTGATGTGTGCGCGCGCGCGCACGTGTGTGTGTGTGTGTGTGTGTGTGTGTGTGTGTCCCAACAGGATTACCATGCTCAGAGAATATCTAATCTATATATAATATAACACTCTGCAAACAAGTTGTAATGGTGTTACCTTTGTGAACAAAGTATTAACCTTTTCTATTCCGCTTCTGTCTCTGCCTGTGATTGTACATCAAAGCACTGACCCATAAATCACGTAGTGTTGAGCATACAGTCTACAGTCATACAAATATTAAACCCTGGTAATTAACGGATGCAAATGTTAGCAAGTGTGTTGGAAAGGTTTGCATAGTGAAAATGTGTGTGTATGTGGTGGCCGAAAAGATAAAGGCAAACCATTAACTGATCCACCTGTACTATAAGGGTTTTTCATCAATGACTTTACAGACAAGGCGGGAATAGTGCGTTGAATAATGGTCGAATTTGTAAGTAAAAATGATGAAATATCAACGTTGGAAGATGGCATTGATAAGGCATTGATGCAGACAGATGGGTGCTGTGTTTGGTCATGTGCATCGCTTCTTGCTATAGCAGAAGCATGTCTTTGGCTCTCCACCTCACCGGTCCCTCTCCTCTACATTGACCGAGTTCAAACCAGCCCATAATGAACGGCGCTTCTCTTAACCAGCAGAGAGATGGCACTCTGCTATTCTGAAAAGAGGGTTGTTTAATTGCGATATCTAATATCAAGATTTAATATCAATTAAATCCTAAAATTGGAATCAGAAAGTCAAAACGGTGCCGTGCCATATCGATACCGGGCCACGATGCTATTTCACGGAGAACGGTTCCTCTTAATCAAAACTTTTCTCACAGAAATTGGATTCTCACGCGTGTTCCGAGTTCTTGCATACAGCCCTGCAAAGATGCAAACTAGGAACGGAGTACACAAAATAAATAGTTTCACACTGAAAACTCCCTCGGTAGGCATGTAAACTGCCTCTATGCCTCAACCATTTATGCAATAGGATTTACATAATGGGCCCATATTAATTATGCTATTACGGACACCCGGTACTCTAACTTTGAGTGCTCTGTTAACTCTCTGTGTACTCATTTTTTGCGTCTTTAATGCTGTTATTGTTAATAGTTTACATGGTTTTACATGCACTCACCTCTGTAATGGTTAAGGTTTGCTCTTGTATGTATTTGAGGCATTGTAGGCCTATGTGTGTTAATATTATCAATGATGTGGCAGCGACTGTGTTTGTGTGTGTGTGTGCTTATGCACCAGTTAGGCTCGGACTATACTTTAGGTTTGGAATGACATAAAATAACACTATTCAAAACAGATTACACTATGTCAATGTTAATGCCATTTCCCATCCATAATGCCTGTTTGCGTTTAGGGAGTAGTGTGTGTGTGTGCAAACAACCAGAATGGTTCGTAATTGTATGCAAGTCATGGTGTGATTTATGCGTCTGTGTTACCCCAACTTCTGCCACACCTTCACTTCACTGGCTATAGCATAAACAGCTACGCACCCACACTATGCTAAACACAGCTAGCTGGGGCTAGCTGGGTCTTACGAAGGACAGAGAGAGTGTTTGCAGACTCGTTGAAAGTGTCAATATTTGATGTTCCACAACCTTTTAGATTGAGTGGAATTCCTTTTTATGAACACAGCGGAGAAACCTGTCATCTGGACCTTTCAACGTGTCGCATGTGGGACTTTGCAATTACTCCGGGCCGTCGTTTTGTCTGGCCAGGGTTTTTTTTTTTTCCTTCTCTGTTTGGTTGGGCTTTGGTTGACCTTAGCTTCCTCTCGTCTTTTATCTGCCGATGGATTCCATTAGCCCGGCGTCACCGTGGCAGGGGAAGTGATTACAGCGCGACCAGCTCTGTTAATACGCGTGACACTTCGCTCACACCTTTCATTTGCTTCGTTCGGCGGCCTGTCGTCCTCCCGCTCTGTCTGGAGAACCTTTACCCACAGATTCTCTCCTCATTTGTCGGCGTGGGTAAGGCTCTGTGTATTCTGCTTGTGGTGATGCAAGTCTAGTCTGGTGCTGGTGGTTGTGGTTGTGGAGGGGCTGCTAGTGTAGTTTATCATGGTGGATATCTGTGTTGGACGGTATTATTATCCCCCTTTTATTTTGAAATAATTCCGTAGTTTCAGACATGATGTTGGCAGCCTGCAATTTGTCTTGCATTTTTTATGCTGTTTGCTTGTTTCGGGGGCAAAGCTGATGGACAGACTCTGACACAAACAATCGCGCTTTGTTTTGACGTGCGCTGCCATCGCTGAGTGCTATGAAAACGTCTTATTTCCAGAAAGTGGAAGCCTTGGAGTTACTTCTTGTAAAGTCCAGGCTTCTCAAAAATCAGTTGCGAAAACCCCCCCTGCAAACGCTACTTGGTAAAACGATCACACCCATGCCGGATTTCCAAGTGCTACAATTTAATTACAATGACAATCAGGGCTTTTCGAAAACAACTGGAGCCTGATTTTAATTGAACAGCAAGTCAGCTCGTATTTCCTCTAATTTGATTGTCACACTCTTGAATTGTGTTTGATTATCACAAAACAAAGCCAATGAGATAATCATTTGCAGCGTACTGCCCTATTTAGTTTAATCTTCAGGGCTGCAGAGGCCTCCGCCAGCAGGTACAGAGAGCCTGTCGATCCAAATCACAGCCAGCCACTGAGGCGTCGCGAGCGGAGATAGGCTGAAAAGGTCATTGGGGGTCGTCCCGTTCCAGATCTTAACGTGTGCCAGTCTAATTCCAATTAGGAAGCCTGTCTTCTTCGCTCAGCCATATAGAGATCCCAACAGCTAGACGGAGCTGAACGCATTTCAGGGCCAATGTACGAAAGCCAATATTGTAATATCAATCATGTTGTGATTAGCTGTCCTGGCTGCTCAGGAAATACCAGAAACTACTAGAGACTGTCAGACCAACATGGACTACCAGAGACTGTCAGACCACCATGGACTACCAGAGACTATCAGACCACCATGGACTACCAGAGACTGTCAGACCACCATGGACTACCAGAGACTGTCAGACCACCATGGACTACCAGAGACTATCAGACCACCATGGACTACCAGAGACTGTCAGACCACCATGGACTACCAGAGACTATCAGACCACCATGGACTACCAGAGACTGTCAGACCACCATGGACTACTAGAGACTATCAGACCACCATGGACTACTAGAGACTATCAGACCACCATGGACTACTAGAGACTACTAAAATCTGCTAAATGATACTAGAGAACACAAGTATAAACTATTGGCTAATAAATAGTAGTCTGTAGACTATAGACTAAGGCTAATAAAAAATACTAGAGATTATAGGGTCTTCTACTCAATACTGAAGACCACAACAAAACTAAGACTAACGAATACTAGACTATTAATTCTACTGGAGACTATTAGAGACAATTACGACTACTAGTGACTATTAGGACTACTAGGGACAACTAGGAACTAGAGACTACTAGAGGCAACTGTAGAAAATGAAATAGTACTAAGACCACTAAAGAATACTGGAGACTATAGAGCTTACTATTATGTAACCTAGAAAAAGTAAGGATCGCTGGCTAGACGGTAGCAGGGAGCAGGATATGTCATAGTGGTAGAGCGGGTTGACTTGTAACCGGAAGGTTGCCAGTTCGATCCCCTGCCTCCTCCTAGCTGAGTGTCGAGGAGTGCCCGAGAGACGCCCTCACCCTGACTGCTCCCGACGAGCCGGCTGTCGCCTTGCATGGGTAACTCCGCCGGCTGTGTCGCTTTGGATAAAATCATCTTCTGAATGCCCTAAATCTAAATCTAAATCCTATAGTAGATAACCTTCTTTGGAGAACTTTCTACTTTAGGGACGCACAACGATCTCCTCTAGTCAGGGTTAAGGGCGTTGTGGTGGAAAACCTTGTTTTGAGCGAGGAGGAGGCTGGGGTGAACTTCCTGAACGGGGGTCACAGTGACCTGTGTCAGCAGAAAACCTGATTAGACGAGAGGTTATTTGAATAAAAAATAACAACTTGTGTCATAACTTATATTTACACAGTTATTAAAACCTAAGAAAAACTGTAGGATAGATAAAAAAAAGGGGATAAATCAAGGAGAAGGTATAAATTGTCTGAAATGGTATGCTTTGCAGTAAATGTGATTAATGCCAGACTTTACGGTGACTGCAGATCATTCCCTCATAAATTAGATGTTGCTTTTCTGATGCAGTGTGGTCATTTGAGTTGAGGGAAACTCAAATGTCCTTGTCCTTTGCAGCCATGTCGTGGTGTTTGAATCAGAGATGTAAATATTCATGTCCTGGTCAAGGTCGGAACACAGACGGAACCCTGTGGTGAGAAAGTTTTTCCTAAATCTGCTTTTGAGGTCAAAGCTACAAAGGACCATCCCGTTGAATTTCAAATATGCAGAGATAACTCAAAGGGCCTCTGGTTCTTTTGCTACAAAATCACATTTTATTCATTTTCTGTAAAAGAAATAAAGAAATAAAAAGGCAGGTTTTTTCCTCTCATGTCACCGGCGTGTAACCATTATGTTTTTTAGGAAAATGTTCATTTTCAAATAATATGCAAATAATCAATCAAAACTGACACACACCGTTCTGTAGAATGGAAGGACTGCAGCAGATCCTGGGGGAGGTTCTGAGACAAGAAGCTGGAGTTATCCCAGTAGAGATCTGTAGAGATTGTGGTTAGTGTGAACCATGCACAGACACACACACACACCCACATACACACACACACACACACACCCACACACACACACACACTTGTTTGCCTGTATGTGTGACTGTATAGATGGCTGTCAGAGTGTTAGTTTGTGCTTGTGTGCAGACGCACCTGTGTGTGTGTGTGTGTGTGTGTGTGTGTGTGTGTGTGTTTTTAACCGACACACAGACTTGTAAATATTTGCTCCCCACTGTGTGCTGGTGAACACCTAACACCATGATTAATTTCACATCCCTGCAGTCTCCCTCCCTGGCCTTTTGCTCTGCTGCTGCTTTCAAAGGCTCTGTGAGGGAGAGCAGCAGAGAGCAGGAGACTTGCTTTACTCACCACTTGATTAAAGCAACTCATGCTGTAATGCCAAGGCATCCTGCGGGAGAAATGGCATGTAGTTATGTCTGTTACTGAATGTTGGCTTGATGTTACGTTATGTTATGTTAATGCCAATTTATCCTTTGTGATGAATGGCATTATGTCGGTTATTGAATGTTTGCTTGAAGTTATGTTATGTTATGTTAATGAATCTCTTGTGATCGATTGTGGCATGTATTTATGACTGTTAATGAATGTGAGCTTAATGTTATGTTAATGCCAAGGCGTCCCATGTGATGAATGGCATTATGCCCACTACTGAATGCTATCTTGAGCTTGAGTCACGCTATTTGTTAAGATTACCGAACTCTACGACGTATCCAGAGTGTCAGAGTCTTAACGTTTTATCACTTTTGTAATCGTTTTAGGGAGCGCAAACAGGTTTCCATAATTCATACAAAGCGATTGCCGTTACGCGGTGTGTGAAAGCTGTGCGTGAGAAGTCGGAAAGAGATTCTACCGTAGACGTCGTGAAGCGTTCGTCTCTCTGAGCCACGCGGCGGTTCTCTCATGCCTGCTCACTCTGCTCAACTAATATCCATATTTAATGTCTTCTGCCGACTCGTCTGATTTAATTGTTGGCAGGCGATAGGACGAGATCTCCGTGTGATCTCTCAGAGTATCATAAAAGATTCTTACTGCGTTGAAACGCACTTTCATGGCTCTACCTTATATCCTGGCACCGCGTATACTAAATCTATTATTACATCTATTACGATTGAAAACTGTTCGCGTGCCAGTTGCACAGTTGAAAAGGTCTTAATTACAGTAAGAGAAAATTGGACCGAAATGGCGTTGAATGTGCTGTGCTATTTTTTAAAATATGTCCAAAATATTCATTATACATTCATGACATTTCAATTTTTAGTGCATACAAACTTGTCAACAAATGAATACTGTAACATTTTCCAATCTGCCCAAATGTACAATATACAATCATACCAATTCAATAGATGTACTATTACATTTAGTCAACAATTCAATGGCTATTTAAAAGTGGCAAGTGTATGTGAGCGATATAGAGTCTCCATTGTATGTGTGTGTGTGTGTGTGTGTGTGTGTGTGTGTAACAGGATCAATCTCCTCTCAGGTGCTACAGCTGCATGTGGTGAGGGCAGAAAGAAAGGTGTGTGCGTGTGTATGTTGTGTGTGTGTGCGTGTGTGCACGGGGCGAGGTGTTTGTGACCACATCTTTTCAGTTGGTAAAATAACATCAGAATAGGTGAGAATAGAGAACCACATGTACTGCTAGCCCCTCCCTCCATTCACCTCCTCCCTCCCTCTCCCCAGCCTCTCCCTCCACCTCTCCTCCCTCCCTCTCTCCCTCCCACCCCTCCTACTCACTCCTCCGTCTCCCTCACTCCAACTCCTCTCTTGCTCTCTCCCCTACCTTGCCTCCTCCCTCCCTCTCTCCCACCCTCCATCCCTCCTCTCTCCCACCCTCCGTACCTCCTCTCACCCTCCCTTCATCCCTCCCTCTCCTCCCTCCCTTCTCCTCCCTCTTCTCCCCTCTCCTCCCTCTCCTCTGCTCCCTCTCTCCCTGTCCCAATCAACCTCCCTCCCTCTCCTCTCACCCTCCCTTCATCCCTCCCTCTCCTCCCTCCCTCCCTCTTCTCCCCTCTCCTCCCTCTCCTCTGCTCCCTCTCTCCCTGTCCCAATCAACCTCCCTCCCTCTCCTCTCTCCCTCCCCCTCCTCTTCTCACCTCCCTCCCTCTCTCCTCTCCACCTTCCCTCCTCCTCCCTCCCCCCCCCCTCCCTGGTGCCCCACTGGGAGTCCACAGGTGCGTGTCTTAGTGGGGCAGCCACTGCAGCTACAGGAGATAAGGGGAGAGAGTCTGAGAGCCACAACGTTCAGGAGACCCCGCCTCCATCACAGCTCACCTGCACCTGCTGGATTTACAACGGCAGTCAGCGGGGCTTTTTTTTTTTTGAAGTCCTTGTAAATACCAATTTGAGGGGAGCACAGCACTGGCTAGTCCTCTTAGCCCTGCCTCAACCTTGGCAGTATTTTGTGCTTTGTGTTCCCGGTGTGTGCCCTGCACTTAGCACAGCTGCTAAGCTGTGTTTTACTGTGCGGTCGCGTGCACCTCGTAAAGTATATGCTAAATAAGTTCCTGCCGAGTCTCGCACAATACACGCTAAAGCCATTTATTACGGAAACCGCTAAGTACAGGAATTACCGCGGGTATATTAACCGTTTCCTGAAGTGATCCGACTGATAAATGCTAGACTAGACCTTTCGCTATACTTACCGTAATTACAGCCATAATTCAACTTTTAGACAGCAGCGCGTGTGGAAAGAAACTGAGGTAAAATTACCCTGAATGTTTCTGCTGATGAAACGGAGTCTCGCAGTGCAAAACACATATCAAAACCGTTTTGTTTTTTTCCCTGTGATCCAGTTTTCCAGGATGCCATTCATCACGGTCTGACATATGTTCATAGCAATAAGCTACGGTGTGGATTCGGTGCTTTAGTGTTCTCTTACATAAGCCATGTATGTTAAGGAGAAATACCAATGCATCACGTTGAGAGTGCGTAGGCGTTGGGCCTTTGGGTCATGGAAGCAGTAGAGGAATCCAACCTCAACGTTTGGACTCGGAGCAGAAAAGCGTTACCTGGCGAGATTGCAACCCTGCAAGAGAATCCATCTAACCAGACTTCAAGTTATCCATTCGTTGTCTGAACCACCCATGGTTCGACTCAACCATGTGATCTACATGATACGTGATAGACAGACAGCTCATCATGCCAAGAACTTTTGTAAATAAAGTGCCCGCCCCTATCCAAACCGTTGCCACAGATGACTTCATGGACGGTTCTGTGGACGACTTTCATATGCGTCAGGTTAGAGAACCTACGAAGGGACTACCCCGTTTTAGCCTCAAAGCAGCTATTGTGAAATACGTCATATATTTACGTTCACGTCATTTAGCAGAAGCTTTTATCCAAAGCGACTTACAATAATTACATTTGTCACAAGAAGAAGAAGAGTATATCTCTGTCGGTACAGCAATGATGTTCATAGAACCAAGTGCCAAGCAGTAACAATCGCTAGGTTAACCCATTCCCCGTATACAACAAAGAAAGCTAGGATAAGATGCTACACAACTAAGTACAATTTTCAAGTGCCAGGACGTATAACATACATTAAGTGTGTTCATTAAGTGCCAGGACGTATAACATACATTAAGTGTGTTCATTAAGTGCCAGGACGTATAACATACATTAAGTGTGTTCATTAAGTGCCAGGACGTAAAACATACAATAAGTGCGTGGGGAGGGGGTGGCTATGGAGAGTCTCTTACATCACTCAAATGTTCTTCTCTAGGGAGAAGTTTCATGGTAAGGATCCTGCAAACCCTTTCCAAGTACTGTGTGGACTTTGTGGAGGGTTGCAGCGTTTCATATCATCCATAATACTCTTACTTACAGAGAAAGCTGCTAAAAATGGCAGAGCATTCATGTTTTAAAAATTTGCCCTTGTCCAGTATATCTCCATCAACTACCTGCAGACACAGTGTGTAATCAGTGAGGAAGGTGGGGGTTAGCTTTCCTGTGGTGATGTGTAGAATATCCATGACCTGTAGGTGTCACTGTTGCTACATCTGTAGCACTGGTGCAGCGCTACCAGTGGTCCTGATGATGATGATGATGATGATGATGATGATGTTGATGAGGATGATGATGATGAGGAGGAGGACGACTCTTAAGGTCAGGGAGAGGGAGGGTCAGCATGTCTGTATCAGTCGGATCACACACACATGTGCACACACACACACACACACACACACACACACACACACAAGCTCACACATACAGACACACAAACAAACACACGCACACAAGGCCGCTACTGGCCATTTGGGAGCCCTGGGCAGATTGCTTATTGGTGCCCCCCCCCTCCCCAAAAAAAACCCACAGATATTTGTAAGAACATTTGTATTTATAAGAAAAAATAACTTCATACAGTATTCATTGCACTATTTGAAAGTGAGATCTTGTTCAATATGAAAGTGCAATCTTATTCAATAAATAAACCAAATACATATATTTAAATTATCAATGTTTCCACTGTTAAATTAAATAAATATATCTGAATAAATTAATATAAGAAAAACAGAACTGTATAATGAGTCACACACACATAACTGAAGGTTCATCTTGTTGAACTGAGCTTCTAGTAGATTGTTGTGGGTCATCATGTTCTTCTTGGTCTTGGTTCCTCCAACATGCACAAATTGACCCTGAATTGATTTAGAAATACAAGAATCAGCATATACATGAAGAGTTTCCAGTATACTCGAACTTCAGGAATAAACTGGACATTGATAAAGATAGTTTAAAAGTTAAAAAGCTAAATGGAACAAATATTAGTATAAATATATAATCATTCAAATCTGATATGATGAGAAAAACATTAACATTTACATGCATACTAGAAATTGTTGTAACTCAAAGTTAATGGTTGTAACTCAAAAAACTCAAAACAAGCTTAAATTCCTTGCTCTAAACACAATCCAGGATAAATCAATGTCCAAAGCCTACAAACCTGCATTAAAAAAAGAGTATAATAATTTACCAAATGTAGTTATGACTCGATTTCCCCTTCAGATTTTGACCTTACCTTCATCCTGACAAAGAAATCGGTTTTACACAGTTACTTATCAATCTCTGAACGTCAGTTCATTTATCATGTCACATTCAGTTATTCAGTGGTGTTAGGATAGGTTTCTTCAGATTACAAGTGGCCTACTAAGCCTATCGCTTATTCCTGTGTGTTTACTTTAGAGCACAGGCTAACTTCTGATTCTGCTCACTACACAACCTTTAACACAACCTTATACACACGTTATGCAAACGCCATGTTCTGAAATAAATATGCTGAGTAAACTTTATTTAACTTTAACGTTAAATGCTTTTCTGAAGACGGATGATGGATCGGATGGCGTGTTAATGGTTGGTTTGAAGCAGGAGCGATTGACACTTAGGCTAGCCAAGATGAGTAGCGTTTACTAAGAAAAATAAAGTCAATTCATGTATTTCAGAGTAAAGCGTAATCTATGGCAAAATATCTGCACTTAGTAACGTAACTACTCATGTTAGCTTGCCATAGTTATTGCCTCATAAACAATGCTGACAACAATAAAGATAAGATATTTGCTTGCATCTAATGTCATAAGATATGTTAACGTTAGCTTGCTAACTCTATCAAGCTAGCTCAAGACGTTTCCTACCATAAATGCTACATGAACGCATAGCTTACATGGTTCAAGCATTTTACAGTACAAAAAAAAATCTATTTTTGCAAGCAATGTAACCGCGTCATCCCAGTGTTTCTTCTTTCTCCCGCTGCTCTGCTTCTGACTCCTGTTGTTGAGTTTGTCAGGTGTAATCGAAAAAACCACAGGATGATGTAGGAAGGGGGCACCATAATTAATTGTATTTTTTTCAAGCAAATATGCATTTTATTGCCTAAAGCCTACGACGGTGCAATCAATGATGCCGACTGTAGTTGTGCTTCATCGCAAATTTAAATAATTCATCATTATGATTTTTATGATGATCATCATAATTGCGGTGTCCCCTCCAGCACTTGGGGCCCCACGCGCTGAGCGCGATGCTCGTGGTGGGAGCGGCGGCCCTGCACGCACAAACACACACACACACACACACACACACACACACATACTCACATTTCCTACTATTCGGGGTCCACCTAACACTACCACCATTATGGGGTCCACCCTTTCCAGTGCTTCCACAGCTACATAAAAAATCTGGCAATATAAGCAAAAAGTCCTGATCACAACTATCACTTCAATCAAGCAAAATTGTAAACTTTTTAAGAAAAAGTTTTTTGCCAACATGGTGGGGCCCCATTTTTAACATTGCTATTTGTCCAGCTAGGGTCTGTCGACCCCAGCAAGGCACTTGGGGTAGAGGACAGCAGAGTAAAACAATGTCTTTCTAGCGGACTCATCTTAGCGTCTAGAGGAGGACCGAACATCGTTTACGGGAGCTACACATCCTAACGAAACAACTGAGAGAGATAAGAAATCATCAAGCTCATCAGCAAGCAAGGCAAAAGCTACCATGGCGCGCGCAAGCTATGAAGAGAGAGTTTTTTGATCAGTTTGTGCCACATCACACTGATTATATGCACCAAACCATACCCCACACTGAGCACTTAGGCAAAGGCTACAGCGGCACTGCTTATAACAGACGTGTCAGGCAACTCCCACATGCCTTCTGATGCTGCTTTCCAGCAGAACTGCCCTGTGTCGTGATGTAGATGGAAACAGAGACATGTCAGACCTCGTCAGATTCATGGCTCGGTGTGAGCTAATCTCCACCTGACTTATGTAGTTTAATGCCCTGGATGTTTTAGGGCTCTGGCCAGCCTCTCTGGCCCCTATCCAGCCATGGTAGCTCTGGCCAGCCTCTCTGGCCCCTATCCAGCCATAGTAGCTCTGGCCAGCCTCTCTGGCCCCTATCCAGCCATAGTGGCTCTCCCCTATCCAGCCATAGTGGCTCTGGCCAGCCTATCTGACCCCTATCCAGTCATGGAAACTCTGGCCAGCCTATCTGGCCCCTATCCAGCTATAGTAGCTCTTGCGAGTCTATCTGGCCCCTGTCCAGCTATAGTAAGCTCTGGCTCGCCTATCTCGGCCCTATCCAGAATTGGCATGGCTTTTATAGGTCCCAACATAACTAAAATGATATATAAGGAGCTGCCAATTGATCATAGTAAAGACAGACATTTGAAAACACAGAAATACCTGAATGTCTACAGCTATTTGACGGGTTAGGAAGACACAGTAAGAAAATGAAGACAAAATCTTTAAGGTAAAGTAACTGACATACATACAATAAAAAATACATTTATGATACTATTATAAACTTCATAACTACGTTGTCACCGCTAAACCCATCAACCACTTCGCTCTGGTTTTACATCATCTTTGATTGGCATAACAATGTGCCCCTCTGCTTTCCCTGATTGGGAAAGCAATGTTTTTCTGTGCTCTAATTGTCCTTATGAATGTTTCTTCTCTCAGGGTGACAGGCAATGGCGGCAAGGGAGATTTACGGACCCGGCGAGACGTTTTGAGGGTTGAAAATGTAAAATGTCAAAAGCCTCGGCCGTGGGCCCAAAGTGGGAGAGAAACAGCGGCGGATATATTTAGGATGTTATGTGAAGTGAGGGAGTGGATTTACATTTGCGAAACAAAAGGGGGGCTGCCACCTGTCAAGCCCTGCCCTGATGGGGCCCCAGACTTTAGACGTCGCTGCTCCACACCGGATCTTGTGGGGGATGCAGACTTAGGGACAAACACGGATCCACTGTTCTCTGTTGGGTGTAGAGAACAGCTTTACATACACATGGGATGCAGAGACAACAGCCAAACACAGAATACACTCTCTCGCTTCTCTCCCTCCCTCCCTCAATCCACCCACTCCCTCCCTCTCACTCCTCTCTCCCTCCCCAGGATATAGAAGAATGCCAATATTATTACATAATCATATATATATATATATATATATATATATATATATATATATATACATATTGTTCAGAAAAAATTATTTTACAGGCTTTCTTTGGATATATTTTGTCGTCCGTTTCAGAGCTTCCATTATGCTCTGTAATAATGTTGACCTCTGCAGGAGAAACTGATGCATTATTGCAGTTCTTTTTTCCTGAACAGAACAAAGAAGACCTCCCTATCTCTTTTTCATTTGAATAAAAGGATTACAGACATTTCAAGTTTGCTTCATTTTAGCGTGTATGCACTTCATACTTCTAATATCGCTCGATATACTCTATATATATTTTTTTGTCTTTGTTTCAGAGATGTCAGAAGCACTTCTGCAATTATCTCGTGATAGATGCGCTAGTTTCCACAAAGTTTGCTAAGGTGACTACACAAGGTTACCTTCACGGGGAGAATAAAAACACTTCAAGCAATCGCCAGGGTCAGATTAGAACAGATTCACTGAAACGTATAACAAGACTCAGAATAAACAATCCCAGCAGCAGTTTATACATCATCCTATATCTGTCTATAGATCAATCTTCATTCAACCTCAAAATATGACGCACTTGAAAGTTGGGGACAGACACATCAGCATCTCTTTAAACACCCTACACTTCACCAGGCGTGTGTGCTTATGTGTGTGTGTGTGTGTGTGTGTGTGTGTGTGTGTGTGTGTGTGTGTGTGTGTCTCCACATCCACACGGCCGTATCGATTCCCAGTGATTTTCCATCACTCCCCTTCCCCAGCGGAGTGCTGTCAACCACAGAGTCGTAAAGTATGACATGGACCGCAATCAGCTGCTCCTGCTCCTCCATATTAGAAACACGGCCCTGTGAGTTCCATATAGGCCAGTGGTCCGACCCCCCCCCCCCCGCGCCCGCCTCCCCCTTCCTCCCCCGTCCTCCCGACCCCCCCATGAGACAGGCCTGGGTCGGTGACACCGCTGTATGTTTCTAATGCGTTTCTCTCGCCGGGCGTTTGTCCGGCCTGTCAGCCCTAATCGCTTGCCTTTCTCTGCCTCCTGCGGGGGCCCTTCTCCTCCCAGCCCCCCCCCCCCAGTCAGCACTTGTTAGGCAGCACCCAATGAGGAGTGAGGGATCCTTAACGCAACGCTGAAAACCCCCTAAGGGTCATCCATCCCCCTCTACTCCCCCACCACCACCACCCGTTCCTCCACCCCCTGCTGATGCACAGCGAAAGCCAGGCAGTACCTGGTGGCTCCGAATGGGAGAGGTGGGCTATTTTGTCTCAGAGAAAGTGTTTGGGTTTTGGTGCTTAGTCTGGTCCGTGTGTAGACGGTGTAACAGGCTTCGATTCGGTAACGTTAAATGCTTCGAGGATGATGGATCGGATGGCGTGTTAATGGTTGGTTTGAAGCAGAAGCAATTGACACCTAGGCTAGATGAGTAGCTATTACTACGAAGAAGAACGTCAATTCATGTATTTCAGAGTGAACCGTAATCTATGGCAAAATATCTGCACTTACTTACGTAACTACCCACGTTAGCTTGCCACGGCGAACATGGCATTTCACTTTTGTAAGATTCGTATTTGTTTTGACCAATTGTGTGGCTGGAGGCCGGGGTCCGTAAACACGTAATTGGGCGAACACAAACTCGGCCAGCAGTCGTAAATTGAAAAGGTGCCTGTAAAGGTTTCAAATCAACACCTTGGAACACAGGCCACTGCAGAAATAGACAAAAATGTGTCCCCTCGTGTGAATGAGTTTCCTCTCTGTAGTTTTCTCTCTTAATGTCTCCCCCCTCCAGAAGTTCTGCTGTAACAAAGAAGGACTGCTGGATCCGGTATGAATGGAAGTTCTGAATCTGAATGTGGCGTGTAAGGTCGCGTCGGGGAGGCTGTGAAGAGAACGCAGAGCTCTTAGGTGAGGAACTCCTTGCTTCTAAACCCCGACGCTAGGCCATCATACAAAATGACTCAGGCTTTCTCCATGCTCAGTCGCACTATGAACCTAATTCAAAGCACCACTATGAACCTAATTCAAAGCACCACTATGAACCGAATTCAAAGCACAACTATGAACCGAATTCAAAGCACCACTATGAACCGAATTCAAAGCACAACTATGAACCAAATTCAAAGCACCGCTATGAACCTAATTCAAATCACCGCTATGAACCGAATTCAAAGCACCGCTATGAACCGAATTCAAAGCACCGCTATGAACCGAATTCAAAGCACAACTATGAACCGAATTCAAAGCACCACTATGAACCGAATTCAAAGCACAACTATGAACCAAATTCAAAGCACCGCTATGAACCTAATTCAAATCACCGCTATTAACCGAATTCAAAGCACCGCTATGAACCGAATTCAAAGCACAACTATGAACCAAATTCAAAGCACAACTATGAACCGAATTCAAAGCACCACTATGAACCGAATTCAAAGCACCGCTATGAACCGAATTCAAAGCACCACTATGAACCGAATTCAAAGCACCGCTATGAACCAAATTCAAAGCACCGCTATGAACTTCATTCAACACGACTAGGCCTTTCTCCAGCGTTCCGGTGGTCTGCAGCGGTGGTGCGGAGGACAGAGAAAGGGCCTAGTCATTTTGGATCCGGTTCATAGAATGTAAGGAGCGATAGGACAGCAGCACCACGATACGCATCATCAGTGGTGGGGGACATCTGGTACTGTGAGACCTGCCTGGCTACTGTTGCCGCCAGGAAATGAGCCGGAGTTTTTCATTTCCCTGTCGCTATCTCCACGGCTCCGCAAGCTAAATTAGGAACCTTTTTTTTTTTTTTTTTGGGGGGGGGGGAGGTGGGGCCGAATTGGTACCCGATTACATCTCCACTAATATTCACAGCACTAAGAGACGGCAGCGGGCCCTTCTCATCAGTGGCGCAATCTCGAACCGTTGCATTTCTTATTCATGGCAAAATGCTAAATAGCAACAGGTTCAAGGGCCTCCGGCGACGGCTGGGGGCCCGTAATTGATTTCACCTTGTTGAGAGTGCTGATGGGATGTGGTTTGGGGGAAGCGAGATAGGGTGATTGACGTTCCTCTAAACTGTGGAGACGCCTGCTGCGTGATGGATAGACGGCATCAACCGAGGAAACAAGCCAGCCTCGGCGGTTTTTATCAGCATACAACGCTGCCGTACCTGCCAGCTGGGGAAAATTGCAACCATCCCTTCTTCAAATTGTCCTTTGGTGTGACATTTGTTTGTGCGTTGTCCTTTATCTCTGCCTCTGTGTTGGTTACTGCACTGCTCTTTGTGTCGTGTGTCACACAAACTATTTATAATCTTTCTTCTTATAGGAAATGTACTAACTCTAATTAGGTGAGGGCTGTCATGCGTTACACAGAAGCCGTAGCCCTGTTGCCTCCGTACTCCCCCCCCCCCCCCCCCCCGCCCCTGCTAGAGATAGCTTCCATCTGTCTTCCGGTTTTGCCAACAATTTCACATAAATAAGAGAAGGGGAAAAAAAAGGTTTGGTGGCTCTTTGATTGCCGCCTGGATTCCTGGGTGCAAGGAGGTGCAAGGGTGGTGGTGGTGGTGGTGGTGGTGGGGGTGTTTGGGGGTGGAGGGTAGAAAACAACAGCGTTCAACCTATTCATCCATCTTGTGGAAAATCAATGGGCCCTGTCTGTGAGCCGCCTTCACCCCAGCGAACTACAGATTCTAGCAGCAGCAGCGGGCTGAGCAGCACACACGCGGAAGGGAGAGGAAATTGCACACACTGTTGCAGCCGTTAGAGAAACACAAGCAAAGAGGCTGCAGCATTCTCCCCCCAGACCGATGATTGGTTATTAGAATGGATCATAATGAGAAGAGTTGGAACAAAAGCACCGGCTTGACTTTTGTAACATATTGTAAATAATATATTTTGGCTGATGTGAAAAAAGTACAAACAAGATTACAAAAATACTGGCTTGATTTTGTAACATAAGTAATATTTTTTTGGCCGATGTGAAAAGTACAAACAAGATTACCCCAAAAAACGGAATCGATTTCTAAGGTCTTCTTCTGATCTAATGCGTGTGAGTGAAGGTGGACGACGGAAGGACGATAATAAAGGGTTTTCTCCACCTAGTGCTCCGTGCTAGCTTACGGCTACGTGCTGCTTGCCCGCGGGCCCTGTCGGTTGGTTCTAGCCTTTATTGGCTGCTTGTTAACCTTTTAGATGGCAATGAAAAGGTTACTGCACTCATTGTACCCCCCGCCCCCCTTGCGCTGCTGAATTACCTGTTTACTCCTCTGTTTATTTGTGTACAGAGAAGGCCGGCGCGCAAGCAGGTGTGCTCCCCTTAAACATGCAAGCTGCTCCCCCTGACAAGCTCACAAAGGGCCAAGGCGACCTCTTGTCTCTGCGGTTGTTTTATAAGATGACGTAATTTCAACCTGATCTCACAGAAATGCGTGAAATGACCACGAACACCTAGTACCAGATTCCGTGCTCCTTTCACGTAATGTGTTAAAATTACGTGAAAAGGAGCACGGAAACAGTCTCCACTGAAAGCCAATGAGTCCAAATTCCGTGAGATGGCCACGCAAACCGTGTCGTGGTGGATGCACGCATTTTCAGCTTCAAAGACGTCACGCTGTGGGTGGTGTTTCAGATCCCGGAAGTGCAAATGTAGACTAATTGATATTGTTAAAAAAGATCGGATTATTAGCCATAACGCTGTAACCATCCAAGACAGACTGTGTAACGATGGTATGTGCTTCTTTCGAGTCCAAAAGCCCCGTGTAATATCAACTTCATTTTAAGAAAACACATTTTATTGTCAATGTCATATCACGGAGAAGCACTACATTACCCATAATCCTCATGTTTATCTGTGACCAGCAAATACAAATAAAACAAATTGAGCTTTCATCATATTTTCTTAGTAACTAAAATGTCCTTTTTGTTTTCCACATTGAATTTTCATTTTTAATTCAATGAGTGAAATTTTCTTTTCTTTTTTTAAATCTGAAAAACACCGGCGTTGCCTGTCGCCTTGGTAACGCCGGCGTATCCCCCAAAGGAAACACACACACACGCACGCACGCACGCACGCACACACACACACACACACACACAATGCATTTCGCTGCTACAACAACAAAAAAATACAAAAATATAAATTAATATAAATTAATACAAAAATAATTATTAATTAATATTAATAATAACTCTAATATTATTACTTTCAAAACATTGGCCAAAATTAAACACAGAGCTGCCAACTCTCAGGGTTTGACCGTGTGACACGCGCCTTTGCCTGCTTACACACACACGCACACACGCCACACATCCAATTTCTCACGGCAAAAAAAAACAAAAACACGCGTCCGTCCACCCCCCGTCCACCCCCTCAACAATCCTGATCGCCCCTCAACAATCCCGATCGTCCCCCCCCCCCCCCCCCCCCTTAAATAAATAAATACATATATAAATAAGTAGGGCAGGCAGCTATAACGCTATGGTTCCCATCGACCACACGACCTGGCCATTATTTAATTTTCTGTTTTATATATTAGTAGGCTATAGGCTATTATTATCCCGAAAATATTGATTCTAGGTTCCACGTTGCAAACGATTTCATGAGTTCAAACATAAACATTCATTGTAACATAACATTCATTCATAGATCGGCTCCAAACCACGTTAACGACGTTAAGCCACCAGAGTGGTGGTGACGTTATATTATTCGCGTCGACAGCAGCGAACAGCTGTAGTTCACAAAGTGGCCTCACACAAAACCTAACATTATCAAACTTCTTCTCGAACATTTTTAGTTTTCTTGGCATGAAAAATTATCATTTAAATCCACAAACAACATATGTGTAATCCAGGGCATATAAAGACTGGGACTCGAAAATAATTACTTTCTCTCCATTGAAACCCATTCATATTTTTCGATCCCATAGGTCGGGCTCTACCTGAAGGGGCGTGACTTCGCCACTCTATAGAGAAGAGCCGTGTAATAAATAAATCAATAAATGTATTTATTTATTTATTTATTATATACGGAGACTTCCTTGAAGCAAGGAGGATGGTCAATGGTCAGATACAGATCTTGTTATAACGATAATTGAATAAAAGCTATGGTCTACTTATAATATTATAACTAAATAATTGTATATTTATATATATATATATGATATATAATATATATTGTAAACCTCATAGGCATATAAAGACTGGGACCAGAAAATAATTACTTTCTCTCCATTGAAGCCCATTCATAATTTTCGATTTCAGAGGTCCCGTGGGCTCTACCGGAAGGGGCGTGACTTCGCCACTCTATTAAACTTACTCATACGTTATGGTCATAGGCTGGCGCCAGACTAAACAGCGCCTCCACGAGTGCCGCCGAGGTAATGACACCCCAGTTGTGAGGGGACATCAATGAACTTTGTTTTGACAATAAAATGTCTGCTGACTTCAGTGGCCATTAGACCTTCAGCCAGGGTGCATCTTGGGATTACTCTGTGAAAATTGTGGGTCTCTGGGAAAAAGCCAGCCCTAACCCTAACCCTAACCCTAACCCTAACCCTAAACCTCAGACCCCCCCCCTCCATGCCCTTGGCGTCCGACCGGGCCAAGTTTCGGTGTGGGGGTCCCAGTTATGCCCTAGAATAAGGTATTCAAGTTTCAGGGCGGTAGGACCTTCCTATCTCAAAAACTGTCTTTCCACCACATTCTGACACACTAGGTCTTACAGGCAACACTTCTGAGAGGCTTTGTCCAAATAACAGTCCATTTCGGAAAACTTTTTTTCTCTAAGGGCTAGAAATCCAAATCTCGGATATGTCGTTCTCGGGACCCCGGGAAGTGTGCGTGTACATTTTGGAATCTCTAGCTTGCTCGAAAAGGTGGGAAAAGGGGCGTGACCTCCAACAGTAGAGTAAATGTACATAAGACAGAGGTTAGTTTCTAGTCCCCATTTTTTGTGGGATGGACGTGTACATTTGTGGCTTAAGGTGTGTAGACACAGCTGGTGTGTCTACAAGTGAAGTCTGGGGTCAAAAGGTCAAAAGGAGCCGGCACCACGCCGCTTATGAGATAACAAAAAGTTAATGTGCATTTCTCTCATAACTTTTTGTCATTATTAAAGTGACGCCTGATTCTCAGATATGCATGTTGGATGGCTAGGGTGTAGGTCTGGGGAGAACTTCAGGCCAAAATCTTGCAAGCGAGCCGGTGAGGTGCAACAAGATGGAGCACTTGCTGAGTTATTTCTTGTAGGGCTGCACCCCTAGGTTGATAATGATATGTGTCCTTTGAGACCCCCTTTGATATAATATAGCTTACTTGTTAATGTCCTCGACTCAGTCACCTATTGCATCATTTCCTTTAAGGCTTCGGCCTCCTAATAGATCATTTCATATATATGAAACCACCACTGGGACCTGACCTGGCAACAATTTTCCATATCCATATGGGGATGGGGGGGGGGGGTGGTTCTTGTGGACAGTAGGGGTGTACACTAGACATAGGAAGCACACTCAGGAGGAGGAATGACCTCTCAGTGAGAGGTCATTCTCACACATATTTAATGAATTGTTTAAAATAACCCTGCCTCGTTAAAGCTTCATTAAAAAGTAACATATTAATTACAAGTCTAAACTGCAGATAATATAAACATATTTCAAGGTTTCCTTTTGAAGGAAATCTTGGAATATCTGTCTATTTCCTAACCAGCGGGTAAAAGCCAACGTTTACGACAAAAACAACCCACTTGACGGCAGCACCGTTGCCGCCATGTAAGGAGCAGAGGGGGCTGGCAACCATAGCAACCATGAGAGTCACGTGCGTATCACATGTTTAAAGCCGTTATTGTATTTAATTAATTAAATATTAAAATATATATTATATATATCATATATATAAATATACAATTATTTAGTTATAATATTATAAGTACCATATTATAAGGACCATAGCTTTTATTCAATTATCGTTATAACAAGATCTGTATCTGACCATTGACCATCCTCCTTGCTTCGAGGAAGTCTGGTGGTCTCCGTATATAATAAATAAATAAATAAATACATTTATTGATTTATTTATTACACGGCTCTTCTCGGCGAAGTCACGCCCCTTCAGGTAGAGCCCATGGGACCTATGGGATCGAAAAATATGAATGGGTTTCAATGGAGAGAAAGTAATTATTTTCGAGTCCCAGTCTTTATATGCCCTGGATTACACATATGTTGTTTGTGGATTTAAATGATAATTTTTCATGCCAAGAAAACTAAAAATGTTCGAGAAGAAGTTTGATAATGTTAGGTTTTGTGTGAGGCCACTTTGTGAACTACAGCTGTTCGCTGCTGTCGACGCGAATAATATAACGTCACCACCACTCTGGTGGCTTAACGTCGTTAACGTGGTTTGGAGCCGATCTATGAATGAATGTTATGTTACAATGAATGTTTATGTTTGAACTCATGAAATCGTTTGCAACGTGGAACCTAGAATCAATATTTTCGGGATAATAATAGCCTATAGCCTACTAATATATAAAACAGAAAATTAAATAATGGCCAGGTCGTGTGGTCGATGGGAACCATAGCGTTATAGCTGCCTGCCCTACATATTTATATATGTATTTATTTATTTAAGGGGGGGGGGGGGGGGGACGATCGGGATTGTTGAGGGGCGATCAGGATTGTTGAGGGGGTGGACGGGGGGTGGACGGACGCGTGTTTTTGTTTTTTTTTTGCCGTGAGAAATTGGATGTGTGGCGTGTGTGCGTGTGTGTGTAAGCAGGCAAAGGCGCGTGTCACACGGTCAAACCCTGAGAGTTGGCAGCTCTGTGTTTAATTTTGGCCAATGTTTTGAAAGTAATAATATTAGAGTTATTATTAATATTAATTAATAATTATTTTTGTATTAATTTATATTAATTTATATTTTTGTATTTTTTTGTTGTTGTAGCAGCGAAATGCATTGTGTGTGTGTGTGTGTGTGCGTGCGTGCGTGCGTGCGTGCGTACGTGCGTGTGTGTGTGTGCGTGCGTGTGTGTGTTTCCTTTGGGGGATACGCCGGCGTTACCAAGGCGACAGGCAACGCCGGGATCTGAAACACCACCCACAGCGTGACGTCTTTGAAGCTGAAAATGCGTGCATCCACCACGACACGGTTTGCGTGGCCATCTCACGGAATTTGGACTCATTGGCTTTCAGTGGAGACTGTTTCCGTGCTCCTTTTCACGTAATTTTAACACATTACGTGAAAGGAGCACGGAATCTGGTACTAGGTGTTCGTGGTCATTTCACGCATTTCTGTGAGATCAGGTTGCGTAATTTACAACGCCGTGAAACATACTGCTTTGCTGGTGTAGGATTATACGGGCGAGCTCGTTAGAAATATGTGCTGGGTGGTCGCTCGCTATTTGAGACCGGTTGGATGGTTACAAGAAACCCTTTCCTTGGTCTTTCGTCCCTCGTCTCATTGCTATTCCTGCAGTGAGGCTGGGGGTGGTGGTGGTGGTGGTGTCGGTAGTGATGGTGGTGATGTTGATGGAGTGATGGGAGCGTGCTGGTAGTGGTGATGGTGATGTTGATGGAGTGATGGGAGCGTGCTGGTAGTGGTGATGGTGATGGGGTGATAGGGGTGGTGCTGGTAGTGATGGGGTAGGTAGTGGTAGTTGTAGTGGTGGTAGTGGTAGTGGTAGTAATTGGGTGGTTGTGGTGATGATCTTGTGGTGGTAGCAGCGTTCTTGCTGACGATGTATTACTTGTGGTGGTGGTGGTTGTGGTGGTTGTGGGAACGAGATGGAGGTGGTGGTGGTGGTGGTTATGGTGGAGTTGGTTGTGGGGATGAGATGGAGGGGGTGTTGTCGATGGGGAGAGTGTGGTGGTGATAGAGGTGGTGGTGGTGGTGGCGGTTGTGGGGATGAGATGGAGGAGGCGGTGGTGGTAGTAGCAGTGGTGGAGTTAGTGGTGGTAGTTGTTGTGGTGGTAGTGGTGGTGATGGCATGGTTGTGGTGGTGATGGCGTGGTTGCGGTGGTGATGGGGTGGTTGCAGTGGTGGAGGTGAAGGTGGTATTGGTGGTTACGGTGTTGGTGGTGTTAGTGGTGGTGGTGTTAGTTGCGGTGGTGACGGGGTGGTTGCAGTGGTGGTGGGGGTGTTACTGTCAGCGACGGTGGTACTGGCAACTCTCAAAATGAGTTATAACAAAGCCGCGGCGAGACGAAGCGACGCACTCGATGTTTAAACATCGCTTTTCTTTGACAAAATGAATTTTCTAAGTCTTACCTAAGCCGTGTTGCTCCATTACCAGCGCTCTACTGCGGGGCCCCCTGGGGCTTGTGTTAGCTCTAGGGGGGGGGTGGTGGGCCCACGCAGCCAGGCAGGCAGGCAGTGGGCACGGGCCCCGTGTTCTGAAGGGGGAGACGGCAGCAGAGTGAGGCGCTGATGGAAAAGTGGTGAGAATCAATCAAGCGCGGCGCCGTGATTGACAGCTTGCCACGGCGCTTTGTGTGCAAGTGTCATGAGGAGCGCAATCGCTCTCCATTCTCTCGGCCCCTCCTCCCCAGTTCCCCTCTCTCTCTCTCTCCCCCTCTCACTCTATGTCTCTCTCTCTCTCGCTCTCTCCCTCTCTCATCCATCACTCGCCTTCTCACCGATCATCATATTTTTGCCTGCTCTTAAATGTCTCGCCAAACTTCCCCAATATGTCACTGTTCACTGCATCGCTCTCTCTCTCACTCCCCCATCACTCTTTTCCTGCCCCCCCTTCTCCCTCTCTGTACCCCCACTCTATCTGTGTCTCTCTCTGCCCCCCCCCTTCTCTCTCTCTATCCGACTATCTCTCTCTCTGTCTCCCTATCTCTCTCTCTCTCGCTCTCTCTCTCTGTCCCTCTCTTCCCCTCTCCTTCCTCTCTCTCTCTCTCTCTCTCTCTCTCTCTCTCTGCCCCCTCCCCCCTCCTCTCCCTCTCTCTGTCTCCAGAGCCCCTCCCAATCCGTTCCCTCTCTCTGCTACCCTCTCTTTTTCCTCGGCTGAGGCTGTGTGTGTGTGTGTGTGTGTGTGTGTGTGTGTGTGTGTGTCTGTTAGCAGGCGTGTGGGTGGTGTGAGGTGGTGGTGTCTGGGTGTGGGGGTGTGGGGGGGGATGCATACACTGCGAGGCATTTAAGGCTCCAGACGGACACTCCTTTAATCTTCCCTGTTCTGTAACCTTCAACAGAGGGAGGCGGTGGCAGCATCCTCCTCCTCCTCCTCCTCCTCCTCCTCCTCCTCCTCCTCCGATGCTTGTGTACCCTCACATAACAACACCAATCCATCCTTTTTTTTTTTCTGTCGCTGCGTTCCTCACGTCTCTCATTACTCAGGCCCGGTTGAAGAGCTTCTGTGTTGCACTATTTGTTTTCATTATACTGACATGTACATTACAATGGCAGCCCGGGATGAGGAGGGAGGGAGGGAGGGAGGGAGGGAGGGGGAAGGGAAGCGTAGCGTTACTGCATCGCGAGAGACCTTGGCGGACGTCAGATCTTGTAGAGTGGCGGTTTCCGCATCGCATCTCGGTGCGTCTCTTCAATCACTCGGTCTTCACATTTTGCCGAGGCTGTGTCTCAATCGCGAGGGGGGGGGGGGAGCTGCCTGTTACCTCGAACCCTCTTCTGGGTGCTTCCTCGTTAGGTACCTACTGCCTACTCTGTGGAAGTGCCCCTCAAAGTGAGACAGCCTCACCAGGTATAGCGTCACGTGACGAGGCGGCGGAGTGACGTCGGGTGGGGTTTATCAAAGACATTCACATTCAGGGCGTTCAGCAGACGCTTTTATCCAAAGCGGCTTACAATAAGTACATTTGTCAGAAGAAGGAGAAACAACAATATATCGCCGTCGGTACAGTAAGGATGTTCATAGAACCAAGGGCCAAGCACCAACAATTGTTAGGTTAACCCATTCCCTGTATACAACAAAGATAGCTAGGATAAGCTGCTACACAATACAAAGTGCAAGGACGTACACCATACCAAGTGTGTACATTAAGTGCCATTAAGAGACGACAGATAAAACTTAACGTTGGTATCTGTGCCGCAGGGCCTTATGGGACGTTGTTCACCGACCGATGAACCGATCGTGAAATGTTGTGGTAAACTGCGGTAAACAATTTGGTTTGTTTGTTTCCTGTGTGTCCTATTGTGCGTCGGGACAGCCCTAAGGCACAATATCTGCCGCCTATTTAGGAAGCAACACTCAACACTCACTCAATTGAAACACAGCCCACAAGTTTCATATTTGTTTTGCTGCTTCAAGCTTTCTCAAGGATTATCCAAAGACAAGACAAGGCGTCTTCTTCTTCTTCTCCTCTTCATCAAGCCACGGCAGTAAAATGGCGGTATTTGCATTTGTAACAACAGTGGAAGGTGTCAGCCGGCGTCAGTGGTTCTGCTCAGAAAGCGAAGCAGCTGCTTTCAAAGCAAGTGGGTCGATGGCGACTGCTCCTGCCAGGAGTTGTCAAGGTTTTCCTGGAGGAAGACACCTAATCTTTAACTGGTCCTGATGAGCGGCTTGTTGCTCAGTCTGTTTGACACCTCCATCACTGTGTCTCCAAGTCTGAGGCAGCTAACTGTAAAAGTGCTTTGGTGAGGAAAAGTGCGGCAGTCTGTTCAACATGTGCTGACGGTGGAGGGACAAGCATAAACTTTATGAAAACTGATGGAAATTCTGGGATGGTTAGCTAAATACGCATACAAGAAAGAGTTATGTTTCGCTCTAGATTGATTAATAACTCCTTAATGTGTTCAATACTTAATATTTTCCCTATCAGTGGAACAAATATGAAGGTTTTTTTTATGAGCGCCTCCAGTAATATTTGTAAGAATTATTTTCTGAATTCTAATTTGTTGTCCTGACAGATTTTGTCCAATCCTCCTTAACCATGATGGTTTCGAGCCATATAGATTGTGTCCCACAAACAGGTAAATAAATGCATAAACCAAACAATCTATCACTCAATGAATGAACCCTAGCCTTTATTATTTATTCAGGGGAACTGTGCTGAGAAGTGACAATCGGAGTGCTAGCGAAAATGGAAATGGGAAAGGACACAACAATCAATCAAGTGCAATGCACAACATGCGGGGCAATTCCGTATAATATCCCGACAAGATTGCACTGGAAAACAATTCAACCAAACAACGTTTTTAAGAAATTGTTAATGGACGTCTTCCTATTGCCAACATTAAGTTCAGGAGGTAGAGCGGGTTGGCTGGTAACCGGAAGGTTGCTAGATCGATCCCCGGCTCCTCCTAGCTGAGTGTCGAGGTGTCCCTGAGCAAGACTGCCCTGGACAAGCTGGCTGTCGCCCCGCGTGGTTGACACCGCCGATGGTGTGTGAATGTATGCATGAATGGGTGCATGAATGGGTGAATGTCAGGCAATATTGTAAAGCGCTTTGAGTGGCCACTGGTTAGCTATATTAATGCTGTCCATTTACCATTCACCATTATTGTCACATGGCGCTATGTGTTCACATACAATAGTACGCTATTCACCGAATAGTGAATAGCGAAACCCTCTACAACTTTTTTTCTCAAAACTACGTTAATCCCGACCGCTCTTCCGTGTAAACTTATTTTTCGGGGGCTGGGATAATGAATCAGGCACTATAACGGAGCACAACGTGTGCCGCTGCTAAACTCCATGACAGCAGGTGTTACAAATGTTCCCCCGTACCTTCCCCTAAGCCTCCCCGGTGCAGGCACGGGAGCTGAGGGGGAGCTAGCAGCAGCTGCCTCTGTGCTGGCGCTCTCATAGGAGACCAGATGGGAGAGTGGGAATCCGACGCTGCAGCGAGCCGGCGTGTCACTCCGTCTGTGTTTCCCCTGAAAGACACATTGACCGAGGCCACCTCCGCCTCCCTCCCCCCCCCCCTGAGGCGTTGGCTTTAAGAGCAGCGAGCTCAGACGCTTATTATGATCAGAAGGGTTTAGGAGAGTCCGAGGTCAGCGGAGGGAAATACAGCTAAACATCCTCGCAACAGGGTGAATCGTGTCTTTTTTTATTTCCGCAGTAAAAAAACAAAACTGATTGCTGTGGGTGTTTTTTTTTCGCTCGCTGTGTTTTTTGTGCGTTTAGACGCCCCCCCCCCCCCAGGCTGGACAGACAGTTGGTATCGACATAGATTAACTGCCACTTAGCTCCTCACCGCGGACGTATGGCTAACGAGAGGGAGCAGTTGTCTGCCCGATAAGCAGGACTCGAAGGTCCCTCGGAAAACGTGAAGTTTCAAACGGTTTCAGGAAAGTGTTTCAGGAATCCGGGGTGAAAAGCAATTCCCCCACGGACCTGTGTGCTGTTTAAATGGCAAGAAGTTTAATGCCTAAATCCATTCTCCATAAAACGTCCAGAAGTCCTTTAACGATAGATCAATAGGGTGTACTTAAAGTAACCATTACTGAACCCTGTTTATTGTGATTTTAAATAAACAATCCTGGAATTAGATTAGAGAGGAATGAACGAGGGGAGATAGAGAGAGAGAGGGGGGGGGGGGGGGGGGAGAGAAGAGAGAGAGAGAGAGAGAGGGGGGGGGGGGGGGAGAAAGAGATAACAGAGGGGGGGGGGAGAAAGAGATAACAGAGGGGAGGGGAGAAGAGAGAGAGTGAGAGAAGGGGGGAGAGCACACGAGAGAGAGACAGAGCAGACGAGACGAGAGAGATGGAGAGAGAGAGAGCGGGGGACGACAAGAGAGAGTGAGACGGGGGGGGGGGGTGGGGGGGGGAGAGAA
>NC_140283.1:18803913-18842053 GCF_964030765.1 Micromesistius poutassou
TTTGGTGGAGAGACCGTGATCAATGTTAATTACGCCGCACGTCTGCCGAGTCCCTCTATGCACTCCATAACGCGACGGCGACAACAGGCGATAACACCAGGGGGTCCGCTGAAGACGGACCAGGGGAGGCCCTCCGGTCGACAGGCCAGCCGGCGACGTCTGTCTCACGGCTGGACGGGTCTGGGGGGGGCCCGCCTGTACGATGCACCAGTGACGGCTCTGCATTAAGATGGCGTACTTGACAACAACGCACAACGCAGCGTGCACACCGCAGGGGGCCGGGGGGGGGGGGGGGTAATGGATGGGTATTTTCACCCGTCCACCGGCACTCAGAAGCAGACACTCAATCTCCAGAAATGTCCTGCCACCCCTTCCTCGCCGGGCTCAGAATGACATTTAATTGTATAGATGGTGGTCTCCCGCGGCCAGATCGATCAAGGCACAGGCGTTCTTTGTGATTTGTCCTCTCACGGGGGGGGGGGGGGGGGGGGGGGGGGGGAGGAGGGGGAGACAGGAAGTCTCGGCGACACAGGAAGTCATTCGGGTGACATAATATGACAGGAGGAGTGTTATCCGCTCCTCCTCCTCCGCTATCCGCCTGCGCAGCGTTCAAGGCGATGACTCAACGCAGAAGCTGATGGTTCACAAGGTGAACCACCTCCAAGACCAGGAGCACATTAACACGTTTAATGACGTGTACCACGCCCCTTTGTCCAGGCGCTAACCGTGAACCATGACCATTGATGGACACGAGAATTACTGAAAAGTGGGGGGTTTATTCCGATTCCCGCATAAAGTCATGAGTGACTTAAACAGCCAAGGGCCGAACAATTATGGTCTCGCACAGGAGACAAAAAGGGGACGAGGTGGTAAGGCTTAAGCCCAACCACGCGTCTTCATGTTTGAGAGAGCACTTACACGAGTAATTAGCCTACAGCGCCAGGTTGTAGCCGATGATTTGCCAATTGGGGCAGCTGGAAACGGGTGAAAGCCAGAAAAGAATACACAAAACACAGTATTGCTCACTTTTTATTGACTTGTATTGATTTATTTGGTTGACTTTTACTTTACCATTTTGTTGTTTGTAAACTGTACTGTACTGTCTGTTGACTGACTGTGTGAGCTACCGGATACCTCGATTTCCTCGAAGGGGATGAATAAACTATCTACTTACGTACCTACTTACTTCATGGAAATAGCCATGTGTTATTCATGAAGACGTATAAATATGCCTGCCATAAAACAAATGCGTGCCTGAAAAATCGGTGGGGATACTGTACACGTCTGGATACTATGGAAATGAACATATAGCTTCAGGAAGACCGCATATTTCTCCCGCGGCTGAGAGAGCAGATGTGTGGAGTCTGTGTGTGTGCATGCAGTTCATCCAGTTGACTCCGTGCCACCGGTTCACAGCAAAGCAGGCTGGCTGTTAGGTCAATGTCTGCTAACTGACACAAACTATTCCTCATTTAGCGATGACCGGAGAACGAAACAGGGCCTATATAATGCAATCGTCCGTGCGTGTGAAATGTAAAGATGGTGACAGCAGATGATAACATCTGCTGTTTTTTTTTTCCCTTCATTTGTCCGGAAAAGTGCTGAGATCAGGAGAGGAAAAGCCTAACTCTAACTGAGTATTTCCTATTGTGTGTTGAGGTGGGGCATTGCATTGCTCCCAACATGCAAATGATGTGAATGAATAGATATATCATTACATCTAACCGAGCACTTAAATGCAATACCGGACACACACTCGTGAATAATCAAGAAACAAAGAGTCTGAGTTATCCGAGAACGGCAAACTTTCTTTTGACTTTCCGAAGAGTGCGTCCGGGGGCAGTCCGTCAAACACACACACACACACACACACACACAAAGACACACACACACACACACACTTGTACTTACTTCATTGTTAACATCTTTGGCTGTAAATGTCCCCACAGCGTTTTTGGAGGTACACATGGGTTCAAGAGCAGAGTTTAGTAATATTGTGCGTTTGTTTTTCTAATGCAGTTGTGTCCCCTCCAGTGAAGAGGTTGTCACAGTTGTGGTAGGAGTGTTCTTTGTCAAGATTTTATTTCATTTCAGCGCGGTCCCCGATAAAGATGACCGGCGTCCTGGCCTGTGTAATATCAGCGTAACCTGTCTTAATGGCTACGGGCGTATTGACGTTGCCCTTGCAGCCTCCACACACAACACAACCAGTCGACACAATATCGCAGAGTGAGAGCCTGGCAGTTTGGAAGGGATACTTGGCATCCCTCGTTCATCATGTTGATTGGATCAATTCACATTTGTGCTTTCCCCCGACTCCCCCCTCCTCACCCCACACCCCTCACCCCACACTCCCCTTAGGCTCATTTGCCTTCTGCATTGCGCGGCAGACGATCCACTCTTGCCGTCGCAGTATATGCATACCACGCAATGAGCGGAGAAAAAAAAGAGATGCTGGCTCAGATTGCGTTCACAGTACAATGGGCTCCCGTCACGCCACTGTTCCAGAATACAGAATCAGAGCCGGAGAGGATGGCGTGGTAATGCAGAGCCGGGGGCCCGCAGTACCGCCGAGACCTGTAAGAGGGCGACATTGCGCTGCGGAACAGAGCGAGTGTGGAGGCTGCAGCTGTGTGCGGCGGGGAAAGGGGGAGTAACGGCTGACTTGCTCTGAATTCCAATGCTCATTAGATTCCGTGCATGCTTGGATTACACTGCGCATCTATCCATTAAAGTTCCTTCTCGTATACGCGTATACGCTCCCACTAAACAGGTACGGCCCGCGGCCTGGGCCCGGGGGTGGAATTCCATTTCATTCAAGGATCCGATGTGACTTGAATCGCGGCTGTGAGGCCATTGTTGAGTTGTTTGCCTGGGCCTGCAATGGTGCATTCATGGTCGCGGAGGTCTTGCAGATAATACTAACAATGGGATCTGTTGAATGGTGGTTAAAAATCCTTGGACGGCTTGCAGCAGCTATATTCCTGATTCTATACGTTACCCAGTTGGGAGATGGTCTCTCTCTCTCTCTCTTTACGAAGGGCAATGCTGCGACGGAGGTGTAGGTGTGGGTATTATTATGTGTTGTTAGCTGGAGAGGTTCTGTCCGAGGCTGGCAGGGGTTGACGTCCGTGTCCCCGGGCCCTGACCCCGTGTGCTCCTCTCTCCGTTTGGTGGAGGAAACCCGATTGAAAGTGATGAGCGGTAATTTACGGGGTCATGGTGTTGTGACCTTTTCATTTGACCTTTGGCAGTGACCTCTCTTTAACCTCTGAACCCTGTGTGCAGGACTGGGGACTGATTGTTATAAGGCGCACGTAAGTGAGTTTGTGTCCGAGCGTGTCATGTTTTTCATGCAGGTCTTTATCGCATCTTAGTTCCGTGGGATTTTATTCGGTCTGTCAGTCCGAACCTTGTCTGGTGTTAGGAGACAGAGAGGGACCCTGACTCTGTGGCTGTCAGACTGACAGACATGGCAGTGGCAGGACCAGGGGACTCATGCCAGTGGCTACTTGAACCTGGATCTTTGAAGTCCTCTGATGGTCATCGGCCTACGGTTCCCCCGTGGACCGTGCTCACTTTGCCGGTGAATCCTGCGGACTCTGTGACACCTAGGCAGCAGATCAGCTGCTGGAACAGCTCTACGGGGGCTTGTGCTGTGTGCATTGTCCTGGTAGTTCTTACCCTTTCTCTGTGTTTCCATTGATGGATTGATTTTACGCCCGTGAAGCACGGTGTACCTGTATTTATATATAAATATAAATGACTCACTTACTTACTGTACACGTTGTACCTGTATTTATATATAAATATAAATGACTCACTTACTTACTGTACAGCGACAGACAGCTGCGATCAAACTACAGTCGATGGTACGGTGGTCCACGCCAAGGTAAGCATGCACCAGGGTTACGTTACTCCAAGAATCAATGCGCAGATTTAATTAACCAGCTGTAATCAACCCCGACATCGGGGGGGTTCCCCAGCCTACGACGGCCGCAGACATTGATAAGGGATCGCTTAGCGTCTGCGGGGAATGTTAAAACCTGACACTATTTGCCAGATGGCTACAGCCAGCTAAGAAGCCAATTAGTTTTAATGATCCACTTAGTCAGAATAGATCCTTGTAGTTCCATATGCCCCCCCCCACCCCCCCTTGAACTTCCTCTACCTAAGAGGAGCCCTGTTACCTTCTCAATGTCCCTTCCTCTTCCCTCTGCCAATCAGCAAGCGGGTATGTTTTGTTGGGGCAGGGCTGTACACGCACTAACAGATGTCACACACGGCAGACACAAAGTAACAAGTCTCCGCTGAATTAAGCGTTTGCTCATCTCGGAGGAGTTCTCAACCGCCGATTTTTTGGATACGCAATTATTTTTATTTTATTGTTTGTCGCTACAAAAATCACATCAGGTCCAGAACTCGGCGACCTCATAGCTGGCTACGGGCAATGTGTTGGGTAACTTAGCAGTCATTCCGGGACCTGTTCCGACAGTCTCCGACAGAACGTTCCAGAAGAGGGTCAGATGGCGGTCGGCGAGGGGGCCTGCTCCGCACCATGCTGCCAGGGAGTCGGAGCCCGCTGGCGCCCAGCGTCTCGGCCTCAGAGCGGCCTCCTGAGTGCGCGCGTGAGCTCGGGCAATAACGCTGATTAAGCATATGCAATTGCATGCTTCAGCCAAATTCCAGTGCGTGATCCTAACGACTCTTGTCACCTGATTGACGGCTGACTAATGCTCTGCCGTTGGCACGGGGCACTGTCACCCCGCGTCCCCGCCCCGGAGAAACGACACTGTCGCCGCCGCAGATGAGAAATAAATAAATAAATAAGCACAGACTCATTCAGGGTTGTCTCCTTTGTGTCTTCAAGGAGGACAATATCTGAGTACGCATATTTCTCCCCCCGAAGTGTTTGATGATGATCCCTTGCTGTGGGGTTTTTGTTGTTGTTGTGTGACAGACTTTCTTCAAGGTTGAGTGCAGAAACATTCTGCGCTTTTGGCAACAAAAAAAAAAATACCAAGAGCTAAATCCCTGAAGTTGTAAAAAAAATAGAAAGAGACACTGTTCTTTTTGCCACAGATTTAATCCTCCAATACTCCATTCCATGGTGCAACAGTAACCTGCGGCCGCCACTGTGCAGCACCTTTCTGTTTCCAGAACAACAGGAGCCCAATAATCATTAATCGCATGTATGTCTCATTACACCGCCCCACCCCACACACGCTGGAGCGCACTGACACCCAATCAGCCTCAACACTATCGGAGGATTATGAGCTTCACCTTGTGTGTGTTTACAGGCGACTCTGCCTGTGTGTGTGTGTGTGTGTGTGTGTGTGTGTGTGCGTGTTTGCTGAGGATTGACACAGTGTTATTGATAACACGGACACAAGGCGTCATCGATGGATCTTAATGTGTTAACAGATGGACCAGCCTGCGCCAGGCTGAGCACAGCTCAACGTGGCCGTGTGAGTTCTCTCCGGGGTGATGTGTGCATCCAGACGGCCGCCGTAATTGAAAAGTAGTCAACTACAAATAATTACTAATAAATGAAATGCAAGAACATCTTTGCTTTTAAATCTGTTAAAATTATCTGAAGGCATTAGCGTAGGATTGCGTCAGCTCCAAGGTTGGTCCAAGTTTACGGTTAAAGGAGGAGGAAGAGATATGCTCTTCAGAAAAATATAATTGAATCTGTGTAGTGAAAGTAGTATTAGTGAATTAGCTTCACGTTGAAGAGCCCCCAGTTAAATCATCCATGCTGCTGGTCAAAGTGTTCTCACTGCCACCACTTACCAGAACCTCTCCTGGGTTCAAAACTTAACAAGGCGAATCACTTGATAGATAAGAACAATAAAAGGACTATTGTCTTATCAATATATAACACAGGTGTTTAAAGGACTTTAATATGCTAATCTATCACTGGACACCCGAACCCAAAACATCACATTTATTACATTGTGATCCGTTTTTAAGGGGTTGAATTCTCCTGCAGAAAATGCTGTTTAGTTCCGGCCTTGCTTTCTGCCCGTGGCTAGGACAGCACATGCAAGCCACCATCAAGTGGACGCATCTGTGGCGCTATTGCATGCAATATTCATGCCGTTAATGAGGTTAGGAGGCCTGTAGAGGGGGTCGGCGGATGGGGGGAACATCCAAGCGCTGGTCTTTGTTTTGAAGACGCTGCAGTAGGGACTAGCGCTTGCGATGTATCCCTCCAGAGTCACAAGCCGACGGCACGCAGCAGGAATAATAAAAGATAATTATCGGTTTGGTGAGATGATCATTTTATTTTTTGTCCTCAAATGAACAGCATTGAACCCTTGTCGTATGTTAACAATGTTTTTGTGCGTTCTCTCTGATTGAAGTTATCACAGTGTGGAGAAAAGAAAAAAAAGGAAGACGTTTAGGCTAATTTGAGAAAGAGAACCCCAAAGTCAATTGAAATCTTAATTAAAGTACAATTATTTAAATCTTCATTGACAAATGGACTTGTAATTTGTAAAGCACTTCTGCAATCCACTTTACCCCAAGTGCTTTGCAATGAATTCCTCACATGCCTGGAAAAAAAAGAGAAGAGAATCGAATCATGCATGCGCCAGTGAAGTCGAGCATGTCAGGAAACCATCACAGCTTGTCCAGAAAACACTAAGTGGTTCGGTGTGCTCGACACTTCTGCAGGGAGAAGCTAAGCATCAAACTAGCACCCCATTACCTGCCCAATACAGCCATCGTGAATTTAATTAATTCATTATTATCAACTGTGACTAAATGCAGCCACTTGTAGAATATACTGTACATTGGTAGTTAAAGATTTTTAATGCATTTCTGGGAATTCAGGGCGGGTGTTGATGTGTGACCTGAGCTGTTTGACCTTGAGAAATACTAACAGCCAAGCTGAGTAGTAAGGTACATCTCTCTCTCTGTCTCTCTCTCTCTCTCTGTCTCTCTCTCTCTCTCTCGCCGACATTCTCTGTCTTTGTCTCACTCTATTTGTGTGTGTGTGTGTGTGTGTGTCTCCCTCTCTATCTCTCTCTCTCTCCTCAACCAAGAGCTCGGAGCTCTGTGGTGGGCTGAGGTAATAGTGTGTGTGTGTGTGTGTGTGTGTGTCCTCCAGGATTTAAGGAACAGGAGTGGTAAGCACAGACGTCTCCCTGATCTTATTGTCTTCCCTAATTCGCCGTATTCCTACGTTCATTACGACTGCAATTATACCGTTATTGTGTGCAAAAGCCACGAGTAAACGAATTAGCCAAGGGGAAGCTCGTATCGCCAGGCGGGGAGCGGCGCGGGAACGGCGAGGGATCGCTAAACCTTTTACCGAGGAGGAATGTGCTGAAGTTAGCCCTCTGGAAAGGGCTATTAATGGAACCCGCACTTCATTATCAGGCAGCAGACACACGCGCGCGCGGCGGAGGCCCTGCCATTAGCTAATCACTGTCATTATCAATTCTGTTTATGTATTATCAAGCCGCGTGCCGGGGCCCACATCTGGCCCATGTTGCTTCCATGTGACACGGCGCATATGACGCATAATTCACTCTTCTGCGTGATTGGATTTGTGTAGCCGGTGTTTCCGTGGATGGCAGGGTGAAACGCAGGTTCCATTGTCGGGGGGGCGCGGGGGCTTGTCTGGTTATGTTTCTCATGTTGTTATCCGAATTGATTTTCGATTTCTTTTATGGAGAAATCATAATCCCAGATGTGGAGTGTCGCAGGGTAAATGTGTCTCAGGTCGTATTGAGGTTTCAAGCCATGCGTTGAAGTTGTATTTAGATTTAATTTACAAAAAAACGGCAGCATTGACAAACAAGAATGGCGACGGAAACCAACATAAAACAGAAAGACTGACTCTAGACCTTAGTCTACTGTGATTAAACCATCACCTCAACCATCCCCAATGAGGCTAACTAAGGTGGATTATCATCTGTGAGGGACCGGCGTGGTCACCCCACGTATCTGGGATATGGCCAACCAGATTCAGAGAGTGTGGGCAAAAATGAGGGCAATTGTCTCAGGGCAAAAAAAAAGTGAAGCTTTATTTTCTTCCAAAACATTCACAAAAAAATAAAGCAAAGTTCCAAAAGAAAAGAAAATGACTGCTTAAATCAGCAAGCATAAGCTAGATAGCATTACATAGCTTAACCAAAACATACCGCTCTCACACTGGCCTCCCATCAAGCCAGCACCACCTTCAGCCCCCAAACACCAAATGAGGCAGCCCTTAAATAGGGAAATGCATTGGACCAATCAAGGCCGTATGGGCCATACCACTAGTTGGGGGAACATTCTGTAGCTAAAGCTACCAATTCTACATAACTGACCAGAAAGTACATTGTGTGAATACAAAATAAACATGACACTAAATAAACAATCACCAAATATATACATACCCACACCTTGTGCACAACCTATAGATATTTACAAAACAGCTGTTTATATCAACACCCCCTGGGCTATTCCCTGATGGCATGATCCTGAGATTTCATTACCACACTGCCCCCTACCGTGGCGGAAGTCCAATTTCACACCATCCCAATTATAATATATATACACAATATAATAATAATAATAATAATAATAGTTTCTCTTATGCGAGACTGTGAGAAGGGGGAGGGTTTCACCTTCTCACATCATCACATAGCATAATAACAACACAGTACAACTTCATTCATATATATTTCACACACATATGATCTGTATTTTAAAATACCCCTCTCCCTTTACTGCGATGGCATAGGAAGAGACGGTTCAGCTTATGCATCAGGTGATGCGGGTTCCTCATAGCGAAGTCTACAATGTAAGCCGGTCAGTACCAACATGAACTCATGTGTGGTCTGTAAGTGTCTTATCTCGATGCAAGCCACTGGATTCTGTGTCTAGAATTCTGAATGCTGGATTTACCTTCTGAGGCTGGTCTTCAGCTTTGTGTACAGAATCTCTTATCCTAGCTATCTTTGTTGTGTACAGGGAATGGGTTAACCTAGCGGTTGTTAGTGCTTGCCACTTGATTCTATGAACATCTTTACTTCACCGACAGTGATATATTGTTGTTTCTCTTCCCTCTGACAAATGTACTCGCTTTGGATAAAAGCATCTGCCAAACGCCCTAAATGTCAACGTAATGTAATGCATTTGATTACCCCAGACCTCAGCGACGAAATGCGAAAAATGCCGTTCGACTTTGTTAGTAGAAGCGAGTTAAGTCGACGTCAATAGATGCTAAAATGCCAGAGGCAGCTGGAGACCGGAAGACACACCTGCTGATGCAGGATCATTGCACAGCTCTTGACAAACAAAGCGGGCTGGCTATGGATCTGATAATACAGCGCACTGCATATTAATGCGTTAAGTTGAGCGAACACTAATTAGCGCTCAATGACACAGTGTTCCGGTAAGGAAGCCAATGTTGGATTAAACGGAGTGGAAATGTGCTATTTAACGATCACAGTCTTGCTATATCCCGTCCATTGCTATTATGGCACACGTCAAAGAAAGCAGTTAACAAATTTTAACCAAAAGGCGGTTCATAAAGACGCAATAACTTTTTAATTACTAAACCAATCTGAAAACAATATTTGAGGGAATCTGAATTGAGGGGGCATGCCTTGAATGACATTAAAATGATTATCTTTATTATCGTAATTAAAGTAATTCAAATGTGATTGCAGCTTGAAATACTGTTTCTAGCACATTGTCGCCGGTCCCCTCACACAGTGAGTTACTAAAGACATCTGTATTGGATAGTTAAAGCCATTTCTCCATGGTTTGTGATCTTCAGTGAACTCACACATTTGAGAACATGTACAACATCTGCAACTCATCAATAACATTTTGAGCTTACATACAAGTCAAATAAGTCAGCAAATGTCAAATGTAAAACGTACCTCACCCCTGTCATAATAGACGGTAAATGGGCTGCATTTATTCAGCGCTCTTCTAACCAGTGACCACTCGAAGCGCTTTACAATATCGCATATAACAATATATTTTTAACATTCACCCATTCATGCACACATTCACACACTGACGGCAACCGTGCAAGGCGGCAGCCGGCACATCATGAGCAGTTAGGGTTAGACGCCTTGCTTAGGGACAGCTCGGCACTCGGACAGGAGGAGCTGGCAACCTTCCGGTTACAAGTTAACCCTGCTCTACCTCCTGAGCCACTGCCGCTCACAACGCCAGCCAGAAGAACAGCCTTCAGCTGTGGGGATGGAGCAGGCACGACCGCCGTGTGTGTCTGCACTTGAAGAGTTACGATGCCGAGGAGTGTGAAACAGGATGGAATCACTTACACCAAAGAGGACTACTTTCGGTGGGTCCTTGCTTTCACTTCCACGACTCCGCACACGTCTCCGCGCCGGGGGCAATCAGCGGCTCCCGCGGTGGTCCACCCAGCGGAGGCAAATCGGCCCGCTGCACTCCAGTGTGTCCTTGTCTCTGAGTGTTTGCTGCTCCTCTTTGTTCTCATGGTGAGCCAGAGAGGGGTGGCGGGGGGGGTCATGCATTGTCCTCCCGGCTTTGTCTTTGTGACGCTTCTCTGGTCGGTTTAGTGGTTTTACCCCGAGTCTCCACGGTGGCCGCGTGGAACCCGTCATACTTGTGTTTACGTTTTATTCTCATCGGGGACTCCGGTGTTGTTGTGGTTAGTTCCCACCGCAGCAGCCACGCAATTTATCTTCTGTCCGTCAAGAGACACAGACAGACGTATACAGGATTCACGCGGTGGATCCCGATTGAACACGTGGATCAGAGGAAATAGTTACAGATTCTCAACATGGACGAACAACGTTGTTCTGTTAGTAATTACCTCGTAACTTCAAGGTTACCATATTGGTTTATTTACGTATGCAGGAGGGGTCGTACCTTCCTGAACCACTACCTTTGCATCTTCAAAGATCCTTTGAAAGATCTCCATTTCATCTCCACTCTCCGCCATCCACTGGACTCTCCTCCCTCCAGTGATCTCCTGGGAACCCGCGGCGCAGGACTCCTCTTCCCTCCGTTCCCAAGGGAACCACTCGCTTTCATGCCCTTTGAACTCTTGACACCGTGTCAAGGTGTCCCCTGCTGCAACAGAGGACGCGCCGAGGATGCAGAACTCTCACGCAACCGAACAGAACAGCAAGCACAGCAGCGTCCCACCTTTGGGACGAAGACGACTTAATAACTTAATTCAAAGAGTTGGATGACCTCCAAGCTACGGCCGCCTTCAATGTTCAGATGTGAAATCATGCTTACGTTTGAACGTTGGCATGCGCTCGCTTCGTACATCGATTTTTTCGATTTTTTTCGTGGCTCTGAGATGTCGAAGCACCTTTAGAGAGCCGAGCGGGCAAACTGCTCCACAGCATTGTTCCGACAAAACGCGAGTGATGTGGACCGACGTGAACTTCGGGAACGACTATAAATTCTTACTTTTACTGCGTCCCGCTCCCTCACTAGCTTATCTTTACCTTTGACATTTTTTCTCGAGTGATTTATTGATGACTAGGATGCTTAAATGTTTTTTTATATTATAATGGATCTTTCCTCTTTTCATGCATCTTTCTTTTTCGCACGTATAGATTTTTGAGATAACTCAGTGTCCTTTGAGAGAACTCAGAAATTGTGTACATTTTCCCATTAATAACAATAATAACGTCAGTAAACAATCCTATATTTTAATGGTGATTATTAAAATCCATGTTTCGTCCTGGATTCCCCCTGCTCTTGCTTTTCCTCTGCCCAGTTTGTAACTCGCGTGTCTCCTCTCTCTGGATCGATAAAACGCTCCCTCATCGCACAGAAATGATCCCCACTAAAACAAGGATACGCCAGGGTCACATTACTTCCACAATCAATGAACTTTATTTAATGAAGCAGGTAGGATGGAGCAGTGTGGGGCCTTGCAGCTGGCGTGCCCCGTGAGCAGAGACGGCTCACTGTCTGTGGGGAGCCGGGAGTCAGACACGGCCAGCCTGCTTAAATAACCACCCTTACTGTTCTGTTTAATCACTTTCTCTTGACTCAACCCCGATCAGCCTTGGCTGTGTGTGTATGTGTCAGTGTAACAGAGGCTGAATGACAGAGGGTTAGAGGGTGAAAAATGTTTATTATATTTCCATTGTGGTATATTTCATCAACTATTATAATAAAAAGCAGACGACAAATACAAACCATTACTTTTATTTATTGCAACTGCTTTTTTGTTATGTTTTGATTGATCAATTGGTTATTTCTGTCGAACTGCTGAATAACAGACCGTTGCTATGGACACGATTTCCGACCGCAGAATTGTACAGCGAGCCGCTCATTATCGTGTGACGAACCACGGCAGGGTGATGCAGGACCCGGTCACAAAGCTAATGTGCAAGGGTTTTGGATTCATTCATACAATCAATGGAAGGAAATTGCAAACCATTACTACTTCAAGGTGACTTTTTGTGGCTAACCAGGCCAACAAAATCCAGAGTCGGAGGCCATGCCCTGTCATCTATTGTGTCGATTCCGTGGATCATCATCCCATCTCAGACGGCTGTCTCGGGTTGTGGTGCTGTTTTTCAATCTGCGTTCCAGGGCCATGGGAAAAACCCCATCAGGCCGGCCGGTCTTAACTCACCTGATGAAGACCATGGAGGGGTTCATTCCCAACAACCTCCTGTCCCCCGGTGAGCTCAGAGCTGGACCCCTGCCAGTCGCTTATCAGCCAGGGCGTGGTGGGGTGGACGACACAGACATCCATCTACCGGACAGATCCCTCTCTCACACCTTGAGGACGTTAAGAGCAGTGAGGGGAGGATGTTTCGGTTGTCTTTTCTACTGATTCGATACAACACAGCCATCGCTGCTCGTGTGTGCACGAATAGAGGGAAATAGAGGGATTATCAGTCTACGTCACACCACGTCACTCCCAGCTCTACTGCGCATGTCATTTGCAGAAAGAGACGAGCGCACGATCATGTCTTGTTGTGCTGTTGGTTGCACAAACCGTTTTAATAAGATTAACAAAACGCGGAAGTTCTATCGCAGGGTTCCCCAATTAGTTTTGCCAGAGGGCCAAATTTGGTCAAGCATGCCACGCCAAGGGCCGAGATATCGTTTAATTTTTTTAATTCGCCATTTTTATGTGCACATTTTGCTTTAATTATCATTACTATAATTATTAGTAGTAGTTGAAAATACCCTGTGTTAGGAGTCACTAATGCTCTCTTGAAACTAAATTTGTCCAAAACCTACCATTAATTTATTAAAATGCCGCTGGAACATCAGCAAACAAAAAGTCCAGCAAACAAACACGCACACAGTGCAGCAGCCCCAAACATAAAAACTTAAATAGCATCAGCACAGTGTGTCTTCAACAGGGCATTGGGCCTGGTGCCATCCATCCAGATCAGTGTGTGTTCACATCCACTCTCTTCCCCTTTCTATATGTCTCTCCCTCCCTCTCTAAAAGACACAGGAAGATTTTAGTTAGTTAGCTTTAAAATGTGATACCACAATATGTGACATTAATTTTAAACTTTTTAAATATGTGTAGCAAATAACATCAGTCTGTAAACAAAAAAAAAAAAAAAATATATATATATATATATATATACATATATATATATATATATATTTATTTTTTTACATGTGAATGCCACTGGGTCAGCGCGGGCCGGACATTTGGCTCCAGCGGGCCGGATCTGGCCCGCGGGCCGCTAATTGGGGTTCACTTTTTTATCGGATACCATCAACTCGCAAACCCCATTTAAGGCAAACAGGAGACGTCTTTGGTTACAAGCTATCAGAAGAAGCGATTGGAACGAGCAGATGATTAAAAATGCAACAATCTGCACAATGACCCAGACGTTGTACATCTCCGTCCTCTTCCCTTGTCTTTGACTATAGGCAGCAACTTGGTCTTCAGAGTCACAAAGTTTTAAATTTTGTAATCATGTAAAAGTCATGTTCCTGAACATGATTGTCTGTGACACAGCTGTAGGCGTCCAGTGTCGTGTAGGACTCCAGGCTCTCTCGGGAATAGAGACGTGGTGTCTCGATCAGGTATGAACGGATGTCCGGCCACTGAAGTCGGGGCCACTTTTTCCTCATCATTCATCCACTCACCTGCCCCCAACGCGTATGGGTCATTAAGACGTATCCCGTTCACTAATGTTAATTTATCCGCATAACCAATTTTATCACTCGCTGATAAACTGTTGTAGTAAGCTGACAACATCGCTAGTTAACACTGCAACTGCAAGTTAACCACACAGAGATAGCCATGGCAACCAGTGAAACGTTTTTCTTTCTGCAGTCATGCTGCGCGCGCATCCGCCGTGTTGATAAACAAATAATCACCCTATAAGTTTACACATTTGCCATGATGTTATAAAAACGAATGATGATTTGAATGTAAAAAAAGCAGTTTTTAGATCAAGATATTTACTCCTCGATGAGGCTCCAATCCAACTAATCCAAAGTCTAAGGTGGCATGTGGTTTGTTGTTGATAGAGAGAATCTTTGATTAGCATATAAACACCAGCAGGACAGAGGAGATGGTAATTGACTTCCGCAGGAAGATGCCCCAGGCTGCGCAGGCAAACAGCCAGGGATCGGATGGATCACCTCCACAATAAACTGGACTGGTCGGACAACACAGGTTTCCTGTACAAAATGGAACAAAGTCGTTTTCGTTTTCTGAGGAGAGGCTTCGGAGTGTGCAGGAAAGTACTAACAACATTTTATGGCACCATGGTGGTGTCTGCGATCCTCTCCGAAGTGGTCTGCTGGGGAGGTGGAAACAACTGAGCGGGACGGGGAAGGACTAAATGAGCTGTTTAAGAGGGCCTAGCACAGTCTCCACGGAGGAGGTGGGCCAGAGAGGCGCCTAGCTGATGTCCATCATGGACAACACGTCACCCCCTGCATGAGACTGTGGCCTTAAGTTGCTCTCAGTACAGACTAACAGACTGCTACACCTACGCTGTTACAAGGAGTCTTCTGTAAACTGCAGTGCCTTAAAGGGGAAATCCGGTGTAAAATGGATCTGGGATATGTTTAGTATGATAACGAGTTTGAGTGTTCGTTTGGGAGCAAAAAAAAGCGCCTATAGACGCATTCTTAAGTTGGCTGTTTACAGATTGTTTATTAAAAGGACATTTTATACAAACAATACCATCAGTAGTTCACTCGTCGACGCCGTCTTGTTTTTAAGACTTGATAAGTCGATTGGCGAACACAGAGCTACTTCTAGCCTTGTAAGTGGTTTAAAATAGCGATTTATTTTTTTACCATGAGAAATGCCCCTATCGTTCCAAGTTTAAAGCGTTTTGGTAGAATCGGCCAACTTAACGTGTCTATATGCGCTTTTTTGCTCCCAAACAAACATTCAAACTCGTTATCATACTAAACATATCCCAGATCCATTTTACACTGGATTTCCCCTTTAAGCAGCTATTAGAGCAACAGACCGCTACACCCATGCCAACAGACTACTACACCAACACTGTAATGGCCCTTTTCCACCGACAGTAACAGCTCAACTTGCCTTGACTTAGCCCGTCTTTTCTTGCGTTTCGACCTCCAAAATGAGGTACCATGGTCCCTGGTACTTTATTAGTCTCACCTCCGTCAAGGTTCTAAGAGAGCTGATCTGATACTTTTGTGTGACGTAAACAGGCAGCTGGCCACTGATTGGCCAGGGAGTGACGCCACTGGACGAATAATGATGAGCGCGACGTCCGAGCCTGGCACCCGACACTCGGCATCTTTAAATACTAGCATCAGCAATAGTGATTGATTATTGAACACGTCATGCCGGATCAGTGTGCGAGAACACGCCGTGGACCGTGACAGAGGTGGAGACGCTCCTGCGTGTAGCCCTGTCTGGAACCAAACCAAGTCGTGGTGAGTTGAGCTGCTACTGTCGGTGGAAAAGAGGCATAAGAAGGAGTCTTCTACAGACTGTAGGGCCTGAAGCAGATACAGAAGAGAAGCGGACTGCTACACCAACGCTGTAAGCTTGAAGCATACCGCAGACTTAAGAGCAGCAGACTGCTACACCCACGCTGCAAGAAGCGTACGGCCTGTCTTTCGTTCCGACAGCACTGAGACTTTCCGACACTAGCTAAACATAATGCAACACTGCTGTTGAGTAAATGGTCCTCATTTATAATAGCGCTTTTATCCAAAGCACTTTTGCAGTTTTGACTGACATTCAGCCATTCATGCACACATTCACACACCGACGGCAGAGTCGACCACGCAGGGCGACAGCCAGCTGGTCGGGAGCAGTCAGGGTGAGGGGCGTCTCGCTCAGGGGACACCACGACACTATAGCTAGGAGGAGACGGGGATCGAAACAACCAACCTTGAGGTTACCAGCCAGCCCGCTCTACCTCCTGAGCTAATCCCGCACCGTTGAGTCATCACCTCCCGCCTAAAGCATCACGGCTACACGGCTATATTTATACGGTGCAACTATCCTGTGCAATTCCAGCATGTGAAAGGTGCGCATAGTGTGTGTGTGTGTGTGTGTACTGCGTGTGTACTTTTTTGTTTTATTAACTTGCTCTGTAAAGCATTTGTTTTGAAGAGGGCTGTAGGCCTACAAATAAAGTGTCTTATTGTTATTCATTATTAATACAGTTTTTTTAATATAATTTTCCTTCTTTAAGTCTTTATTTCATAGATCGTGTGGGATTTCAAAAAATATATCTCATCATAATGATTTTGTACTTTTGTACTTGTATTATACTTGATTTAGGCCCCCCGTTTTATAAATATATATATATAAACGTGTTGCCTAAACAACCACTTGTCTTTCCCTTCTGCCTATACTTTACTGCATTAAGGTTGCCATGCCAACCCGAAGGGCCGACGGCGTTAGGCAGCGGCGTGGTGTTGTTTTTACTGTTGACCGTTATACGGTCCCGGTAGATCAGCCCCGACATCAGCCCGGATGAGTTAAATCACGGTTAAACCACGCTCCCCTCTTAGCCTTTTATTTCCTTCAGTGGGTCTTCTTACCGTGGAAGACAGTAGACCTCATCTATCCCACGGAGCCCCTTCTCTGTTTTTCGAGGACCAGGAGGGGGGGACCGGACAGGAATACTGCGGGGAGGGATGGATCGACAAAGAACACACACGACGAGGAAAGACGCACAAACGAGGCTGCGCCTCCCCGTTTGTGCGTCTTTCCTCGTTTGTGGGGGGGTGGATTCAATTAAAGTTGAATCAATGGGTTTAATCAAACTATAATTGTCTTATTTTTATTATTATAAAAATAAGTATATATATATATTTTATTATCAAATTATTATTTGTATTTATGTACATGTAACTGTTGTATTTTAACGTATATGCTGTAATGAAAACGAGAACGTCACTTTGTCACTCCTGCGTCTTATTCCTTGTCGCTGTCTGTCACGAGGCCTCGAGACGTGCGTCCTCGCGTCTTTCCTCGCCAAGAGGCCTCGTGTCGCCTCGTCCCCGCTGTGCGTCTTTCGTGCGTCTTTTTGTGTTCGCGCGGGTGATTAGTGTTCCCACCGACACCTACCTACCGCGTAGTTCCCGCATGGCGAGAAAATGTCCCGCAAGTAAACCTTTGTCCCGTCTGTTTAATCACATTAACGCACGGCCACCGCAGCAGCGCCACCACGCATATGCTGTATAGCGCAGCAGCGCAAGGGAGCGGATCATTGTGTACATGCGAACTCGGACACGCGCAAACACGCACGCGCGTGCCCGTTGATTCATTTACAGTGCGGATCCGCGCCTCCATTCATTTGCTGAGTCTCTCAACGGGACCGCGGGCTGCAGCTCGCGTCGACTCATCGCCCAGAGGAGGAAGTCGCTCGTTTATCACATTTAGTCCCGACACGGCCACACACACACACACACACACACACACACACACACACACACACACACACACACACACACACACACACACACACACACACACACACACACACACACGCACACACACACACACACACACACACACACACATCTCTCCCAGCTGTTGTTATTTTTAGGGACCGAGCAGAACCTGCAAGGTCCCTATTGTTTTTGCTTCGTTTCTTCTTCTTATTATTTTTCAGAATTTTGACTGCATTTTTCCCCCCCTGAACATATACGAAAACTCATTTTTATTTGCCACATTTGGTGGGACTGCTGTAAAATTTGATATTCTAGCCGTCAAATTCACATTCGCCCCAAGGTGGCGCTATACCAACTATGCCAAAATTTCAACCTTTACACAAGCATAACTCGTCACTGGTTGGACGTACACTCATGAAACTTTTGCCATACATGCAAATCCTCATGGTGAACAAATTTGCAGATACTAACTTAGCACTTCCGGTAGCCAGATTTCCCGCCATTTTGAATTTAGTTAAAAACAGTAAATTCCCCAAGGATCCCAGGTTTTTCGACTTTCACAAAAATCCTTTGGCACATATCATCTATGACCCATTATCTTCAATCTGACTTAAGGATTAGTCTGTACAGTAAAGTACAAAGTACCCATGAGCCATTGCGTTCTAAAAGGGGTGTGTTTTTCACCCCAAAAATAGTAAATTGCACATATCTACATGAATTGGACTCCTATGATCTTGGACCCCTCTACTAAAGTTGTTCAGAATCAAATTCTGAACAAGATAAAGTCAACATTTTTTCAAATGGGGCGTGGCTTCGAAATGGGCGTGGCCTGTTACTAAAATAGCCACAGTTCATAGACGCAATGTTTGATTTGAGCGGGACCAACTCAATGGCCGTTGCGGACCAAAGTTCTAACTGGTCAAGTAAAATTAAGTCGATTGGAAAAACAACATGGCCGCCAGAGGATGGTCGATCACTCTACGGAGACCGTAATAGTTATCAATTCGAAATTCACAGGACACGTGTAGAGTGCTGCCTGTAGCTCACATACCAAAAATCGTGGTTGTCATGTTTGTAGCGCCCCCTACAGGAACTTTAAAAAGCAGCCCCTGCGCCACGTTTCACCAATATGTATGAAACTCGGTATGCACGTACAACATGCCAATACCTACAGAAAAGCCTCTTGGACCCATGCCCCAAAACCTACTGGAAGTCGGAAATTTTCTTTTTTTCATTTTCAATCTCGGCGGCAAATTTCACTTTTTCGCCTTGTATTTCAACGAACTCCTCCTAGGGAATTTATCGGATCTGCTTCACAATTGGTCAGTACAGTCATGAAATGGAGCTGAACCAACGCCGTGTTATTTGTGACTGTACGTTGAAGGGCGTGTCCGTGGCGTGCCGTCAAAGTTGGCCGTTTTGAATTCCATCGTCTTATTTTCGTTTTTTTCGCCTTGTATTTGAACGAACTCCTCCTGCGGAATTTATCAGATCTTCTTCACAATTGGTCAGTACAGTCAAAAAATGGGGCTCAACCAACGCCGTGTTATTTGTGACTGTACGTTGAAGGGTGTGTCCGTGGCGTGCCTTCAAAGTTGGCCATTTTTCATGGAATTTTTTCACTTTTTCGCCTTGTATTTCAACAAACTCCTCCTAGGGAATGTATCTCATCTGCTTCTACAGATTACAGAAGTTCGCAAAAAGTTAAAATTACATAAGTTCGGGAAAAATTAAAATTAAAACTGCGCGCAGTGATGAACGGGACCTCGTGGCAGCGCACATGTTACGAGGTCCCGTTCATCACTGCGCGCAGTTTTAAAAAAGCGCACATGTTACGAGGTCCCGTTCATCACTGCGCGCAGTTTTAATTTTTATTTATAATTCCCCCCTCCCCCGTTTCTGGGGGGGGGGGTGTATATATATATATATATATGAAATTATATGAACATGTTATCACAAAGCCATTATGATTTTTTGTTGAATTGCATCTCGCCATTTTCAGCAGAGTCAAAGATGTGATGCATTGAAGGAACGCAAGAACCCAAGCACGTTGGCAGGCGAACAAATTGGATGCGTTGGCGAGGTGGCGAGGGGCGGAGGGGACGCGCGGAGAGAGCGAGTTTGATGGCGTACATTATCAAAGAAGACAAAATGTAAAAATTGTTTAGAGGACCCCATTAAATATGTATGAAACGGGGTTTCAAGGAGGGCAAAGACAGGGGAATCCATCATCACAATGCAGGATGCAGAAAATGCTATTAGAGTATAAATATTTAGTGTGACTCCTTTGCCCGGCCGGGGCCAGCTTTCCTCCGGTCCCTGGCTCTAACACCACGTGATGTCACCTATAGAAGCGACGCCTCGCACCCCATTGGTTCACGGCCCGGTTACCACGACGTCATCGAAGCCTGTCAGATCTGGATTGATATGCTTTATGGTTTGAAACGATGGCGTAATGCACACGAGAGCTGGGTGAATAACCTTCAAAAACAATCAGTCAATCCAAACCTTTATTTATTCAAGGCATGAGACACAGTGACAAAGGGACATTCTTGTTTTCAAGCGGGCCCTGATTACTGCATATACGTTACACATACAACGTTTACATTTCAATAAAGACACATTTAATACAAGACAAATATAGCTTGATTAAACACATTAATAAAAAACGGATAAATAATATTGTAAAGTGACCTGTAAAAAAAACCCTTGAATGCTCCCCATCCAATAAGTCCTCATTGGTTCGAGAAAAAAAAAAAAAAAAAACGCTTATCCTGCAAGACAATGGGCTTTGAATGATGGCTATTACAAAGACAAACATGAGCGAGCAGCCAAGTCAACAAGTTTAGCCCCCCAGAGATGGGCTCCAGCCCGGAACAGACGCGCTGCCAGAATGAAACACAATCCAACAACTGAAACAAAATTAAATACAATGAACAAAAAGGATTGCTTCTCTTTTTTTTTTCCAACCCACAGTCACCACGGCAAAGCTGAAAACAAAACGCAAACGCAATTGTTTGACGTTGTATTTTCACACACATTTAAATGTAATCACGTCCCCTTTCATAAATTAAAGCCAGCATGTGCTATTTTGGATAAGGCGGAAAGCGAAATTGCAGAATGTCATGCCATTTTTCATATCTTTATTGCGTTTCGCTTATCTTTGTCTCTGACAGCCAATTGGTTAGCGCGTACAAACATGCAATCTGACATACACAAAAACTTAGCGTGCTAGCTTTTGTGTCCAGCGTTTAGTATCTGCACATTGTATTGCACATTACTGTCGGCACAAGCCACAGTCCATTCAACGTCTGAACGTATGGGGCAAAGGTGTTTGTGAGAGGACGATCACACACTAAACTACTCTTTAGGGTTGGACACGTTTATTGACGTCGGACATTTGAGCGAGTACGATAGATGGGGGGAGGGAGGCGGCAACAAAGGACCAGAGGAAAACTAAAAGTTGACATAGCCTGTACCTCGATCAATGAATAACATCATTTGTTGAGTATAACAATGGTTGCTTATATTACTTTGTTGATATCATTCTGCCGTGTAAGTATACACATTGGCCACACAACGTTTATAAAATGTAATGATGATTCGAATGTAAAAAAGCTGTTTTTAGATTAAGTTATTCACTCATCAATTTGGCCCCATTCAAACTAATTCCAAAGGTGGCGTGTGGTTTGTTGTTGATGATCAAGATAATTTTCGATTAGCATATCAACACATTCTCATTAAATTGGTTGCTGACAGGCTCACAGAACACTTCTAGCTATCCCATATTAGAAGTAGCGGACCAAGGACTTTGTATTGGTATCTCGCAGCTATGCATTCGATATCAAGATCACTTTTCTTCTCATGCCTTGCTATTTGACATTGAGCGAAATGGTAAACCTGTTTATTAGTTTAGAGAGATCAATCAGCATGTCCAAGGTCGGGAGCACAATGCTCAGCAAACCATTAATCCCTCCGAGTCCTCCGTTAATTACCTCATGGGTGTTCCCGTGCAAACAGTCTGACACGGCGCCGAAATGTCAAAGGAGTTAGGAGGGAATCGTTTTCATTTATTATTTTAATTAATTTTTTCCCCCCCTCCTTTAATGCCTGATGAAGTATCTAAGGTTAAACTCAAGGCATGGTTTCATCGTTCATCGATGATCCTCACCCTGTTTGTATCATCGTTGTTTGTACCATGTTTGTTTGCACCATGTTTGTCTGTAGTAAAGTTACACACTGGAGGCTGGAGAGTCGACGCAAACAAAGTCGATTCTTAATTCTGTCACGTCAATTCCGAGATTCAATTCAAAGAATGATTGGAATTGGAGTCAACTCCAAATGGTGGAATTTAATAAATTATTCCATTGGTGACTTTCATTTTGTAATTTAAGTCTCATATCTATAACCAATATGTGTTTGATTCCTTTGGGCTGATCAATTTCAGATTGCGGTAGTGGTTGACAGGGCTGATAGTTTGTTGTACAACTGAGAAATCAATGGAATCTGAATCAATTTCGAATCGATTCCATCAAATCCATTAGCCTAAATGGAATCAGACTCCGACTCGATTCCAAATCCCCTGGATTCCCCCATCCCTAAGCAACGTACAGGGAGCTAGCGTAGCATTAGCAAAGCAGATCTAGCTAGCGCAGCCTAGCGTAGCTCAACAGTAGGTCACATAGTTGTAGAGGTGAAGGCATTCCAATTAGTTTCCGAGTGAAGCGCATGTGGATGAAATATTTCAAGACACCGGCCGCAGTCTGACCTATACGGAGGCCAACGCCAAGGCAGCGAGCCGCGGTCCGTCATTAGGAGTGGAGTTCACAGCCTCTAATCCAAATCGTTAAAGAAGAAAAAAGAAAGAGAAAGTATATTCATGTTTGGACCTCACTGCGGAATTGTTTTGGCATGCACAGGAATACTCACAGATTATTCCCCAAGAGCTGTCAAGAGACGTTTCATCGTCTTTGTAAACACTTTTTTTCGAGTCCAGTATTTTTGTTCCCCATTTACTTGCGTACATCTTGTCACGCACGGCCAACACACAAAACCGCACACACACTTGCTTTCAGCTGAAGTCTGCGCGGGGAATCTCACAACATCACACTACACAAAAAATTATTCAAGCCCTTCTTAGATGTGACAAATTAATATTATATTTGTCTAATGAAATATATATTAATTCAAATAAAAAACAAAATTGTTTAACACTATTTTAACTTAAAATGTATTCATCATCATCAATAAAAATTTAAGTGAAAAAAAAAAAATGTATTCATCATCTCTGCTGACTCTGCTGACCTGACCAACCCAAAAAGATTGACGTCAATTAGGGGAGCATGCGCAGGTGAGGTGACCACGCCCTTAGTCTAGCTCTTTCCACGCCCAGAGGCACGTGCCATTTTGGTCCTATTCTGCCTGCAGCGAGCGACTACAACTCTACCACTCTCTGTAACGACACTGTTGCCACAGTTATGGGCATTCACACAGTCCATCAGTTTGAGGAGCCAGATGACATTGGAGTCATCATTGAAGGCGTGAAAGTCCTCACCAATGTCAGAAGTGCTGCAATGGCTTTCATCATGCTGTTTGGGCTTATCTATGCCCTGGATCTTAGTTTCCCAGACAACCTGAAATACACTTTTGAGTTTGTCCAGAAAGTTCTCATGAATCTGGATGGAAACAGGCTCAACACCAAAATACAGCAGTTAAAAATCAAACTGTTCATGTGAAAGGAGGAACGGGTGACCAATAACACTGGGACTGACACTTTCTTTTTATTTATTTTTAACTGAGCTTTGAGCCATAAATCAGTTTTTCAAATGTTTGTGTGCATGAGCACAGTTGTATTTTGAGCATGTGCATATGCACATATTGTATTCAGAACTCTATTGACCTTTTGAGGACCTCTATTGAGGAATTACTACTAATACTTATTTTGAAGTCTTGTTCAAAATAAATCATCTTTTGGCTGCACTAATGATCCGGTTGGGTTTAAATCAAAGCACCTCAAACAGGTAATGTCTCATGTATGTTATATGGGGTTATAGGGGGTGGGGGGGGATTTTTGAATAATTGATTTTCAATTAACCATATATTTTTAGGTTGAACAAACACAATTTATTTCAACTACTTTAATATAATCACTTTTGTTTAGCTCTCTTCGACACAAATATGTAGAGGTAACTCAATTCAATTTCATTAGATAGATGAATTTAGTTTCAGCTGGACCAACTTAAAAAAAAATTGGTAGATGAACTCAAATACATTATATTGAATCAATGGACTTGTTTTAGGTTGGGGTAACATATATTTATTAGATGGAAAATCTGCCCACAATTTAATTGAGTTCATCCAATGAGTTATTTTTTTGAGTGTAAGGTGAACTGTTCCTTTAAAACTTCAGCGTCCTCCTATTCCTGGACAGCCTTTTAATTTTTTTTCTGGGATAGTTGTCTTGCTGATGTGCGGTTTTTTGATGTTGATTTCTCAACCTATTGCTCCCACACCGCCGCATCCACACGTTGGGGGCCAAAGCATCACAGCTCATGGAGAAACATTTCTCATCACCCACTGCTGAGAGACCCCCTCCCAGTACACTGGGGCTGGTGGGGGGGGGGGGGGGGGGGGGACCTGCTGTGCTGCCTGGCCCACTGTTATGGCTGTGGGAGAGGGTGTGGGGGCATGTTTGCTGACAGGAGGCAGAAAGGAGAGAGGCAGAGAGAGAGAGAGAGAAGGAGAGAGAGAGAGAGAGAGAGAGAGAGGCAGAGAGAGAGAGAGAGAGAAGGAGAGAGAGAGAGAGAGGCAGAGAGAGAGAGAGAGAGAGAGAGAAGGAGAGAGACAGAAAGAAGGAGAGAGAGAGAGACTGAGAGGCAGAGAGAGAGAAGAGGGGAGAAAGCGAGAGAGGCAGAGTGATGGAAAGAAACAAGGAGAGAGAGAGAGCGAGGCAGAGAAAGAGAGCGAGGCAGATAGATGGAGAGAAACAAGGAGAGAGAGAGGGAGAGAGAGAGAGAGAGGGTGGGTGGTCGGGGATGAGAGATAGGCACAGCCCGAGCGCCGTCCCTGAGTGAGCCAGCTCTGCTCGCCACGGCGGCCTGTCAACAGCGAATGAGAAATCTCAGCCTTCTAGTGAGCTGGGAAATGTCTCCCCACCACTGCTGCGTGTGGCTTTTATTATTTCTTTATTTTTTTTCCTTCCGAACAATAAGTTGAAAACTTTGTTGGCTGACCTTCCGCTCCGAGATGGAAGATAATGGATTCCATTCATCTCAAGGCCCGTGTTAAGTTGATTGGTAGATGAAGCACGCTTGGAAATGCATGCAGTTTCAAAATGAAATACCGGGGGTTGGCAAGCTGTCATCTGTGTGTAGGGATCCCCCCCCCCCCCCCCTCCCTTATAGGACCAAATAACCAACATGTGTTTCTGTCAAGAAACACAGGAAAATGTCTGAGTTCACAACGGGGAATGTCTGATCAAATGATATGCTGGTGTTCGTATCAAACGATTTCTGCTGCTGCTAGGATTTGGGGACCATGATTGTGTGAGTGAGTGTGAGTGTGCCTGTGTGTGTGTGTGTGTGTGTGTGTGTGTGTGTGTGGGGGGGGGGGGGGGGGGGAGTGTGTGTGCATGTGTGTGTGTGAGTGATTGTGAGCATGCCTGTGTGTGGGGGTGTGTGTGTGTGTGTGTGTGTGTGAGTACGCCAATGTGCTTGGATCATGATTTGGTGACCTATTTAAACTGGATTTAATTAACATTTGCATTCTTCTTTGTTAGCTTTGTCAGGCATTGACACAAACTCGAGTGAGGAAGCACTTATGAATCACCGTTTATGCCCAAGTTGATCGAGTTGATGACTAGCAAACACTGATCGCATGCATTTTTCTTTGCACTCCGACTCAAAAAACGTGGTTGCAAATTATTTTCTTGTCTTTCCTTGCTCCCGGCACACTAACTAACTTATTCACTAAGCGTACACAAAAACGCTAATCCCGCTCGATAAATAGATTTTCGGTTTTAAGTTTGGCACCCGTCATCGATGGCAGCTTTCAGTCATGCAACCCTGCCTCAGGAGTGTTTCAGAGATAATGAATCTGCACGCACCGTGTTGTAGACGTTCTAAGGATAGGATAGTGTGGCCGGTTGAATCCGAGCAGCCCACTAGTTTCAGAACTGACTCAACTCGCTCTGCGCTGGCTCTATGGCGTGGAGTGATGCACTGAGGCAATATGGTTTGGCAGATGACACCGAGTGAGCATGGAGGCATGTGAGCATGCTCAGTGGTGGACCCCTGGGGGATATTGGGTCTAAATTTGTGCATTTCCCAGTGACAAACGTTGCTGATATTGTGATGGACCTGTGCTCTGCTTGCAGCCATTACACTATACTTACAGCAGACTCAGTGTCTTAAGAATGCATTAGTCTTGCAATAGCATTGCTGTCAAAATGTAGAAATGTTCAACTTAACAAACTCCACTTTAACAAACCCTCTACCTACTTCCAAATGTGCGTTCTACAGTGTGTAGTGCACTACCAGTCCAATGTTTGTATTTTCACTCTGCATGGATATTGAAGTAACATAACAACAACCTACATTTTCGTGCCTGTTTTTGATGCGAATCCATTCATTATTTTATTTATTTCACACAAGAAAAATATCTGATGGTGAAAAAGCCCAAATGTGGGGCATTTCAGATCTTCTGTTGGGCTGCTAGATGATTCTGAGGCTGCCTCCTGCTCATTCTCCTCCATCAAGGTTTTTTGTTCATGAATGACATGTGTCTGAACTCACTGGAAATCTTACCATTATGGACAGAATTGAATGTACCCATAACAAGAGATTGTAGACTTGTACTGCATGTCATACCTGTTTTGAAGTATGTTCAATACAAGTTCTTCATTCACATCAACACTTGTTTGACAGTGTCAGGTATTTAATAGAGCACCTCTCTGGGCTATGCGTTAATTACTTTGTATAACTCAGCAGATTTTATTTTTATCCCAGGGTGAAGTGAGTGTGTACGTATATGAACTATTACTTCGCCAGATGGTAATCATCCAAACATTTTGGGAAAGCAATAATCAATTTTTCTACAGGGCTTCTACATCGCAAAGCCTGCCTCCATTTTGAATCGTAGTCACTCTGTTGTTCGCAATGGTTTTGAAACTGCCACAGCATTACTAATCTGAGCATAACTAATCTACTAATTCTTTCGCCAAAGTTACGGTAGATTAACGACAGAATCCTGAAAATGGCAAAGTAATGCTGACAAAAAAATCCCATGATTCATTCTGTGAATGTACAAGCGGTATTGCACTACACCAGTACACTTAAGACATGCCGTGCATGTTAAAAGAAACGTATACAAACACGTGCGTGGCGAGTAAACAAAGGGGGTTGCGAACACCATGTCTCGATCTCGATGGGTAAATCAAGTGTGTGCTTGAAGCATCACAGCTGAACCTCAAATGATCAGTCCATATCTCACATTGGCATCAGTGTTTGTGACATTCTTGATAACTCAGGGAGTCGTTCAGAAACACATTGGGAGTATTTCAGTGTGTGAGAACCCAAAGAAGCGGAAGGGAATAGAAGTGCCAGACTATTCTCCAGGCAATTCAGAACAGAGAAAAAGTATTTTTCTTCTTCTGCAAAGTAAATGCTTTAGTCTACGTTGCAATCGAATTTGCCTTTTATTTCCGCAGAGAAAACATAGTCTATCATGTGGACAAGGATAACTTTGCATTAGATATACACCCATTGATACTCAAAACAGCAGTTCAATGGAACACGGCCGATGGCTGTCATATCCACTCCGCCCCCCCACCCCCACCGCCTTATACCCATTATGATTGGCTGCTCGCTGTCTCGTAAAACGTGACATTGACGATGACATCGTCTTTGTCCTGGAAATCAATATGTTCTGACGGCAGTTTCCACATTAAATATTGACGGGGGACTTGTCGGTACATGTCCGCCGTAGCTAGCATAGATTTGCCCAAGTCATCAAGGAGAGAGAACAGCCGTACATGCTCCTTGAAGACTTGTGTTTGCGGTCCATGACGGTGCCTCAGGGAAAACCTAACCCAGTCCCATGGGGGCTGTTTGCCCCTGTGATTATCAGGAGTGGAGTGCGTGGTTTATCTTTCAGTGGATACCATAGTTGCATGGAGGGGGGAGTTATTTCCATTACCTTCACTAGCCAGGAAAAGGGCATGTCTTGATCTGTGGTTGATTGCTGGGATGAGGCCGACATTAAAGGGCTCTCAGCCCAAAACACGCGTGTCGGGACCGAATTAGATCCAATTTGGAGGGAGCAGAAGTAAAAAGACTGCCATGCTACACAAAATTTGATTCTAGTTCCTTAGTTTCGTGTAAAATACATGAGGTGAACACACACATTTATGCACACACACACACACACACACACTCTCCTAAACACACCTACACACACATTTATGCACTCACTCACACACACACACACACACACACACACACACACACACACACACACACACACACACACACACACACACACACACACACACACACAAACACACAAGACGCACACTTATGAAACACACACATTTACACACCTGCACACACATTTACACACTTATACACACACACACATTCTCCTTGCGCTCTGTATGCGTTAATCTTCAGAACACCACCATCTCACCCCTAGTGTCATCACACCTGTGGATACACACTTTGTTTCACACACTGTGTTGTACACGCAGCAGAGAGAAGCCAGCGATGGATATTGCTGCCGTTCAGCCACCGGCGGCCAGGCCCAGAAAAGTCCACATTACTAGATTAGCACTTCACCCAAAGTGAAGTGATGGGTCACCTCAGCTGTGTTACACCGTCTAGAGGCCGAGCCCGCCCTGTTTGAAGACACAGGCTTGGATCAGTACCAGCAGGACCCTGGATCAGAACCAGCAGGACCCTGGATCAGAACCAGAGGGTCTGGATCAGTACCAGAGGGTCTGGATCAGAACCAGAGGGTCTGGATCAGAACCAGCAGGACCTGGACCAGTACCAGAGGGTCTGGATCAGTACCAGAGGGTCTGGACCAGAACCAGAGGGTCTGGACCAGTACCAGAGGGTCTGGATCAGTACCAGAGGGTCTGGACCAGTACCAGAGGGTCTGGATCAGTACCAGAGGGTCTGGACCAGTACCAGAGGGTCTGGATCAGAACCAGAGGGTCTGGACCAGTACCAGAGGGTCTGGACCAGTACCAGAGGGTCTGGATCAGAACCAGAGGGTCTGGATCAGTACCAGAGGGTCTGGACCAGTACCAGGGGGACCATTTACAGAACCACACGTTATAACACAATCATACAAGCATGCAACCACGCACACTCTTGTATACACATCTATGCTCTCTCACACACACACACACACACACACACACACAGACACACACACACAAGCACACACACTAAAACACACCTAAACACACATTAACGTAGTCACACATACACACAAACACACACACACAAAACATATACAAATCATACAGATGTACGCATTTAAACACACACACACACACACACACACTCTCCTAAACACACCTATACACACATTTACACCCTCACACACACACACACACACACACACACAAAACCTCAGATACACAAGACACTCACATACGAAACACACACATTTATGCAATTCCACACACCCCCACACACACACACACACTCTCCTTAACACACCTACACACTCACACACAAACACACCACACACCACACACACATACGATGCACACACACACACACACGAAGCGCACACATATGGAATTGTAATGGGGACGAAGGGATGGGGGGGGGGGGGGGGGTGAAAGAAGACTGAGTAGGCTATTACAGACGAGGGAGCCCCTCCTCCGCAGAGCCAGCGCCTCAGATTGCGTAAATGAGAGAAGCGCAGTGGCCACCGCCACAGCCTCATTACAGTAATGGAGACCCATCCGTTCTGTCAAGGCCTCGCCGAGCAGCCCCAACACCACGGCACTCTCCCCCCCCCCCCCGCCGCCCGTCTCCCCCACGCTGATACATGGGAGGAGAGAGAGAGAGGGGGGGAGAGAGAGAGAGAGAGGGAGAGAGAGAGAGAGAGCGGGGGGGAGAAGGAGAGAAAGAGAGAGGGAGAGAGGAAGAGAGAGAGAGGGGGAGAGGGAGAGAGAGAGAGAGGGGAGAGAGAGAGAGAGGGGAGAGAGAGAGAGAGCAAGAGGTTCAGAGAGAGGTAGACTGAAGGTGGAGGGGGAGGAGAGAGAGAGAGATAGAGGTGGAGAGAGAGAGAGAGGTGGAGGTGTAGAGAGAGAGAGAGAGGGAGAAATACAGAGGTATAGGGGAGAGAGATTGAAGAGGGGAGGGGAGAGGGACGGACAGAGAGGGAGAAATAGAGAGGTAGAGGGGGAGGAGAGAGAGTTGGAGAAGAGAGTGAAGGTGGAGGGGGGGAGAGACATGAAGAGAAGAGAGAGAGAGACAGAAAGAGAGAGAGAGAAAGAGAAGAGAGAGAGAGAGAGAGAGAGAGAGAGGGAGTGCGAGAGAGCGAAAGAAAAAAGAGAATAAGAAAAGAGAGAGAAAGTGTGATAGAGAAAGAGAGAGAGAGCGGGAGAGAGAGAGCGGGAGAGAGAGAGACAGAGAGAGAGAGAGACAGAGAGAGAGAGAGAGAGAGCATCCAGGTAGGGTGAGGAGTGGGTGTAGGGGGAGTGTGAGGGTGCAGAGCTCCACACGGTCCACGGTCCTCAAGGGTGTGTGCTCCTGGTGATCTTGTTGAATTAGGACCCTGAGCCCAGCACTCTGTCTCTCTGTCAGGGCCGGGGGTCCCCAGAGTGGTTTGTAGTCACGGCCTTGTGGAAGGGGGGGGAGTGGGGGGTGGCGGCGGGGCGGCTCTCCAGGCAGAGGGGGGTCTTACTGGGGCAGTCATCATAGGGTCTGAGTTGTGGCGTTAAGCTGTCACGCTTTGCAGAGTGACCCGTATCGAGTTGTGTTCTGCTGGTTTGCGCTGTTGGAATAAAACACTATTCTTGATGGGTGTCGATGTTTTAATTTAAAGGGGTGATCTGATGCCACCAGGTGTGAGTGTGAGTAGGCGTTACAAGCCGTTGGAAAAATATGCCTTTTTTCTTGTGTGTTTTAGTGACATCACAAGTGGGAATGTCTACCGGTCCTAGATGTACGATGGATAGATTAGCTAATTTGTTCACCCGTTTAAGGCACAATGGGTAAGATGCAGCCCCTTATACCAAGTGAGAGGGAGAATTTCAGATTAAAAAAAACAAACCAAAATAATAATAACAGAGTTCTGTCACCTCTAACTAGCGTAGCTTGGCTGACCGGTCTTATTCTAAGAATATACTGTATCAGTTATACAATGCGATTCTAATAGATTTAGTTATTTAAATCACTATCGACCAGCGGTGACTACAGATAAGTCGAGGTAATTTCAATCTAATGGCTAGTTGAAACGCTACACATTGCGACTTTATTCGAACCATAAGAAAACATATGTTATTTGTTTGCTTTATTTCAGTGTACCCTAAAAGTGTAAAAAAAAATCCAGTTATTTCCTTCTTGTTTCATGTGCCGTGGTAAAATAACACCATTCATAAAAGTGCCTCATGATTTATAAGTGCCCGTCAAAGATTACTTATTATGACCCATCACTCACAGAGAGCGAGGTCAACAAACAAAGGGAACCCGGCAATATATTCGGCCTGAAAGGTAAGCCTAATTCACTCGGCCGGAGGGCAAATGAATTGCAATTCAACAATGTGCACTTACCTTTGGAAATATCCCGAATGGCAACATCAGAGACTATTACAGCGCCCTGGGCGAGAGAGTGTAATGGCATTCACAGAGAGGCCATGAGGTGAAGAGGAGATGCTGATTCGCCAAGTAGTTTAACTAATAACCTAGATCAATGTCCCTTGTTTACCTCATACATGTAATTATTTCCCCTCAAAACACATTTGCCCCCCGACTATAATCGGTTCTCAGCCGTTAATTTTTCACAAAGAGAATAAAGCGAACTGAGCGATGGGAGCCATGTTGATCTGAGTCTATCTATGATGTTCCCTATGGGCCTTGTTTACCTATGGATGATGCTCAGGGAATAGAAGTGCATTCACTGTAGAACGGGAGAACAAGGCTAAGTGGAGCGTGTGTTTACCGGCTCCAGGGTAAAACAGCTCTCATCCCGTCCCGTTCGGGGGCAGCAGCCAAGCGCGTTTACTTGGGGTAGGATTTGAAGATGCTACATTTTTTATCGACAGATCGATTTTTCAGAGAAAATCCTATTTATTTATAGCAATTGAGCATACGCTTTTATCTGAAGCATATCGAACAAATAACAAGCAGATTCATTTTTCAGGCGATGTTTTCTTTCTCTGTGTCTCTCTCTCCTTGTGTTTCTTTGTTTAAGTGTGTGTGTGGGTGTGTGTGTGCGTGTATGTTTGTGGTTTTGTGTGTCTGTATATGTATGAGTCCCCCCTTCATGTATCCAATACCTCACTAATGGCAGGGCTACACACAACACACCTCAATTGTATCTCTGTGTCTCTGTGGCTTAACAATGCCACAACCAAATCTATAAAGTGCATACACACAAAAAACCCACACACGCGTGTGTGTGTGTGCGCACACCACACACATACAATCTCCCTGGCCTGTTCTATCACTGCCGGTGCTGTATTCACATTCCAAGCCGAGGTGGCATCATCATCAATAGTCATTTAGAAAAAGCCCGGTTTCCACGCCAGTGGCCACAATGAAGATTCATAACCCCCATTCCACCCGGGTTAGGGGACGCGAAGAGAAGGAGGGGAGAGATAATACGCGCGCTCGCACGCCACTGCGGCCTGTTGTGTTTCCCTCTCTCTCTCTCTCTCTCGGCCTTGCATGTTCAGCCATGTGAGCCGCCCAGACAATGGGTGACAAATACCGGACGCTCAAAAGGGTGGGGTGGGGGGGGGGTAGGTAGGAGGAGGGGGGGGTGGTGGGGGGAAGGGGGGGACGTGAATGCTTGTCAAGCATCGAGACGACGCCACACATTGTTGTTTCGCTATGAGCCACCAGACGGATCCTCGGGGGGGGAGAGAAATGATAGTTACTATAATTGATAGATCTGGAGGTCGCCATAAATTGTCGACTCTAATGCGGAGCCTCACCCTGTACGTCACGGGGAGGCCTTCAAGGTTGTGTGTGGCGGAGAGATCGCCGTCGTGCCGCACGACGGTTCGGGTCTGGAATTGTTTCGGTGGCGGTGATGGATAACGACCGGAGGAGAAACTGCCGGGATTCGTTGGAATTCTTTTATTTCCATGCGCGCCAAATGTCGATAAATACCGGAGGCTTCGGCTCGGAGTGAATATTCTACTTTACGCCAAACGCCGTTATGACAGAATGCAAATTTCGCGGATATTTATTATTTAATAATTCAGGCGATGCTTTTATCCAAAGTGACTTCCATTGGAATTCAGTTTCAGTTTATCAGGGAGCGGGGAGGGCTGGGACAGCCTTCCCAGGGATGCCAGGGTAGTCCATGGACGTTTAGCATCCAACCCTGGATCTTTGGACTATAAATTGAACATCCTGTTCTCCGCTACACTAACCTACCCCCCCCACCCCCACTGTTTCGTGGCACAGTGTTAATATATCACTATATTATAAACAGTAGCTTGCGCTTTGTTATCCGAAACCGATCATGCCTTAAAAATCGGCCCTGACCTTACGTGCTAAATTTAAAGACGAAGATGCTTATCCGGCTGATTCCAAAACGGAGACACACACGCACGCGCACACACACACAAACCCACATTTATCCTCCCCACACACACACCCACACACAAACGGACGCATGCGCGCACACACACACACACACACACACACACACACACACACACACACACACACACACACACACACACACACACACACACACACACACACACACACACACACACACACACACACACACACACACACACACACACACGTATATCCCACGCACACACAGGTTTTATAGGTCCAGGTTGTGGGGAGGATGAGTTACGCAGTGGTTTAAACTGTACAGTGGTCACAGTGAAATATCACCCCATATTATAAGGAAATGTAAATAAATGAGCACTCATTAGGAGTGACCTCCTAGCTTTTCTCTCCATCATTTTTTAATGAATCGTCGTCAAGACCAGAACTGAAATTCATCGCAAAGATAAAAATATACAAAAAGACAAGACCTCAAGTAAAAAGCCCCCAAAAAATGACTTCTTTATTTTGTTAACTATAATGTCATCTAATCACAGTTTGTCATGAATTATCTTGATGGTTAAGTGCTTATTAAGGTTATGAATAATATTTTTCCTGTTATAAAGTGTTAAAGCCAGTTACATTTTGGCACGAATTTCCTTTAAAACACAATGTGACACTCTTCAAGGGTCAGAATTAAAACTTAATGAAATGCAGAAAAACATTGTTTTTTTTTGCTCCATTTGGCTGATGACCTTCTATGCCGCTGACGACGAGAGATCGTGGGCGTGCGATAAGCGGGCAGCGAGCCGGAATCCATGACAACGCACGTCCAGCGATGTCCCTCCAGAAGTTGCCCCCCACCCCCACACGTCACCCCCTCCCCCTCCCCCTTCCCTCACTGCTCCAATTTACGTCCGCCTTTAACAAAGTTAGTAAGTTATCAAACAATATAATCGATTTAAATGGAACATTTCCAGAGCAGTTGACACAAAGTGTTTAACGAAGCTCAGACAAAGCTCGTCAACAACAATAACACAATGCATGTGACATCGCACAAAACAACGATAGAGTGCGTAAACCTTTCACAGCTCACACAGTTCACACCACCACAAAGAACCAATCACATCACAGGCCGGCTTCTAATAGACCACCGATGGTGTAATACTCATATACAGGGATGCCTCTCCCCCCGCCTCTCTCCCCCACTTCCCTCCCCCTCCCTCCCCCACGTCCTCGTCTCTCTCCGCCACTCCCCTCCCCCTCTCTACCCCACTTCCCTCCCCCACGTCCTCGTCTCTCTGCCACTCCCCTCCCCCTCTCTCCCCTACTCCCCTCCCCCTCTCTCCCCTACTCCCCTCGCTCTCTCTCCCCCACTCCCCTTGCATCTCTCCCCACTCCCCTGCCTCTCTCTCCCCTACTCCCCTCGCTCTCTCTCCCCTACTCCCCTCGCTCTCTCTCCCCTACTCCCCTCCCCCTCTCTCCCCCACTCCCCTCCCCCTCTCTCCCCCACGCCCTCGCCTCTCTCGCCAACTCCCACCCCCTCTCTCCCCCAAATGAAAAATAACAAAAACGTACGCATACCTCACCAGATGTATTTTTTTTACTTCACAAAATCTCAGCAGATGACGAGGGTCGCAAACATTGTGTGAGATTGTTCAGAAAGTCAAGGCAGGCATGATTTATTTTTGTTTTATTTCCACCGTTTGGTCACTTTTTTGTCAGTTATCAAAGCAAAACCACATTAGGTATAAAAACTAGTTTGTCCAAAGAACTTCTCCGGCCCCGCCCAGACTTCCTCTCCTCCTTGTTGTGATGAATGATGCATGATATATGATGTATGATGTGTGATGTGTGATGTATGATGTGTGATGTATGATGTGTGATGTGTGATGTATGATGTACACGCTCCACTGTAGGGGATTTTCAAGCAGTTTACCGGCATCCTTTAATCTGACTGTCATTTACCCCCCTGTAACCGAGCCACGCAAACCAATCCCACATGTAGTTAACGTTAGAGGTATAAGACACAGGATCTGTATCATCACTTTCATTATTACTATTATACATATCAGTATTATCATCATAAGTGTCGTCATATTAATTATTTGTATCATCGTTATTCGTATCATCATCACTATCATTATTATTATTATCAATATCAGTATTATCATCATAATCATCAGCATCATAATCATTTGTACCAATGTTATTCGTATCATCATCACTATCATTATTATTTCATTAATACACAGGATCAGATGTTATAATCCCTTGTGCCAAAATCCAAGGAAAACACATATTCAGAAGCCCCTGCCCAAACCAACCTTATAAGCAGGGCTGTAGTGGTAAAATCAGAGGTGGGTAAACTTACGATGCTGTAAGGCAGACCGCGCGGTGTATATATTCTGTACCATACCGGACCTGTGACATCAGTGTCAAAATTGTTGGTTATGGTTATGATGATATTGTGGTTATTGTTTAATGTTCATTTTGTGAAAAGAAATGGGATACTACCTGCAGTCTATTACCCAATGTTTTTATCCAATTCACATCTGTGGCCATTAGACGATGTACCAATTACATCACTGAGTGCTCTCTCATGCCTTCACAGTCACTAGATCCAATTCTGTTATTAAAAGTAATGTTGAAGAAGATTCCAGAATTAATAAATCTTTTCTGTAGTTTAAGTGTTTATTTAATCAAAATAAAACAGCACAATCAGCACTATCAGAAGAACTACAAAAAAAAAGATAAACCAACTGTGTCAGAGCAGGGTCTGTTTAGAAAAACAAAACAAACAAAATAAATGGTACCTCTCTATGGTACCCCTCGTTTGTTGTGACTTTAAATCCGGGATTGCATTTTAAGAGAAAAATAAGCTTTGTTCTACGCTGTAAAGCAACGCAATAAACATAACTCTCTCGAACCAAAACAACCTTAAAATAAACATAATATTGCTCTTTGGACTTACTTTGTAATCTGGGCCTTGTGTTGGCATCTTTGGGAGGGGAGACGCTGCGGAGACACTTCAGAAATCGCCGGATATCCATTTTATATATATATATACATCGCAAACCGCATAAACGTTTCTCGAGCCATTGATCAATAGACAACCTGCCGCTTCCTGATAGCCGGCGCCACAGGCAGTGATTGGTCACACAGACACGCACCATAATGCAGCGCAAAAATGATCGATAAATTGCTTGTGCTTGTGTAGGTACAACACATGAAATGTTGCCACTTTAAAAATTACACCAAATGTATTTAGGAAGACGTAAAGGCATGTAAACATAAAAAAAAAAAAAAAAAACTAATTTACAGGTGCGTAAAGGCCACTCAGAGGTGCGTAAACGCTATTTCCAAAATTCCAGAGGTGGGTAAACAGCGTTTACGTGCGTTTAGCCACCACTACAGCCCTGCTTATAAGCACACTGGCCACTAAGCTAGCAACCAAAGGTGAAAAACACGAGACAAATGGCCCAACTAACAGCAGTAAATACAGCAGCATACAGTATGCAGCATTTCATTGGGGTTATCAAGTGGGCACCCTCTTTCACCGATGTTTCGTTAAGTTAGGCCCACGACACCTCCTGAGGGCTTAACAATGACACCAGCGTCCTGGAGTCACCCCCCTCTATGCTGCCACCACATTAATGCATCTAAACACTCTTTCCTGCATCGTACCCCTAGCCCTACCCCTAACCCTGATCAAACAAACACGTTAGCATATTAGTCAGCTGGCTTACCTTAGCTTGCACCCCAGGAAGTATGTTTTTCTCCTTACTCGTTACTCCTTGCTCGTTCTGCTGCCAAGGACATGTTACTAACCGCCTTCCTCAGACTTCGTCCACAAATGCCCAGTTCAGTCAGCAAGCTAGTAGCAGATCTAGCCACGAACCCCCGCGCACCGATTTCAATAGGCCTTAGTCGCGTACTCCAGCCTCGCTGTGCTGCCTCTCCAGCCATTTCAGCATACTTCGCTTTCTTAAGCTCATTGGCTACTTCAACTCTGTCTTCCCAAGGAACTGTAAGTTCAATGAAATAAACATTCTTCTCCAAGTCCGACCACAATAGCATATCCGGTCTTAGCCGAGTGCTAACAGTGTGGGGAGGGAAAACAGTGGGGAGGGACAACAACCTGCTGTTTCCTGCCTTCATTTCCCAGGCTCCTCCATTACTTAGCTGCCTTAGCTTATTATCAATATAAGTATTATCATCATAATCCTCGTCGTCATACTTATTTGTATCAACGTTATTCGTATCATCATCATCATCCCTGTCATTATTACTCTTATTAATCAATATTATCATCATTATTATCAGCATCATAGTCATTGTATCAGCGTTATTTGTATCATCATCACTATCATTATTACTATTATTAATCAGTATTATTATTATATTCATCGGCATCATAATTATTTGTATCGACGTCATTCGTATCATCAGCGCTATCATTATCATTAGTATTAATAATACCAGTATCATCATCATAATCATTGTATCAACGTTACTGGTACAATCATCAC
>NC_140283.1:18842253-18889753 GCF_964030765.1 Micromesistius poutassou
GAGAGAGAGAGAGAGAGAGAGAGAGAGAGAGAGAGAGAGAGAGAGAGAGAGAGAGAGAGAGAGAGAGAGAGAGAGAGGGGGGGGGGGGTCAGAGACCATCCGCCATGCCCCTTTTCTACAGCAACTTTATTGTTCTACTTATAGGAGGAAGAAAGGACCTGTTCTGTGTCTCTGTAGGAAGGCTATTCTAAGGGTATTATTACCAGCTTTCAGAAAACATCACTCTCTTCTTCCTTTTCATCCGTCTCTACGGCAGCACTCTCTCGTCTTCCTCCGTGACCGGAGAGAGCTTCTCTTCACGTGTATGGTCCTGCTTGTGCTTGAATGGCGAAGAGGAGAAGAAGACTAAGCCATGCCCATTCACACTGTCTGCATGTGGTCCGTTCGTAATAAACACACGCACACGCACACGCACACACACAAACACACGCATGCACACGCACACACGCATGCCAAGCGCACGGACACACACACACACGCACACACATAAACACGAGCGTGCACGCAGGCACACACACACACACACACGCACAAACATAGACACCCACCCACCTACACACACATAAGCACACACAGACACACTCACGGATGCATGCACGCACACAAACACACACAAAAAATTTATAATAACACACACACACACACACACACACACACACCCCCCCACACACACACACACACACACAGGTATATTCTAGAAATGTTACCTGGATGCGGTGTCAGGAGATGTAGTCAGGAGATGTACTACCTCAGTTATTATTAGGTACAGTTAAGGTGCAGAGCATACATGCAGAGCAAATTTGCCCCCCCGCCCCCCGCGAATTTCTGAATCTGCATAAGACTTATGGTGACTCAGAGACATTGAGCAGGCTCCTAAATCTCAGGGTCGGTGGGGAGACGTGATCACAGATTTATCGACTGCCCACCGCAGAGATGCATATTCCATGTAAGCTGTAATGTTATTGAGAACCATTGATCATCCTGTCCCGCAAACAAATTGCACCCGGGGCCTCCCTCACTCACGGGCCGGGGAGAGGCGACGAGAAGGAGGAGGAGGAGCAGGAGGAGGAAGAGGCGAGCGCAGGGGACGGTACGATTCTACAGCGGGGAGGAGGCGACGGCAGAACCAGCAGGAAGACGCGTGCAGCGGGCGAGGCGGCGCCTCAGGCCCTCTGTTTGTTTGATGGGATGTGCTCGGAGTTAAGTCAGTATTAATCGGCTGCGTTCACATCAGGGTGCCACTGAATACAATCTCTTGCCCCACCGCCCCCCCCCCCCCCCCCCCGCCGCCCGCCCACAACAGTCATTTATTTTGCTGATGAGATCAAGCAAAAATGCTAAATAAACAAATTAGCATTTTGATTTATTTCCGCCCCGGAAATAATCCCGTGTTCCTTTTTTATTCGGGAGGAGGAGGTAAACACTTCTCAAACACTCACTCAAATCGTTCGGTCCTTCCTCCTTTCCCCCCCCCCCCCCCGCAACTTCTGTAAAAGATATTTAGACCAAAAAATAACTTTCAGTCGTATTTTATTCATTGCCTTATGCAGAGGAACGTGAGTTGCTGTCAGCTCCGCTAAGCTGAAACCTTATCAGTTTTCCCCTCTCTCTGAAGAATAACATAGCAGGTTATTTACGTTGTTTTGCCAGCAGCTAACTGTGCTCTAGATTTGTGTTGCTGGCTCGAACAGGCCCTGGTGGCTCTGCTACGCGACGGTACATCTCCATGTCTGACGTGTCCTTCAATAACACTAACAGGGGGCTGACTTTTACCTATTTTTCTGGTTCGCATTTGTTCGCAAAGGGCCACACAGCAGTACACAACGCCTTATATATATATCTTATATCAAGGGCAGAATGTGGCTCAGGAGGCAGAGCCGCTTGGCCGGTAACCGGAAGGTTGCGAGATCGATCCCCGGCTCCTCCTAGCTGTGAGTGTCGAGGTGTCACTGAGCAAAACGCCCTCACCCCGACTGTTCCGGACGAGCTGGCTGTCTTTTACTTGGTCGACTCCGCCGTCGGTGTGTGGATGTGCGCATGAATGGGTGAAGTAGGCAAGTGTTGTAAAGCACTTTGAGTGGCCGCTGGTTAGAAAAGCGCGGTATAAACGCAACCCCATTCACCATTTACCATCTCTTTCATCATTTCCTCGCGCCACAAGGGAGACACTTGCGCACCAGTACTGACCCCGCCATTTGTATGCAGGCGGTAAAGCAGGTGCTCCTTCACAGAGGGTAAACACAGATTGCGCTGTACGGGGTGGAAATTAGTGTGAAATCAACATATCCTCAAACCCAACGCCCCCCCCCTCCCCCCCCCCCCCGGAGCATGCTCAATTATTGATGTGCCGAAGAGAGCCCAGGCAACTATATTCAAAGATCATATTCAACGATAGCATTTTAAAATGTTTACTTTTTCTTTCGCTGCCCTTATCTTCAGAGTCGTGGTGTCGATGCGGGTGTCTCTGACGGGCGTCACGGCGGCGGAAGCGAGCTGCTCCGAAAAGGGAAAGGAGGGAAAGATTAAAAGTAAGGGAGGGGGGGGGGAACCCCAGAGAGCGGGAGGGAGATGATGGGACGGGGGGGGGGACGGGGGGGGGGGTTAATGTGATGCCGTGCTGACAGAGCATGTTCTCCTGTTCGCGCCACACTCTGGAGCTCCCAGGCTCACCCCCCCCCCCCCCCCCTCGCCCCGCTGTCAGTCATGCGCTGTCACTCTGTCACCTGGAGCCCGGAGGAGGCGCTGGTAGCCAATCAAACACCTCGCTCCCTCTCCGAAGGTAACCTTGTGGCCAATGAGGGGCAAATTAAAGATCTGGCAGTGGTGGCGGTTTTAATCGAGGAATTAATTATATGTTCTGTGCTATGTTCTATAGAAGCCTTGGCTATACGTCCTCCTAATGTGTTTTATGTAGATACCTGTTTAATTAATTAATTAATTCATGTATGAGTAATGAATTAATGAGTCTCCTCATGTTGACGCTAACTTAATCAGTCCCATTATGTATAGACGCAATAATTGCATCGTACCTTTAAACCAACACCAGGCATGCACCAGGCGGGTTGTAAGATGACTGATGTTTTGTAGGACTAACATTGTCGAACATGACATGATGATTTAAGCGATGGTACACGTCGTGTCGGGTGTCAGGGTGGATTTGGGGTTTAAGACGAACAACGAGGGTACACTGCGTCCGTCTCCCTCTCCGCCATCTTCCCATTAATCTGACAGTGTTGGACGTGGGTGTCTAATGCGGACAGCCAACAGGGTACATTTGGCAAATCAGCGGCGCAGCACGACGCAACCAGCCTGATGCGTCGGATGCACACGGGTAAACCCACAGGGGTTAGTCTAAGTCAGCCCTGAGTCAAACCCTCATATTCCAGAAATCTGTTCAAACCCGCGCTGCAAGTTTGTCGAAGTTTGCTTGAATTTGCATGCAAACAAAATTGCAATTGTCACGTGACTCACAAGGACCCATCCGAAACACACACGCCCACACCCCACTTTGGTTTTCGACACTAATGTTAATTTGAGGATTAAAGCGGCGCATCCCGTCAGTGCTGCGGTGTAATTAGGCCCCCAGAGGCTGAGGGCCACGGTCCACTGGTTCCCCGGCTGTGAGGAGCCAACGTCACAACAAGGACTGGTATTAGAGGCCAGCCGCCGAGGACTCAGCGACGGACGGCACGACGGGGGGGGGGGGAGGGAGTGGGAGGGAGTGGGTTGCTGGGGTGATGGTGGGGGAGGATTTAATGAGGAAAGCGAGAGTGTGTAAATCACACGGCGGCTGGGTCGTGCCGTGGCCATGCCGAGGGGGCCCGGTGACGCGGACCCCAAGGGCCCGTCACGCATGTCGTCTTCTGTGTCGACAAAGGAACGGCGACATCCACTGCTGGCAACGCGCAGAGATAGGATACGAGGTCCTGACTCTCCCCCCCCCACCCCCCCCCCGCACATCCATGTGTACAGCGCAATGGAATAATGACGTTTCCCCCCACACTCTGTAGCCCTGTTTATTTGACGGATTAAAATTGTCAACGTTCAAAAAGGTAATTATTCCTCTTGGATAGGCTCTAATCGTATCACTCTCGGTGTGGAGACAAGATCCCCCCCCTCCATCGGTGCTCGTCTCCACACTTCTGATCTCTCCTGGGGAAGGAAGGATGGTTTAGAGAAAGATGGATGGATGAAGAGATGGTAGATAAAAGGTAGAGAGCCAGTGTGAGAGAGAGAGCGAGAGCGAGGTGAATGGATTGATGAATAAAGGGTAGAGAGAGAGTGTTACGCCCCCATTCTAGGGGCCTAGGACGCAACATGAAAAACACCCCTCTTCCCCAACTCCCAAGTAGCCACTAGCACACGTGTGGTTCCTTTTTAAATGATTACAGGATTTATTCACACAAACAATTATCAAAGTAACTAAAGTAGGCTTCAGGGTGGACCCAGGCCAAAATAACAAACAAAACGTCCCTATCTGAAACAAAAGACTCTAACCTAAGAAAACAAATGACAATTAAATCAGCTCCCTTTCTAATGAAAACAGGAGGAAACAATACAAACTGAAATGGCAGTCCACCCCTACTATTTGAACAGAAACTTCTAAACTAAAATACAGGACATAAAAACACGTGTGGCTTGTTGGGAGAGGAGGACGGAAGTGCTGGCTTCCACGGTGGCCATCTTGACTCCTTTTATTCTTGCCTTGGCCAATCACCGTCCCCGACCGAAACGAGTGGACCAATCCCCACCCGGGAACGGCACATTCCTATTTACATAGAAGATTGACAGAAAACACAAAGCCACACACACACAAACACAGAATACAAAAACTACGACCACAGTCGTAACAGAGAGCTAGAGAGAGAAATGGATGGATGGATGGATGGTAGTTAGAGAGCTGGAGAGGGGGAGGTAGAGAGATGGACGGATAGAGAGAGAGCTAGAGAGAGAGAGAGGTAGAGAGATGGACGGAGGGGCGGACAGACGGACAGGTTACGCTCTCTTTGCTTGAGGAGCCGATGGACAGCGACGGACAGAAGGATCCAGAGGCGGTGGTGGTCCTGTCAGCGGGCGGACGTGTGAGGGATAACCTTCAGTGTGTTTACCGTCGGCGCGTCCGGTAACATGACGTCGTCACGCCCGCTACGCATGAATCACAGCCCGGCCGTAACACAGATTTATGACAGAGATTAAAACACATTCCCGTAGGTTTTCCCTGCTGTATATCATTCATGGATAAATCGATCGGGCGGCGCGGTTTGGCCCCTTTACGTTTGATTAGCATGTGCCACCAGGCTTCTATTAACGGGCACCATAACGATGATTTAGGAAGGCTGTCATAAGTGATTGGAAAGGCGCCTTTGTTAAACTCACAGTCGTTATATTACGCCTGAGTTGGTAAATTATCTCACCCTACAGACCTGTTCAAAGAAAGTTCACGTCCCGATGAAAGAGAAAGAGCAACCCGGTCTCACACCAAACTGTGGTTAATGGTCCACAGTGGATGTTTCACAATGGCAGTTCTTAAATTGGGAGATGCCAATGTTTTTTTGCCCGATTATTTTCTATTGGCCTCTGCGTACAGGTCACATGACTGTCTGCATCAACAAACAAGACGGCTGACATTTATTTAATTCTTGTTGAAAAATGCAAAAGCTGAACTGATAAGTCATCGTAGCGTGTAAGTCTTGCGATAGTTTCCAACAATGTATACATATTGGAAGCCAGTTTAAGCTGTTTTATATACAGTATGTTAACTCAGTTGACCTGGTGCATATCGACGTCTGTCTAACTGTCTGTCTAAATAATAAAAAGACATTTGTACTACATAAACTGCGATTGAGATGTTTGATTATTTTAATACGCCACCACAGCAGTGCTATGACGCTATAAAAGTCACCTTCAATTTTTACGTCGGGACATTACGGCTGGGCGTATTGTAAAACCTGTCAAACGCGGGCGAACTCCACCCACACCGGCAAAGTCACTCGTTGATGGCGAACAAACCTATTTCAGACTCTACCGCAACGGCAAACATTTTAGACCATTTAATTAAATATCCTGTTTCAAAATTTGGCCGAACTACATATCAACATACAACAAAATCGGAAGATGTCGTGAAAAAAAGTGTATTAGAAAGGGAAGCGTCTGTATTTTTTTACTTTGTTACTACCCACGCCTACTCTGACCCACTGTTAGTTGAGAACAGGAAAGCCTTCGTGCAATGGGCTTGGACCCCAAAGTTATCAATCTATCTGATGAACTGAACCCCTCCCTGCTCCTTATTCACCTCTATCTGAATTCAACGTAAGTCGCGATGGATACGAAGGCTGATCGTTTTCTCATCATGGGATGCAATGGTCATGTGTCGTTAGTTTTCATCATCATCCGCTCTCAGCCCTCGCCAGCCTCACATCTGTATGCTGGGAGAGTAGTGTCGTGTTTCTAATGGAGTCCGCTCCACTTTGACGCTGGATTCATTATGCAGGTGGTGAAATAAGACCACATTTGACAGAAATGCATTATTTATTGTGACCAAGAAATTATACAGTAACGTCGATAGTGGTGGATGGTGATGGGGTTATCGTTGAGGCGAATCACAGAGCCAAGTGAATGAAATTCAGGTTTATCTATATGAATATGTGAAAGTGTGAGGACTACATTTCCATCGCATAGTGTGTTATTGGTGGCAGTGGGGGCTGTCGATGACTAAATGCTGCATTACCACAGTAAGCACTCTCTCCTTAATGTTGGAAACAGCATTTTACAGCCAATAGAGCTGAATTAGCCCATTGACAATTGCAGTAGTACTTAAGTCAAAAGAACACAGTAAAGTCGCTAATAAGCAGGAATTGGAACAAAAAAAAAATCCTGATTGAACCATTGAAACAGAAATTATGTTGTAACTCTTTCTGGTTAGTTATTATGACTATTTGAGGAATTAAGCTCTTTATACTGCTTCCCTTGAAGAAAAACCGAGGGGTAGGGTTAGAATAATCTGGGATCCCAACCGTCCTCCTTTGTCAAAGCAGAAGTCCTGGAAGGCGACAGCAGAGAGCCTGGTCCGGAACACGATTCTGCAAGGACCCCGTTTCAGCTAATTAGTGTACTATTGTGTCACTGTTTTAGTCTTTTTTTTGTTTTTTAAAATTGAATTTCAAATCAATATCAATATAATCGAAAACAGCAACACGACTACTCGAGAGCACAACAAAAACAACAAAGCCGAAACAAAACAGACATGAGATCGCATGCGAGACGTCACAAAATAAATCACCAAAGGAGCAACACACATAATGCCCCGTTCTCCTCCGGCAGTCCAAGCACCGCGCCGAGAGGTCATGGTACACAAGGTCAGGAGATGGGATTCTCGTTATTTACCGTCGGTGCCCAGCATAGCAATGACGCTCCAGCGCTTTGAGTCAAAGCTCAGGTGGGTTAAGGCGTCTTTTAAGATGGGCTTCACCTGCGGCTCTTCCACTAACCCTGACCGATTCATCCCAGGGGAATTACGAAGGACCAGCATCGGATTACGGTTCTCATCTCACTTCAGGAATATTCTCGTCCAGGGTTCCACTTCTGTGCGTTCGGTGGTGGCGAACACACAAGAACAAATGCCCATCAGAGGCAGGAGGATTTAATCTTTTCTTTGATGAATTGTGCTACGTCCGATCGATAGATCACAAAAGCATGCTTGGTTTGACACATTTCTTAATATGCTCTCCTGTATCTCAACAAACGGTTTTTGCAATTATTTAGTTCATGGAAATGTAATCGGTGAAGCTTGGCTTGGGCATCAGAAGCAGGCAAACCGTAAACCTTTCTTACTGTATTTCTTGCTCTCCCTTTTCCCTGGAGTTTCAAGGGTAAGAGGCACCCAGACTCATTACCTTTAGCGGCGACAACTTAGCGATTGTTTAGATGGGTAAGTGTGATTCACATTAACTGTTGATTAATTGTTCCCATTTATTGAGCTGACAGAACGCTTTTCCCGCCTCCTCTCTTGACCTCAATCTCCGATGTCCTTTGTAACCGCTGCAGTGCGGTCTGAGTTCTTATTTTCCCCCTTGCCTCGCCTGCTGGCGCCTCTATTGCTCTTACTGCGATGTTTCCACGAAAACCTATAAGCCGACTTAAGTTTCCCATATGAAAAAAAAAAGAGAAAAGGCCTCACAATGAGAAGAGCCAGGAGCTTTATTCTCCAGGAGCTCCGCTGGATTGGCTTTATGCCGCTGCCCGAACCGCTGCCTTTTTATTTCTCCTCTCTTTTTAAAGCACCGTCTCTAATTGTGGTGGCACTTTTAATTAAAAGTCAAAGATATGTGGTTGTTTGTGAAGGAAAAGCTAATCTGTTTCTGCCCTCACCTCGCACAGTACATACTATCTCCCATCTCTCCGTCTAATGAGAACGGGGGGAAAGCTATTGCAGCAACTTGTTGATTTCTGTGCCCTCCTCCTCTAAGTAGACTCCTGTGAATTTATGATTAGCAGCCCTGCCTTAGACCATGCAATGCCATCGCTCCAAGACCTTATGTATTAGTAATGATAACAATAAATTATTTCCCTTTCGCTCAGAATAAGGTTCAGGCCTTGTCTTTTTGATGTGTATGTGGAATGCTTGTGTGGTTTGTAATCTTCCCCTGGACACACACACACACACACACACACACACACACACACACACACACACAGGCATACACATACAGGCGTACACACACACACACACACACACTAACACACACACACACACACACACACAGGCATACACATACAGGCGTACACACACACACACACACACACACACACACACACACACACACACACACCTCCTTCCCCTTGACATTGAATGTTTGAAGAATAAATCTCTTTATGCTCCTCACATTGGAAACACTCCTGGTGTTTCCCATACAGCCCAGAAACACATCCATTACACAGAGGAGACGAATGTGTGCCGCGCCAACGTTTGCCGTACACACCGGCGAGGTAACAAGATGGAGTGTGAAAACATGAATGAGAGGCTGCGTCATTTGTTAAAAAAAGATGTACTTTGACTTTGTGAATAGAGGAACGGAGATCCACGGAGATTGATAGAGCTCATTCCCTGTCGCGTCCTCCTCATCCGCGGGGAGTGGATTCCTATCGCCCCGTATTCATCTTTTAGCCCCCGCCATGAAATTCACATTCTGACATGATTTTTAGTGAGCTTCATTCATTCCCAGCCTGATACCTTGAGGCGTGCCTGATGTGGTCATTGGAAGGGGGGGGGGGGGGGAAATCACTGCTGTCTCTGTGGTTTTATGGTTGCCATCGGCCCCTGTGAATCAGGGGAACCTCTAAACTAGTGACATTGTGCACTCCAACGCTAGCAGCCATGTTTAAAACCACTATGGAAGCCAGGTCTAAGGCTGTGCCTAGACTATGGTTGTCATGTGGAGGTAGGAGCGGGTTGGCTGGTAAAACCGGAAGGTTGCTGGTTCGATCCCCGGCTCCTCCTCGGTGTGTGAATGTGTGCATGAATGGGTGAATGTTGGACAATATTGTAAAGCGCTCTGAGGGCCACTGGTTTGAAAGCACTGTATAAATGCAGTCCATTGACTAAGGGAGGGGGCTGAATAATATGCTGCGTCCCTTCCACCTCAACGCAAACCCCCATCTCTTAATCCCCGGTGACCGTCCCCCAGGACGAGAAGGCCGTGAAGTAGGACGTCGACGTAGGAGTATCCGACGAAGCGATTCACAAAGAAAATCTCCTGACTAGTCCACACTCGGTCACGCCGGCGTCCGCACTTTTTGCAGCCTCCCCTAGTCCCCCAGTCTCCGTCGTCAGACCGGGACACCTGGGGACGAGTCTCGCCCACGCTGCCCCGTCCCTCCAGCGCCAGGCCGGGCCACGATCCAGGACCCCCCCCCACCGCAGCGGGACCCCCACCGACCCTCCCCCTCACACCCCGGACCCACCCCCCCCCCCCCTCCGCTGTTCAGTCCGGGAGTCAGTCCTACACAATCACACCGGGGTCTCAGAGTGTGTTTCTTTGCGGCTCTGTTATCGGTTTGTTTGAATTAGCACGCCATCTGCACCGGATGGACTACCGGCAGCACGACGGCACACGCACGACCGAATGGAGACTGTTTGAATTCCCTCCATCGCGGTAGAGACTAATGACGTGATTAGACTAACATGACATGTTTACGGGGGCTAGAGGTGGCACCCCCGAAAACAAACACGGAGGCGGCCAGCGGGGGCAGGGCTGAACGGCGGTGCACACGGCACCGGGGGCCATGCCGAGCCCTGGTAAACAAAAGGCATGCTGGGAGGTAAATAGAGATGCGCAGGGGGCGGCCTACCGTGCCACGCTGATTATTATTCTCCAGTTTTTTGTTTATTCGTGATTGTTTGTTTCCTCAGCGAAATACGTGGAGGGATTCAACGGGGGAGGGATTCAACGGGGGGGGGGGGGACGCTCTGTCAGTCTGAGTGTACGCTTGAGAGAGTGGAAATAGAAATGTGTGTTTGTGTGGCGAGGGGGAGGGGGAGGGGGAGGGAGAGGGAGGGGAGGGGAGGGGGGGGAAGATGGTAAGTCTCTGGTTGGAGGTAACGGTGCTTCTTCAGAAGATGGATGCCGAGGGCCATAAGCATTACGTAGAGGTCATATACACACATGCGCAGGAAGTACAGTGAAAAGAAAGTGGCAATGCTTACAGGATTGGCCTTACTGGAACGGCACCAGTATTTATGTGTGTCTACTGTAGGTGATCCAGTAGAGGGTTGTGTGTGTGTGTGTGTGTGTGTGTGTGTGTGTGTGTGTGTGTGTGTGTGTGTGTGCGTGTGGTAGTGTGTTGATTGTGCAGGAAGCCCATAGTGTAGAGATCCAATAGGCAGCTCAACCCTCTCCCCAGGACCCCCTGGCTGGGAGACGAGGGAGACGAGGGGGGTGGGGGGGGGGGGGGTTACAGGTGTCAGCTGTTGTACAAAAGGCTTTGATGCAGAGCAGAGTGATTCTCCACATTTGGAAACGAACCCCAACGTCTGTATCACGGCCCAATCGTCCCTCTCTGGCTCGTAGAGAGAGAGAATCGAAGCGAGAGAGAGAGAGAGAGAGAGAGAGAGAGAGAGAGAGAGAGAGAGAGAGAGAGAGAGGGCGAGAGAGAGAGAGAGAGAGAGAGAGGAGAGAGAGGGGGGGGACAGTGAGAGAGAGTAATGTTCACCCGCTCATTACCTCTTGGACATTTGCACATCGCTGATTGGAACGGCACAGCTGGACTCTCTCTTTTTTTTTTTTTTTTGGGAGCTCTGTACACTTTAGACTCTTCCGTATAATGGCATGATATTAATCATTCCGAATTTCAATATTGTACAAAGACATGACACGGTCAACATATGTGTATTATTTTTTATTATTTTTACTGTGTTATCTAACTTTTTATGCTTCCGGAATATAAATGAAAATTGTCCATATACAGGCAAATCGTTTGGAGAGAGAGAGAGAGAGAGAGAGAGACCTATAGCCCCACATTGCCTCAGAAAATGGTCATACATCATCAGACAGCGATGATTTAGCTGTAACCCTTTTCCGAATGCACGTCGGCAAAAAAAATGACAACTCACCACCTCAATGAAATGGACCGTTAAGCATAGTCAATCACTACATCACCACATGTTCTCTGTCAGTTGACGTTTCACCATCAGCCTTATAGTCACGTGCGTGCAGCATCATAAACAAAATGCAAACACTGCTTAACGTCTCATAGCCCACACATGCTGACAGACGTCCGTTCCCTGTGTGCTCTGCTTATATAAATATATAGAACATCCAACTCTATGGAACCACGTCGCATAGATTTTCCATCAAACCGATCCATTTGTCATGGCAAATTTTCACTGCCTTTTTTTCTAAAGCCTGCCTCAACAGCGTGGATATAAAATGGATTCTACTTGAGGAGGACGAGTGATAGTGACAGCGGTCAGTAGTCGATAGGCTTCATCTCCCCCGCTATCTATTTGCTCACAACCATCTGAAACAATATCGCTTAAATGTCTTGGCGGAGCGCACTGGATTGCCCCGTTTGCGTTGAGTAGCTGGCAGTTCAATCCCTCTGCCGAGCCAGGCTTCTTCTCAAAATTTCTCCCTGAAGGACAAACGATAAAAAAGAAATCTTCCCCTCAATTATGTTCCCAGCAAAGCCACGAGCTATAAAGGACATTCAGTTTGCCTTTAAAAGGTACACAGGCGTGTGTGTGTGTGTGTGTGTGTGTGTGTGTGTGTGTGTGAGTGAATGTGTGTCTTTGCACGTGCGCGCGCGCATGTGTGTGTGTGTGTGTCTTTGCACGCGTGTATGCGTGTGTGTGTGTTTTTGCACGGGTGTGTCTTTGCGTGTGGGTGTGTGTCTTCGCTCGTGCGGAGCTTCTGACCGACATTCCCTGATTGTCCCTACATGTACCTCGGGCCCGGGCGAGAGAGGGACGTTGGAGCATCCTAATGCTTGGTCTTCTGTCACGGGTCAGTGCGACGCCTCAGAGTTTATAATGAGCCACCAGAAAAAAGGACTCAACGCCTGCTTCTGCTGAGCGGCAGTCGGCACTCTCCTCGTCCCCCCAACGCCCTTGGAACGGGGGGGGGGGGCTTCTCATTACGTATGGACCGGGCTGCTCAGGTATCACGGGGGGGGGAAATTAGATGTCCTTATTTAGGGTAATGGATAAATGGATTATGTTTTAATTTGCGCGCTATTATGACTTGTTTATTGAATTGTCCTTTGCGGGCGATTGATCTCAGGGGGCGAGGTTGATTAGGATTCTGACCGGGGGCCGTCGGTGGTGGTGCAGGTGGCTGACGAATGGACTCCACAGCGACGCGGTGTATGAAGTAAATACACCTCTACGTTCCGCGTGAGTGTGTGTGTAGGGTGGGTGTGTCAGGAAAAATAGAAAAATACAAACACCCCCGCTCCAACCCAACCCAACCCCCCCCCCCCCCAACTCTCCCCCCATCCATGTCCAACATATTATGAAACGAAAAATACAGAAAATATTATTTGCGAAATAGCTTCTGCTCCCGTTGTCATCGGCCCTGCTGAGCAGAACCGACCGATCTGCCGGGTTCTTCCACCCCAGCGGAGTCAACAGATCCAGGGCGAGGGCCATGTGGCCATCGCCCTGGATCTGATGGCGCCGCTGGGGCGGAAAAGACGAGCCAGGGCGAGGGAACATGTGACCATCGCCCTGGCTCTGATGGCTCTTCTGGGGCGGAAGACCCCAGTAGATCCAGGCAGAACCAGGGCCGGCCCGGGGGTGAGGGCCACGTGGTCCCCAGCCCCGGATCTGATTGATGGTCTCTTCTAGGGGGGCAGAAGAACCTTAGAACCAGAGCGACGGCCATGTGGCCATCGTCCTGGCTCCCAGGGCTCTTCTGGGGCGGAAGACCCCCCGGCAGAGCCAGGGTGAGGGCTATGTGGCCCGGCCAGGTAAAGGTGACTCCTGTGCCGCGGGCCCCCCGGGGGGGCAAAGCGGCCGCATGCACTGACCGCCACAGTGACTCACCACATCTCCCGGGTCTCCCTGAGCACAGGCTGCCGAGGTCGCCGGGCCCCCAGGGAGGGACCACCTGCGGTGTGAGGCCCCCCCCCCCCCCCCGCCCCCCGGGATGTGGCCCCGATCCACTGTCTGTTGTCAAGCAGAGGTGCACGACACACTCACACACAAACACACACACACACACACACACACACACACACACACATGAAAACACACACCAAACACAGATTACCTCCGGACAGCAGACTGAAGAGCTCACCTTGTAAGGTGTACCATGGTTTGTACAAAAAATGACTTATTTGACTTAGCCTCTGTCGGGAGAGGGCTGCTGATCTGGGAGACGAGAATGTGTAAATAAAGGTCATGTGAAGAGAATGCAAATGGTGTCTCACACACACACGCATGCACACATGCAGACACACACACACACACACACACAGATATACTGTACATATACATATAGCGACTACACATATTTATATATATTTCAGATTATTTAGTTCCTACTTTGGTATTCGCATTAACGCTTTGGAGTTCAGCATTCCATGGCATACATTGTGTTTGTTGTGTGTGTGTTATGTAAAGCCAATGCTGTTTGTATGAAGTGTGCTATGCAGTTATAGTTTAATTAAATTAACTTAAAGGCATTTCTTTCAGCGTAAAAAAACAACCGAAGGCTATGATGTTGTCACTCTGCATATATCATTATTATATCATATTTAAAATGAATTCCTGCCAACAAACCGACCGAAGGTCCCACTTATACAACGAGTATACGCATTTCATTTCCTTTGAATATCTAGGAATTAATTTACCGTTGGGGGTACTTGGGAGAAGGCGGCATTGTGTACGAGATATTTCATTAATATGTGAGAGGGAGAATGACAGAAGGAGAGAGAGAGAGACAGAGAGACAGAGAGAGAGAGACAGAGAGACAGAGAGAGAGAGACAAAGAGAGAGAGAGACAGAGAGAGAGTGAGAGAGAGAGAGGGACAGAGAGAGAGAGAGAGAGAGAGAGACAGAGAGAGAGTGAGAGAGAGAGAGAGACAGAGAGGAAGAGACAAAGAGAGAGAGAGAGGGAGACAAAGAGAGAGAGAGGGAGGGAGAGACAAAGAGAGAGAGAGAGAGAGAGATAGAGAGAGAGTGAGAGAGAGGGGAGGGAAGGAGAGTCAATGCAATGTTTTAACTTTTCAAAGGTGCTTGTGTCGGTGCAGTGCTGTTGGAGTCGGGTTCTACTGCGTGTCTGAGACGAGAGCGCCGAGTAGAGGAGAGTATCAAAGCGGGCTCAACACCTTTGTTTGTTCCCTGTTGATACCGACAGCTTACAGCTTACATACCATTCATCATTTCTTATTTTCGGGGGATAACTCCGGCAATTACCAGAACTAATGATCATTTCAACAATGCTCAGACATTGTGCTTCACACCCTCCGTGTCTCCCCCACCCCCCCTCCCCCCGTCTCCGCGTCGCACGCGGAACCTCGGCCGCGGGACGTCTGTAATCACGCACGCGCTCAGTCACGCTCTCTCTCTCTCAGCGACCGCCTCATCTAGAGTCTGGGAAGTAAACATTTACATTATTTCCCAGCTATAATTGCCACCGGTCGGTTGCCAATTATAGTATACATTACGATGTTCAACACATCGTTAAAAAAACCCTGCATTTTATCTGTTTTCTTTTTCACAGCCCTAGAGACGAGACTGCCGGCCCGGGGTTCGTGTTTACACGCCATGGTAACACTGCACCCCATAAGGGGGGGGGGGGGGGTGTACTGTATTTAATATACTAATGGGTTTATTTCGGTTACACCTTCTGTTACAGTGTAAATACACAGTGTAAGTGTTGTGTAAATACACTGTGTAAGTACTGTGTAATAAGCGCTGTGGGGAAGCAGGATTTAGTTACTATGCAACAAATAGCTGGAATAAACTCCCTGAGGATTTAAGACTTGCCCCAACTCTGACAGCTTTTAAAACAAGACTGAAGACTTTTATGTTTGCTTTAGCTTTCTGCTAAATCTTAAATCTACAATAATCTTAAATGCTTCTATTTTTTTATTTTATTAGTAACTTTGCCTTTATTTTCTCACTTTCTAAAATGCATTTTTATTAACTCTGCCTTTCTAAAATGTTTTTTTTAACTTTGCCTTTATTTTCTATCTATTTTACTTTTTACTTATCTATTATTTTATTTTATTGTATGACAATGTTTATATGTGAAGCACTTTGAGTCTGCCTTGTGTATGAAAAGTGCTATATAAATAAAGTTGCCTTGCCTTGCCTTGTTTGTACATCCTGGCACTCAATGTACGCAATTATTGTATGTTGTACGTCCTTGCACTCAATGTACGCACCTATTGTGTGTTGCACGTCCTTGCACTTAAAAATAGTACTTGTCTTTGTGTAGTGTCTTATCCTAGCTGTCTTTGTTGTATACGGGGAATGGGTTAACCTAGTGATGGTTAGTGTTCAGCACTTGGTTCTAAGAACATCCTTACTGTAACGACGAGCGATATATTGTTTCTCATTCTTCTGACAAATGCACTTACTGTAAGTCGCTTTGGATAAAAGCGTCTGCTGCCCTAAATGTAAATGTACTTCAATTTGTAATAATGTAATAAAACTAAACATGTAAGGACAGTGTGACTAGGGCTCGGGGCGCCGGGGGGAGCCGTCCTCATCTACAAACATCAACCGGTTCATCCAGACTTTGGTTTGGTTATCTGTGGCCCACAGCCAACCTCCTATACGAGATAATAAAGTGAGCATCTTCTTCATCTGAGATGCGAGTGAACTACACAGACGGACGGAGAGTGACAGAATGGTAAATGGTAATGGACTGCATTTATACAGCCATTACCAAAGCGCTTTACAATATCGCCTCACATTCACCCATTCATGCACACGTTCACACACCGACGGCGACCGTCAACCACGCAAGGAGACAGCCAGCTGGTCGGGAGCAGTCAGGGGTGAGGGCGTCTCTCTCAGGGACACTTCCACACTCACCAAGGAGGGAGCCGGGGATCGAACCTGCAACCTTCCGGTTACCAGCCGACCCGCTGTACCTCCTGAGCCACATGCCGCCCCCGAGGAGGAGCGCACGCGAACGAGCGAGGGAAACAGACAGCCATTACGACCTCCCTTCCCCTGTTAACACAAGATAGCCAACGGGGGTTAGTGTTATCGCCTCATTTGAAGGAGAAAAGGAGAAACGGGATGAGAGCGTGGAGACGCATCGGGGGGAAAACAGCCTCCGAAATAATTAAAAGTGCCCTTATCGTTACTATTTCCTCCTAGCCTCGTGGGAGATTGTGTGTTAAATGTCACAGCAGTAGGGGTAAACTCAGAGATGTGTCAGTCTGGCCTCCTTTCATCGCAGTATTCGCTACGTTTCTCTCACCCAGCCTACAAAGACATCCCTTCATCTCCATGCGTTCGGTTTGCTATGTATTTGTGTTGAATTCACGCACTCACAAATCAGACTTCAGATTCACGTCTAACGTATGATTTGTGTATTCTTGGGGAACGGGCCGTTTCACTCTACTCTGCTTCGTATTTGTTCCGACCACCATCGTAAGGATTCAGGATTTCCCAAAAGATAGTTTATGAATTGCTTCGCTAGATCCGACAGACAGATAGATGTGAAATAAATCATTCTGTAATGATCTGCAATGATCACGGTTAGTTGACGGGCGTTCGGATTACAGCAGGCACATGAGACTGAGGGAGGAACAGCATGGGAACTAACTGTGCTTGAAATAGAGTGTCTTACTTTAGAGGGCCATTCGCCAAAATAGTTGATTTATCACTTATTCCACATATGCTGCTGCGTCAGACTACATCAGACCGGCATCAAGACGAGAGCTTCTCTCCTGAGCCCTGACTAAACACACACAGGCACATGCACACACACGTACAGACACGTGCCCACACATGCATACAGGCACACACATGCACAAAGGCACACACATGCACACAGGCAGGCACCCACGCACACACAACGCGCACGTATATGCACACACAGCCGCATACACACACACACACACACACACATACAGACACAGGCACATGCACACACACACACACATGCACAGAGACAGGCACACACACATACACACACACACAGGCCCAAGCACACACAACGCGCATGTATATGCACACATGCACACACACAGCCACATGCACACACACACACACACTTGTGCACGCATTAGCACGCCTACACACAGACACGCACTCCCCCGCTGCTCCTCTGTCTATTTCACACATTGCTGAGAGATCTAAATCCTCCCAGCCAATATTAGGTACCAAAGAAGTTAAGGTTTTGCATATCCTTTCTCCATGAAGTCATTACTTTTCTCTATTTGTTGTCTTGTGTTTTCAAGTGTTTTCATTCCACTCGGACTCCCAGCCATCCAACTCAAGTCGTGCTTCCACAATACACCATTTTCCATGTTTGCTAAATAGTTCCCTAACCAATTCGGAGCTAAATTATATATTCTGTGATTTTGTATTCCATTTTATTGAACGTGTGGATGTTAAATACTGCAAATAGCTTTCTATTTCTTTAAAACCCGAAAAACAATCCTAATAATTGCACTAAATTAAATAGCTCTGTTTTAAATGAGCAGTAAGTGTTTTATATTAGGGGATTTGATAGAGGCTTGACTGGAATGAATATTAAGGCTGACTTTTCTTTCTTACCTTCTTTTTATCGCTGTTATGCAAATTACACTTGTTTGATTGTCCATCGAAAAGGTTAGCAATTCAATGGCAAGCTTAATTCCACAATTCATTAATCTCTAAATGTTATACCCATTTTCCTTATCAGTCTTTCTCAACCTACCTCGTGTTCTCTCTTCTTAATGAAACCTTTCTTCTGGTTGCTCTCTGGCTTTCATTTTGACCATCTCCAAAGCTTTGCATCTAGGACTTCACTGATAAGTTCAAATTTAATGTTTATTTTAATGTTTAATCTTTAATGTTTAATTTTTCTGTGTCACTGCTATAATTTATATCGTAGAAGAAAGAGGAGCTGTGTATTCATAATAATAATAATATTTTACTAACAATATTTTACTGATAATATTGTCACGTATTTCCAACAACGTCGTTTCATCCAAGAGGGGAAATGGGAAATAAATGGATTTTCATAGAGAATACCATAGTGACAAGCATCTTCAAAACAACAACAACAAACATAACACAACAGTTACGACGGCAGAGTCCTAAAACCAAAGTCTTTATCATTGCTGTCTTCATCGTGGCTGTCACCACGGGTAATTAGGGTGACAAGTCTAATTATCAAAACATTAATATAAAGGGGGTCATTAAAACTGGCTCCGAAGTTACAGAATCAGAAAGAAACAAAGATTTAGTTTGGAAATGGTGAAAGATGAAAGAAAGATAAAAACAAAAAAGAAACAGCCTGAATACTTTTCCCAATGATGTTTTGATCATTTCCCCTCCGTCTAATTGCGCATATACAGTAGCTGGGCGGAGACGCTGCATTAATGGCGGACCGGGTACAATTAGATCCAGCAGTAGCAGCAGGTCTGAGGAGACGGGCATTGTGAGGCCCTGTCAATCAGGGAACAAGCGAGCAGTCAACTCATAGATTCTCAGAACTCCCAAGTTTCAAGTAAAGCTGGCCAGCCTACTTCCTCGTGGATAAACGTTTGGACAGGTTGCTGAATATGACTTGATTCAGCAGAGAAGGCAAACTAACGCATACCTCAGCAGAAAAACACATTGCACCTCCAAGATTCTGTAACTTGACGAAGTCCTCTCCGCCGAGAGCGGCAGTGCGGGTATAGTGTGTGATTGGTCAGAATCTAAACCCAGGCGTGATTCCTTTTGTTATATTTCCGCAAACAGAACTCATATTTGTCTCCATGGAGACCCCACTGGTCTGAACTAATGGAGCGTTCAGTGACCGGATTATGGCACGTCTGTCCACAAATAGCTCCTTTAGTCCCGGCTAAAACATGATGACTTCTTCTGAAGGATGTTACCCGCTTAATCCATCAAGATCATAAACTCCTCCTGAAGCAACAGGCCGTTTGGCTGACTGCAGATATTGATACATGACAGAGCTGAGATGGATGTTGAATCGACTGAAATATGACACGGACGAAGATACTCACATTAGACATTGCCATCCGTTTGGCAGTTGACAGTGCTTGCGTTTCGTGATGTTCAACAAAACTAGACAAGTTGCGTCTTAGTCCACTGGTACATTGTTTCTAGGTTACTTCTGGTTATTGCCAGGCACGTTTACGGTTGTCAAATGCTTGACTAAACTTACATCGCAAGACAGTTTAACATAATTAGCGCCATACTGATTGCATGTTAACAGATAAATTATGGAAAGCGTTCATTATATTGTTTAGTGATTGTGCCAACAAACAAACAAGAGCCCCAAATGGTTTTCACGTTATTCCTACAAGACAAATACACGTAGAAACATGAATAATAGTCACGTTTGACCACGGTATCGACCAGAGGTGAGAAAAGTCACCCTGTGTCTCTAGAATCGTTTCATTTCCTTTCACAGAAATGCATGGCTGCGAGACGGAGGCATTGCAGTGCCATTAAAACACTTTTGAACGGCGCTGTAGAATGCCACAGATACCTTTAGGGGGGGGGACGCAAGTGTGAGCTGAGGAATCCATCATGGAAGCCTGAATGGTCAAGAGGCCCATTAAATACACCCTATGGAGCGCAACATTAGCTCGCTTTGTTTTCCTGTGTCTGAGTGTGAAGACCGGATCTCACTCCCATCGCTTTTTGTCGCGTGCTGTACGTGAGCGTAAGGCCTTCTACACAACGGCCCGACCGTTGGCCATCTGAAACGCTTGGGGAGACTCGGACGAGTCTGGGAACAAATCTGTTTGGCTGTGTTCAGCTGTGTTGGAAGCCTTTGGAACCGCGCGGTTCTGGTGTCTGGTCCGATTCAACGTGCAATGTCTGAGAGAGCGTCTGATTGGTTGTGGGTTGCTAGGACACAACCAGCAAATCAGCGCGGTGTGTGGGAGGTGCGGACTAGCGCCATGAGACTATAGCGCCACCCGATGTTAAGGAGACTCATTACCATCTCGCGCAAGCGCAGAACGCAGAACGCAAAACGCACACGCTGCTGTGTAGTTGGCCGTAGTCTTCGCGGTGTGTTTCAATGCAACCTTTCTGCCGAAGGGGTCAGACGAGAGGCAACAGAGTGGTCGGATAAAGGCAGTTGGCCGCTGGTTGTAGTCTGGGCGGTGTGTGGGCCACTTAAGAAAAGACACACTGAGGAGGCTTCAGAAAGAACACGACTCGGGGGAGGGAGGAGAAACCAATGGAAAGTAAAGGTTACGAGCATCCATTCGGGGAAGAAGACGGAGGAAGATTCTTCTAGAACGTCCCCCTCTGTGCCCGCGTGACCTTTGACCTTTGATGATGCCGTACCCACCCTTTCATTCCTCGGCGATGGAGGGACGTGAGAGGGCACGGGATGGCAGAGCGAGACTCCGTCGCCCTGGCTGGACGGGCGGGGGGGCGGGGGGGGGGGGGGGTCGTCCCTCAGTGCAGGAGGAGGTGTTTGAGAGGAGGGGAAGAGGAGGAGAGGGGGCTGCAACTGCATGGTTGGGGTGGCTCCTCCACGAGTTAAGGCCTGACTCTGTGGCGGGGCTAGAATCAGCCGCACCCCCTGCTGCTCTCCGAGACAAAGCAGTGGGTTCCCTAGGGGTCGGGGAAATTGAACAACATTGTACAATCGCTCTTTGTCACGTGACCTCCCTCTATTTCTCTCTCTCTCTCTCTCTCTCTGTATCTCTCTGTCTCTTTGGCTGTCTCTCTCTCTCTCTCTCTCTCTGTATCTTTGGCTGTCTCTCTCTCTCTCTCTCTCTCTCTCTCTCTCTCTCTGTATCTCTCTGTCTCTTTGGCTGTCTCTCTCTCTCTCTCTCTCTGTATCTCTCTGTCTCTTTGGCTGTCTCTCTCTCTCTCTCTCTCTCTCTCTGTATCTCTCTGTCTCTTTGGCTGTCTCTCTCTCTCTCTCTCTCTCTCTCTCTCTCTCTCTTGTTCGCTATCTGTCTCTGTCTCTCTCTCTCTATCTATCTGCCTCTCTGGCTTTATGCGTTTCCCTGCCCCTCAATTCATTTCAAAAGGGCTTTATTGGCATGCAAAATAAACATTACATTGCCAAAGAGGTTTATAAATTCAACAAAGGAACGAACAACATAATAATAAAGTCCTGCAAAAAGCTAAATAAAGTGATGCCTCTCTATCTGCCTCCCTCTCACTCTCTCACCATGTCTGTCTCACTCTGTGCCTCTTTGTGTCTCTCTCTGTCTCACTCTTTATGTTTCACTCACTCTCCGTCTCACTTACGCTGCCAGTCTCTCACTCACCCTCCCCCTGACTCATGGTTGGCTTATTGCTTTGATAGCAAGAAGAGGATAGCGAGGGACCGAGAGAGGGACAGAGGGACAGCGAGGGACGGACACAGAGAGAGAGAGAGAGAGACAGAGAGCGAGCAACAACATGTTGTTCATTTCTGTTTGTTGTCCCTCCATCTCTTGGACTCCTTCCACTAGCTCAAACATTTATCTGCTCTTATGAAATTAGATATGATCAGACGAGTCCGACGCCAGCATCGGCCGTGCCAAACACTCCCATTACTTACTGGAATAATTGCACTGAAGTCATGGACTCCCCGATCAAACAGACACGCAGCCTCCTCTCCCAGTCCAGGCATACGTACTGCGCACATGTTCCTTGACTAAAGTCAACAACATGGCTGCTTGTTGCTTGTTGCTCGGCGTCGTCTGCTAAAGCATGGAGCCAATGTTCAACAACGCCTGAAATCACTTCCTGCTCCCCCCCACCCCGCCGTACAACATCATACCTATTTCCCCATTCTCACCCCTTCATACTTCCTCTGGTCTCTCTACAAGTCTCTCTCTCTCTGCCTCCCTATCGCCCTTGCACCGTCTCTCGCTCCATATTTCTATCTCCATCCCTCTCTCTCCATGTCCCTCTCTCTCTTTCTCTCTGTCTCCCCCTCTCTCTCTCTGTCTCCCTCTCTCTCCCTCTCTCTCTGTCTCGCTCTCTCTCTCTCCCTCTCTCTCTCTCTCTCTCCCTCTCTCTCCCCCTCTCGCCCAGTACTCTTGGGGTGGGCGTTGAGGAGTGCATTAATAATGCACTGCTGCCTGGAAACCAAACACACTGCGGCAGAGTGCTGCGTGGAATCCTAAAGAGATATTTGTTTGTACCCCGTCACACTTCTTCCTAAACCTCTTATGTCTCTCACTCTCTCCTCCCTTCCCTCTCTCTCCCTGTCTCTCTCGATCCCTTCCTTGTTCTCTCCCTCTCTCTCTCCTTCTCTCCCTCTCTCCCTCTCTCCCTCTCTCTCTCTCTCTCTCTCTCTCTCTCTCTCTCTCTCTCTCTCTCCAACATAAGTCCACTGTCTGTGTTCACATCCTCAGCCTTGTCGCCAGATAGAGTGGAGACGATCAAGAGCCCTGTGGGACAGGGATGTGGATTTCACTCCGTAATCAGGTGGAGGCTTACAGAACTCGGAGAAACAATAATAACATACAATACAAAGAAATTACACACATTTCACAATATTGATTTGGTTCTTGTACCAATTCTCTTTTTGTTGTATTCTCATCTTCTCTAATTATGGTTATGATGAAGATGATAAGGCTGGTAGTGATGAGGATGATGGTGATTGACATGACGATTGTGGAAATTATTGTGGTGGTGATGGTGGTGATGATGATGATGTTGATGTTGATGATGATGATGGTGGTGGTGGTGTTGGTGCTGATGGTGGTGATGCTGATGAGGATGGTGGTGATGATGGTGGTGAGGGTGTTGGTAATGATGATGGTGGTGATAGGGATGATGATGATGGCGATGGTGCTGATGCTGATGGTGATGATTGTGGTGGTGATGACAACGACGGCCATGATCATTGTCGGTTTATCTCCCATACCACCAGAGTGATGGGGCGTGATCTATCACTATCTCAGTCTGCTGCACTTTTGCCCTCTCTTCTCCAAAGGGTCACCAGAGTCAAGGACTTTAATATCTCTCTTTTCCCAGTCGTTCCCCAGTCCTTAGGGTTACTATAGATATGCTGGATCACTGTCATCTTGTCATTCCTCTCCTTTTCTCCACGTTTGGGGGGTGTGCAGGGATAATGCGTTCAAACACCCGTTTGCTATCGCAGCAAACCCGATCTGTATCTGCAGATCATGTACCCATAAGTTTAAGATGTGGTCCGTACTCAGGGAGCTGTGGTTGTGCGAGTGGACCCACTCGCACAAGTCATCAGTATGGCGTTCCTCTTACTTTATTCCTTGCACTAATACAATCAGCTGATGCATCATTCCATCATTCATTCCACAGTTCTTGGCATCGTCGCCGCAACACTGCAGTGAAGCTAATAGATAAATACTATAATAAAGATATAATAGGTACTTTAGCTGGTCTCTTGCTCAAACACAAGTGGTAAGGGTTAGATTCCGGTCGCATACAAGGAGGTTCGAGAAGGCTGGCTGTTTACCAAAAAATAAGTTAATTACAGACTATTAAGTTATAAACAGACTATTTTTCTTTCTTTCTTTCTTTCTTTCTTTGTCTTTAACTCTCCCAGTTAATACAAATGTATGAACTGTGTCTATTTACTCATTATTTACTGGTCTTTATTACAATAACTATCAAGTTATCTGTATTCTAACTGAGTTAGTAACTGAATTACTTTATAATAAAAGTAACTAGTTACCATGGAAAGTATCTATTACTATCTAAGTAACTATTTGCGTTACTGCAAAAAAAAAAGTATGTCAAAGAATTTGGATTTTTCTGAGCAGTTTTTACAAGTCAGTTGAAATGAGTAGAACAGACAGGTACGTATGCTTCATTAAATTAGAATTGCTTACAACGGATGTCGACAAAGTCTTCCCTCCTGGACATAATGTACACTTGCACACATGCACGTTCTTGCCTTTGACCTCAATGAATTTGAAGTAGTGCTTATATCTCCACCTTGAAAATGCCAACTTTTCATCGGATTGCTCCGGACTCGCCATCTCTGCTGCTTCTTCGAATCTGTTTGGTGTGTGTGTGGTGCGCGTGGCCTGGCTTGTGTGTAAAAACACTGGCTCCGATTGGCTACCATGAAACATGACTCTGCCTTAGCCAATCGTAATCGCTTATCTCGTTGTTAACCCACCCGGTCTCCTCACTAGCAGTTTGCAGTTTGTCTAACGCCGTTCTTTTAAACGGCGTTATTCACTGTCAATATGTAACAAGGTGCCAGGAGGGGGCCCTAGAGGACCTGCAGAGGCGGCCTGGAAGATCTACCGGCCCTCCAGGAAAACTGATCTCCACGCGGAGCCTTCAGGGCTCAGACAAGTCTTCAGGCCAGCAGTCCCCAACCTGCGGACAGGGATCCCACTTGGGATCGCCTCATAGGCCCTATTTACTCAAGAGAAAGATCTAGATCCTACAACCGTTTTTTGAATTTCGATTGGATCTTGATGTAAAAACGAATCTGTTCACACTAAACGGACCCCGCTCCCCCACTGTCGAAACAGAGGTGCCGTTCACCAGAGATCCTGGTCTGATATGTTCACTCACACACAGGTGCGGGATTTCTAACATGAACAGATGGACGTAGCGGCCGTGGTCGTTACCAAATCATGTTTGCATTGCTTTGGTTAATGCTGCTCTCTGCTTCCACGAGACATCCAGTCTGGAGACGACCACCTATCTCTGGTCTATCTAGATTGAATGTTGCTCGAGCTGCAGAGGTGCTTTTGATAGCTGTCGTCTACATTACTGGTACAGCCGTTCCCGTGTGTTCAGCTGGAGAAAGCACATGTCTTTGCATCACAATCTCACTACCGGTTTCAAATTGAGATTTTAAGGGAGATTAAAAGCGCTGATGTAAACAAGTCTGTATGCTTGGAGACTCCTATAGATATTTGATTGTGTTTTGGATAACAAAAAAATATTTTAAATGTTTTAAACAGCCCGTATAGACCGACATATTTCCTCATGATTCCTAGCCACGAGACAAAACTACAACTGCTACCGGCGTGGAAATGTGGAAGCAGATGCACAAACGTGACATGAGATGGGGGTCGCTCGGATCTTCGGATCTAAAAGTTGGCTGACGGGCTCAAAAAGATTGGAAACCAACAATGTAGGCCAATCGGCAGCCATGTCCGTCTGACAAGAGACTAGGATGTAGATCCTGCAATTTCCTTATGGTGGTTTGCAGTAGGTGTTGGCAGAATTACCTGTCTCCATTTTAAATCAACAGGAAGAAATGTGATTTGATTCTCGTAATACAATTTTAAATCTCTTCTGTGTTTGGTTAGGATCTGTGGCTGTCTGATCTTCCTGTTATGTATTTTGCAACGTCCTGGTTGACATTGAATCTCATTAAAAAAAGATTTAATGTAAATTAATTTTGGGAATAGGTGGGTGCTAGGGGTTCAGTGAAGTCCCACCCTCAACATCACACACCGGGCCAAATATCGATCGCTTGTGTTGCTTGTGGCACAAAATGTCAACAAGATGGCGGTGCTCTGTAAATTATCTAAAAGAAGATCTACGCCGTTATATAGGATGTACATAAACCAATTGGGTGACATCACAGACGCTACGGCCGTCGTCTTTACAGTCTGTGCTTTACGGGAGGCTGAGAGGGGAGATGTGCTGAGGAGGGGAGTCGAGGCAGAGACTCCCTCTGTGTGTGGGCGAGACTGATGGTCTTCTAGATTATTCCGGAGGACCTGAGTGATGCACGGTGCGCGTGCGCTGCCTCCCCCGCTGGCCCAGGAAGAGCCCTGGACGCAGGCCTATCGATCCGCGGGGTTGTACAGCACAGCAGCCAATTCCAGCCTGATCGCTTTCCCATTAGTCAATGCAGGTCCCCTTCAGTTACAGCTGCCCTGCAAGGCTTGTGCTGCCTCTATTACATGTCCCACTGCCTTCGTGTATTCTCTGGATACAATTAACGCGGGCGTCTAGACAGCATTTGACCCCTGTGTCCATACAGGGAGAACACCAGAATACCAGACGACTGGGAGCACCTTAATGTGAATACTGAGTGTGTTGATGTCAACAACTCATTTGTTTTTGGATTGAGTATGCTATTATACATATATAATCACACTATGGCTACGACAATCACACACGTAATCGACGTTGCCATGTCATCTATTGAAACACAGAAACTCTTTTTGACTGTCTGGAAATTAAGCCCCCAAAATAAGGTTGCTTAGTAACTCTCTTGGGTAAAACTTGTTAAGTTTATTCCATTCATAATGTTGAAATGTCAGAACATTGTTTGTGCTTTAAGAGAGTCATGTGTTCAGCCGCTGTGGAGCTTCTAATTCCCTTATTTTTACACACTGGAGAGTAGCCTAATAGAGGCCATTCGGGTGAATGTGGGGATGATGTATTGTGGAATCTGTGTGAATGTGTGAACAAAAGAAGCAAGCCAATCAGTCATGAGGCAATATTTATAATAATTAACCCCTGTGATATTCGCAAACATTTGCTTTCTTATTTAATCATAGTTTACCTCCGAGCCTGTTCACAATGAATGTCCGTCTGAGAATATTGTTGTTTTACCTCTGCTTATAAGGTATGCTTATAAATTATACATGGTGGGAATAGATGCGTTTGAGCCGGGGTGCGGAAACCTTGCTTGGAGGTAATTAGTCTGTGTACTTCCTATTAATAGCAATGCTAACACCGTGAGCGGGCTTTGGTCATTGATCACCACTGGCCTTGACAGAGAAAAACAACTGCATCTATACAGGGCTCATCTACCACCGCCAATGCCACTTATGCTTGTAAAAGGAATCACTCATTCGTGCATGTTAAGTTTGTGCTCTGGAAAACAAAAAAAATGATTCTATTTTATATATTTCATAATAATAATGTTAAAACCCTTCACTTTTCATTCATATTGCTATATTTATCGTTACATATGTAGGCACTGTTATTTGAGTTCCATTGTAGTTTTTTTTTTATTCATTTCATTCTGCGTAAGGTTAGGGTTAGATGGATGGTTTTATTTAAAAGCATACAATAAAAGGCCATCCTTTGTATCGTAGCTTCAGGGCACCATTCAATACATCGGGGAAGTTTTGATGATTTTAATAAAAAAACTGTTACTGTAACTTAAACTGTAACTGTTATTACTATTGATTCATTTTAGGCCCAAAATATTTAACTGATATGCTTCCACTACATAAGCCTTCTAGGCCACTAAGATCCTCTGAGACCAATCTGTTAATTATCCCCAGAGTCAACACGAAACATGGGGAAGCAGGATTTAGTTACTATGCAACAATTAGCTGGAATAAACTCCCTGAGGATTTAAGACTTGCCCCAACTCTGACAGCTTTTAAAACAAGACTGAATACTTTTATGCTTACTTTAGCTTTCTGCTAAATCTTAAATCTACAATGCTTCTATTTTTTATTTTATTACTAACTTTGCCTTTATTTTCTCACTTTCTAAAATCCATTTCTTTTCTTTTTTTAACTTTGCCTTTCTAAAATTTTTTTTTTTTTAACTTTGCCTTTATTTTCTATCAATTTTACTTTTTACTTATCTATTGTTTTCTTTTGTTGTATGACAATGTTTATATGTGAAGCACCTTGAGTCTGCCTTGTGTATGAAAAGTGCTATATAAATAAAGCTGCCTTGCCTTGCCTTGCCATATGGATATGGACACACTTTTGCTCAATTGCGATGATAACAAAATACCAACACCTTTCAAGAGTTGCATCTGAACATCTTTGGAAGCCTGGAAAGAAGATTGAGTGAATTGACTGTTGACGGTTGACTAGCCGATCCTTGAGTCTTTGTTCCACTTGCATGATTTAAGCCCTACCTTCCCCTTCCTTTCAGCATTCCCAGTGAGCGGCAATGCAGTCAACACAAAGGTCTTAAACAAAGTGATTTGTTTATCGCATTTGTATCTACCAAAACGCTGTTTGTGCAATTTCTAATCTAGCCCTTTATCAGACCTTGTGTGCTAATGATGTTAGCTCAGACTAATGAACAAACAGAAAAAAGAGTTCAGATCTTCTGATTAAACTGCTGCTTTAATAACACTAGGACCACTTGTACCGGACCCCTCTGACCTCATCAGGGCTAGGTGTTCCAAAGCAACAAACAACATGCTATGATTGTGATATGCTTTCTGGCAGCCATTAACAAAACAAAACAAACGTTAACAATTTAACCTTTTGTCTTCTGAAAGATAAACGTGCTACTAGACAGATCTAACATTTGCATGTCATTTCCATTCAAAACACCTACATCTTGCTTGCATGTTATGCTGTAGATAAAACACAGAATAGAAAGCACAGGCATAAACTGCTGGTTTCTCTGCACTAAAACGCACACATGCTGTGGTGTTAACCACGCCTTGCATCACAGCCCCGCTCTAGCTTTTACGCTGACCATAACCTTGTTTATTCCCCGGGTTACTGTATTATTATACTTATTGTGTTGACTGAAATGAGGTTGGGAAGAATATAGATGCAGTTCCATTTTAATAACCAGGGTGTAATGTAAGCTAAATATCCCAGTATCACAGAGTTTACTTATTGATTGTTTAATGATCCATGTAAAGATGCGTGAGTTTTGAAAGATGCCCCTTTTTAAATTTGTATTGTCGGTCTAATAGAAAAACGTAAATTATCCGTAGCTGAAGTCATCAGTATAGCTCTGTGTTTGAACTAAAACATGTTGCTGGCAACATGTTTCAAGCATTCAAGGTCATGTAAAGGCAAGCCAATATACTCTGCATTTGTTGCATGTTATGTTATCAAAGGTGAGCATGTGTATGAATTGGTATCCCAGCTGGCTTAATGCAGAGCGAGGAACCAAACGCTTTCATGTTTGCTCAGGTCAAACGCGCCTTACGTAAAACCCTCTGTTGGCTGTCTGAACGGAGAGATTAAAAGCTGCAGTGTGCGGTAGTTCAAGTTAACCCTAAAACTAACCCCAACTGATCAGTCGGGCCTCCCACGCAACACCGACACAGCGCTGACCACCGCCATCGCAGAGGGCTCGTTTATCCTTTTATTCTCATTGCATTCCGCCCTCCTCTCCTCTCCGGCAATCAGCAATCAGAGACTTGAATGGGAGTAAATCCCTCCATCTTGCTAATTCCCTCGGTGGCCTCCCTCATATGAGCTGCCTCTAATCGGGCGGCTTCTCAGCCCTCTGCCATATCCTTTCCCAGAACTCTCCCGGGCGCTAACCTTTAGTGCTCTTTTAATGTGGCAAATGCTGCTCCCCGGCTTGGCAAGCAAGAGTGTGACCGCGTGTTTCTATTGTTGGGAATATAAACATAAAACAGGCAAAACAAACAAGAGTGCACACGAAGACGTTGAACTCCCTCTTGGGATGGAACACTTAGGGCACGTTTTCCTTTGGATGTTTTGTTTTACTCTGTTTACTGACTTCCTCTCTCTTGTACTTGGTGTTTTTCCTCTGTTCACTTAGCTGTGTCTGTCTTATGGTATCAGTGTTGTACACCAAATAGACATTACAAATAATGTCTCTCCATATTTTCCTTACTTTATGGTACTTGCACACAAGTCAAAAGTACACTATTCCACACATGGATTTCCTTATTGATCCTGTATTCACCTTTCTGCCCATAAAGGGATAGATAAATAGCACTGGGTTAGGATGAGGAGTGGTATTAAGGAGCTTAAAGTCAGGTTTAAATTGGGTAAACTTTGTTAGGCGGAGGTAAAAGTTTGTCATGCGCGTAAGGTAAGGAAACCACATTTGGAATGCAGCGGGGAAACAAGGTGTTACAAAGGGTGATAGGAAATCAGAGCGCAGAGTTTCCTCTAGCATGCATAACAACGCCAAGACAAAGGCTTCAATTTAGTATGCAGCCAAAGGTATAGGACGATTCAGGAGCAAGAGCAGCCAAGGCTAAATTAGAGCCTTCACAATGGCACGTCAAATCAGCCTCCTCCCTATGGACTTTCACCACAATCTGATTCTCAGAGGGAGTCTTCACAGGCTCACATTAGAGGAAAACCCCTTCAACCCTAGGACCCTTCAATGCTTCAAATGAGCCAGGAAGAGAAGAAAGGAAAAAAAGAAACCTTAAGAAGGCAATCTTAAGACGGATCCATCCTTCTAGGGATGAACAGGAGACAGGAGGACACCCTCTCTCTGATACGAAGAACAGTCTGTCACCTGAGGGCTTAAGACCCGGCTTTTCAGGTTATAGTGTTGGAGTCTTTCCAAGTGGTAGAATAAGTCCATACTCTGAGCGTGTGTGAGCCCGTGTCATTGCTCTAAACCCGTTGTTTCAGCCTTAGACCTTCGGTGCCTCGGAGCAGTTTAGGGGCAAGGTCTCAGACGATCATCAGCCGAGTTAACGCTCGATATCCGACCGTCTTCAGGAGCCCGGCCATTAGGAGCTGCGGCTAACAGATGTATTATCATTAGGCCGGGAGATCCCTCGGACACTTGACTCGGACCGGGGATGTTTGAACACCTCGGCGTGACAGACAGCTAGTTTAGGAGAGGTCAGAGTGATCAGTGTGATGTGGGATCCATTATATCGGTCGCAGTCGTCACGTGGTCAATTCATCCACCGGCATCGCTCGCTGCTCTCAATGCAGGTCAATCTTGCATGCTATTAGATCCTGCACTCAGAGTGCTGGGCTGCACAACTGCTCAATGAGATTAACCCCAGCCCGGGTTCATCTCCAGCGTCTCCATGATGTGCAGACACAGCCACCACCACCACCACCAGCACCACCACCACAGATCCACTCCACTGTACGCTGGTAGGAGTGGCCGCATCCTAATCCATAAACCGTGAGCAAATAGGCCCAAATGTTGATTCTATTCACCGAGAGCGAATTGATTCCTGCCTCTTACTGCTGAGGATTGTGTCTGGGAGTTTCATCAAGCTTTAATGCCCGGACCATGAGCAGCAGCTGCTGCTGGTGGGGTAACAAGCACATTGCTAGCTTTCCCTTCGTCAGCAGCACCCATCACCACTGGGGCCTCGGCCAGGGCAAGACGGCTCATAAAGTAATCATCTCTTGAGTAGTATGGCAGCTCACAATGGTCAATTGGTATCAGAATGATGGTCATCCACTCCCTATTGCACTCTATTAAAGATTGCATGAGCAGCCGCTTTGGGAAAGTGTCTCTGGTGGTTTTCGGGCAAGGTATATCGTTTTCAGGGTTAGGTGCCAATATTTCATATCAGGGATATGTTTTTGCCCATCATAAATCCTGTTACTGTGGTAAGTACTGTAACATGACTGTTTTTTAACTGTGCTGTATTGTCAACAATGACATGACCTCTCCTAGGTCCTCCTACGCAGTCTTGGTAAAGAGTCTTGTCGAGAGCTTGTCGCTCACAACTCTCTCAAAGATATTTCTTCTTGGAATTCGATTTCTTCTTAGAACCACACCGGCCGGTTTAGCGTTTCACTTTTCCCATCTGCATTCCATGATCCCCTCAGAGAACCATGAGACTTAACTGTAAAGCATGAGGAAGCTGCCATCCATCTATCTATTATGCTTTCATCACAAATAGGAATGCTTTGCTCTGTTTATCCCAAACACAAGCATGGCAAACCTTTTGTTTGTTCCAACATTCCAGGCTTTGAGTGGTAATCGATCCACAAATTCCGAATCAGTGTGCTGATATATATCATATATATATATATATATATATATATATATATATATTAAAACCTATATAAACCTATAAAAGGGAATGGGAATAAAAGGGAAGGGAATGGTTCATTGACATGACACCAAAATCTAGCGCACTAACAGAGATTTTCCAAGGAAGTATTTCATATATTCCACGTTCAACAGATGCTCATCGCATCCAGCCTTTCTGCATGAGTGCGACTGCAATCACCAGCCTGGCTCTCAGATGACTGAGGATTTGCCTAGGCAGATTGCACTGACATCCTGGCTGCTTTGTCACTGCGGCTAACAACCTGCTCCCCGACATGGCAACAGGTGCAGCTTTAAATGGTGGTGGGGAACACGCACCATGCGGTACGTCGGTACGGCACATGAACAGAAGTGGACCATGGATAGAATACTCAATGTAGTCTGCAATTTAAGCCCACATCCCATGAGTTCAAACTCATAAGGACTATCTTAGATTAAGCCGAGAACATAGAGCCATTGTGGACCGAACAGAACAACGCAAACATGCATTTTACTTCGGTACTTACTCCTCTTCATCCCCGATGAGACACAACGCTGATTGCACACAAATTTCTCTGGCATATACCCGTCGATCGAAGACACTTTTCTGCATGCTGATGAAGGGGGGGGGGGGGGGGGCAGAGGGTGGGGCAAACCGTGACGCATCAAAACAAGAGAAGAACCACGATCAGCATGAAATGAGGCGGACCGCTATGCAATGTCTGTCGAGCTCATTAGGCCCACAACCTCAAAAACATTTCTTAAATTACCCGTTCCTTTCCTGACTCCTCCGCCAGGACCCGCCTAACACCCTCGAGTGCATGTGGCCCTTCATTTATAAAGTATGTGTTGCTCAGAAATATTCAAAACATTTCAAAACAAGCCTCTGCAAATATTCGAAACCAATGCGGCGACAAACAAAACCAAAACACACACCGGCGTACAATGAAACGAATCCCAAAAGGCTGCGTCGTCGTCCCCCCATCTGCGCACTACGCCCTGGGCTCCATCTGACCCCCGCCCGTCCCTCTCTCTTCCCCCCCCCCCCCCCCCCTGCTCTTTATTCCTCCACACCCCTCGCTCTCTCTCTGCTCGGCGGAGAGCCGTGAGGTGTGTCTGTTCCCGTGAAGCCCCCGTGGGCCGCCGTACCTCCTGTTGATCGGAAGCATCGCGCGCGTCATCACGCCCAGCTGCCCGTGGGGTCCGGCGGCCGCCGCCCAGCCCATCTGTGTGATGCGCTGCCAGATAGCTGGGGCTTGGCTCGGCGTGAGCCAGCGCTCTCCAAATCTCCTGCCAGCAGAGAGATGTAGCGAGGCGACAGAAAGGAGAAAGGTATGGCCGGGGCTCACGGACACGCTCGGCCCGCGACCACGCTGCCCCCCGACGAGGGCCTGGCTGGCGCTCTCGCTCTCTCTCTCTCTCGCTACCTCTCTCTTCTGCTCTCTCCCGCTCTCTCTCTACCTCTCTCTACCTCTCTCTACCTCTCTCTACCTCTCTCTTCTGCTCTCTTCTGCTCTCTCTCTCGCTCTCTCCCGCTCTCTTCTGCTCTCTCTCCCGCTCTCTCTCTACCTCTCTCTCTCTACCTCTCTCTCCCTCTCTCTCTACCTCTCTCTCTCTCTCTCTCCAGCTCTCTCCCCTTCTCTTTCCCCCTCTCTCTCCCCCTGTTCTCTCCCCAGAGGTCGGTCGGCAGCGCTCTTGTTCAACAGAGAATAAATTAGGGCTCGCCGTACGGAGGCAGAGCGGCGGGAGTAGCCGAGATGCAACTATCTAATTCTGCGTGACATTTAAATGCCATGACTACCTGTGAAATATAATCTGGCTGTGCGTGTGTGTGTGTGTGTAGGACCCTCTCTGCAGCATCGCAATCATCTCTGATGTACATTGAGGAGGGTTTTCTATATGAAGAACGGCAGGCGGCCGCCACAGGGTTAATATAGATGGACCCCGTATAGATAGACCCCGGGCCTCACCGAAGAGCTCATGCCTGGACTAGGAGCCGGGGTATGATGGGGGATTAAAAGTGTCCTGCGAAAGGTTGAGGCAGCTAAGAATGTATTCATGCATTGTGCAATATGTATTTGTATGTGTGTGTGTGTGTGTGTGTGTGTGTGTGTGTGGTGTATTTTTTCATGGACACTTCCACACATGCACAGAAAGTGTGTGTATGCTAATATCCCATCCCTTAAGCATTTTGTTGGTGTTGTCTTGCATACGGTTGGTCCATCGGGGCTGTAAGCAAAGCATTCTGCTTGGATTGCCACAGCATGTTCCCTGTACCCCTCAGACCGCCGGGGTTATGCACTAGACTTTGGTTATTTAAAGCATGAGAGTGACCTCTGCATGTGGTCCCAGCTTCTCATTATGTATGTGTTCTATTTCTCTGCAGTCCTCAGCAAATGTGCAACAAAAGTGAAGGAAACACAATTTCCCTGGCACCCGGACGGAAGGTCTAACACTTCACTTCTTCTGTCCGACCTTGTGGCCAACTTTCCCCAAACACAATACATGCACACAAAGAAGGCTATTCTCTAGTGTAGAACAGAACCAAAAAGGATGATTCAACAACGAAAAAGCCACAAGGAAAGATGGGCATACATGCTGAAATGCTTTGTGCTGTTCCCTTCTCCTCTCCCTTCTAAAAAGTTAGAATGCCAAGAAAAAAAAAAAGACTGATCTGTTACACATCTATAGTTAATAACTTCAGCTTGATGCCAGTCTCACAGTTCTCAGGAAAAATAGTTAAAAACGGTTTCTTCTTATGAGCTGGATGATCACCTTAGCACTCGATAGCGCTCGCAGCCTGTCTCTGTCTGGGTTCCGTGATGAGACGGCCCTTGTTGAGAGTTATGAAGGATCTGAGAGAGGATGGGGGCAGAGTCTCTGTACTGGAACAGACTACAGGCTTCAAAAGAGGGGGCCACAGCATGTTAATTAGGCTTCTTAAAGGGGAACTGACACACTCGAATAAGAGCAACACTGCTTCATAGGCATGCAACATCAACCCCGTCTCCACAGAACATTCAGAGCAGATGGAGTTGGATCATTAATGTCTTTAGGTCGGACCGATAGAGAACGCAAATCCTGGACCAGTGGTGTAAACCGTCCAGCTTATCCACCATTTTCAAGTAAATGGATCGAGTGGATGTAGCATAACGCAGTTCTTACTTACTTATAAAATAAAATAGGGTTTTTATTTAACCTCGTTCTCCTTTAAACTGTTTGTCCAGGAACAGTTGGAAAGTTTTGCCATAAAGGCTGAAACACAATACGTCCCTCACAGTGGTGTGAGCTACGTTTCACCTGCATTGCTGTGCAATGATGTTCCACTGAAGGACATATATATGATACCTTTTAATATCTTTAACAATTTAACCAAATCATAACAACACCAGTGTTCTGAAACGTGTTCTGTCCTTCCTGTCCTCCACCATATATATATATATGAATAGTTATTAGGGCTGTCAACGAATATTCTAAATTTGAATATATATTCAAATAGTTTTTAAAAACAGACATTCAAAGGTGAAAATTAATATTAAAATGTGGAAAAACACACACCCACGGCAGCCACGGCGAGGCTGTCTGCTTTGCGAGTGGGCGACCAGAACACTACAAGACAAGAGACAAGAGTCAAGCGACAAGTCAAGCGACAAGAGTCGGTACCTTAAATTGCTCGCACAAAACTCTTGATCAGCACTCAGCATTTGTTTATTGTTGTTGTTTATTTAAACCAGTATGCGCAGAGAGAGTGAGGGGGAGAGAGAGAGAGAGAGAAGAGAGCGAGGTCTGCGGTCTTGGCCATTAGTTCATTTACTTATTTTTGTGTAGGTAATATGTTGTCAAATATGTTTAAACTTAAATAAACTACCTATACAAGTAATTATGTCTCGTTGTATTAGTTGGTCCTGCTATTGACGTAATGCACGTCATTGACATCATGCACAAATATAGATATTAGAATAGTTTGAATGTTTTTTTTTTAGGGAATATTCAAACTTCATTTTTGAGAAATTTTGACAGCCCTAATATATATATATATATATAGCCTATACACTGTATGTATATACAGTATACCCTACATATATACTGTATACAGTTTACCCTACATATATACTGTATGTATATACAGTATACCCTATATATATATATATATAGATATACAGATCTATTCTCGATCTATCAACACAGGCTTTTATCCCGTCTTACTAACAACACTGAGGGCGTACAAAAGCCTGATAAAAGCTTGTGTTGATAGATCAAGAATAGGTCGGTCCCTTTCACACTCGATCTCCCTGGCTGGTACAACACACATGAACAGGAGAATAAAACACTGCACCAGATCCATTTGTAAGGCAGCTTATCAGACGGACATGTGTACATAGCATGTGACGACGGTGGGACGGAACACACACACACACTCACACACATCGGCCCTATTCTATTTATATTCCATTATTTCCCGATCCAGCTGTGAGTCTTTGTTCCGGGGCCCGCCACCACCACCACCACCACCACCTTTTCCACGGTCACAGAATGAAAGTAGCACGCTAATGATTGCATACAAGGCACGCTGCGATCCCCCGGTTGAGAGAGCAGCGGCGGAGGAACCTGGGGGAAAATGAGTATGCAAAGAGTGCAAAACAAACCAAAACAAAAGGGGACGGATTGATCTGCTCCGGCAGAGGCCCGATCACCTTTCTTATGCATCAGACGACGGAGAGACAAAGAAAAGATAAAGATAATTTTGGCAGGAAATACCGACCACCTGATGGGGTACCCGGTGAGTTTTAATAGACAATTGTTTCCTCTGAAGTAAATGTGCAGCGTAGCACGATCGGGAAAGAGAAAGCTTTTGTGTTTTTTTTGTCATTACCCACAATGCAACTGCCTTAGACTGGCACGGTAACTAATGGAGAGAATAAAACCAGGGGTGTAGTTCGAGATTGGTTTATTGTTGAAGCAAACAAATGTAACCTCTTGTTTTTTTTTTCAAGCGTTTAAACAAACAATTGTTGTGGGACAATTTGTAAAATGGCAATGGTTCAACATGAACTTAGTTTGCAAACACAATTAACCAGTGAAGATGAGGGGAGTTTAGCGGCAGTAATCCAGTTGGTCTATTCCAGAGGTCGCCTGTTATGATCCTAAGAGGATTTTAATTAAGCTGCATTAACTTTACCCCACCGGAAATGATGAGGTCAAGAGGCTTTGATATTTATAGGCAATGATCATCCGGAAAACACACGTACTTTAAGATTCCCCCTCCAGGGAAGACTTTAATGGTAAGCTCCGCACAATCACCGAAAGCTGCTCCAATTATCTAAATTAAGCTTTGGACGGATGAAATAGTGGAGAAAACGCAATAGCGTTCAACAACGTTTCCGCTCCACAATTTCCTAACCGTTGCAATTGAACGTCTCCCCCCTGCTTTGTACACAATGTCGCAATTTTGCAGAGCATGTTTGATGCGGTGTAAGGGCCGTGGTAATGAAGTACAGAATGGGGCCCTTTTGTCTTAACTAGGTCTAATCGGAACGTTGTGTGTTCTGCTAAGTCCTACGTTTTGTCTGAAGACACCCTGGCAAGAACTGGTTCCCTCCCCGGTATATTGCATCAGTTGTTGAATTCTAAAATAACAGTTTTGAAGGGGATGTTTGATATATGCAGTGGCATATGTGTGTGTGTGTGTGGGGGGTCCATATGATTAATTACTCAATCGATCAATTACTTACTCTATGACTGGAGGTATAACACAAACACCTTTAGCACACACACACACACACACACACACACACACACACACACAAACACGCACACACAAACACACCTACACACGAACACACCTCCAACCGAACACACTCACGAAGACGCCTACAAACAAACACACCTACACGCGACAAACCTACACGCACACAAACACACCTACACACGGACACACTTACACACTTACACAACATGAACACACCTACACACGAACACACACCTACACACGAACACACCTACACACACACACACACACCTAGACACAAACAAATACACAAACACACACCTACACACAAACGAATACACACACACACACTCACACCCCACTTTCCAACAAAGGCGTGCGCGTTCGCAGCCTAGACGAGCAGTCAGCGGGGGGTAGTTGCCTAGCGCACCGTGAATGATCCACTAAATGCATTCTCACAGATGATTACTGAGTCTGGCTGAGCCTTGGGCTGAACTCTCTCCGCGGACGCTCTCCGGCCCCCCCGCTCCCGCTCTCTCTCTCTTTCCCGCCGTTCTGTGCGCCGTTAAGTGTTCAGTCACCTGTCATCCCCCCCGCGACAGCCGTTTTCACCCGGGCTATTTTCTTCCGGCCCCCCCCCCCCCCCCCCCCGTCTTTTTTTCCTTGCTCCTTTTTATTTTATATTACTACGGACTTATTATTATTTTGTCCCCTTTCTCCCGCTCTGATTGATAACCGGGCCTCCAGACACAGAAAACAAATATAACATGAGCGATCTCGCGGTGCCCTCCATTCCCACCCCGTGGGCAGCAGCCCGCCGCGGCTCAGCCTCGGCACCGCATTATCCCCCTCGCTTTAAATAAAGGCCAGCTTGGCCGGAGAATAGAGAGAGAGAGAGACAGCGGGGGGAGTGGGGGGGGGGGGGGGTGACACTGGGGAGAGGCGATCCAGACCAAATAAGCCTGCAGTCTGACGGACGTTTCAAAAAGAATGATTTGTCCCGGCGCCAACAAACCTGACACATATTTAACCTTTGTGAAAACTGGCCATTGGCCGTTTATTACACAAGCCTACGAGCCAATTATCCGACTATATGGTGCCATCATTTACTTGCACTGTAACTCTGAGTCGAGTAATAGGGTTCACATGTGTGGGAAGGAGAGCTCGCCGTCCTTACACGCAAGGAGGCTCTGGCGATGTCCGGTTTACTTATTATTATTCTGCTCTGCACACAAATGTTCCCTTTGAATACATACTCAAAAGACATGTGTATGTGTATCGGTTGCATTTATGCTACGTTTATAGAATAATGCTATAGCAGGATGATACATGTATAAGCATAAGGCTAAGTGGAAAGCATAAGGATCAGTCAAAAGCAATGTTAAGTCTATAGCATGATGCTAGATGTACAGCATAATACTAAGTGTATAGCATAATGCTAATTGTATAGCATAAGACTAAAAGTACAGCATGATGCTAGGTGTACAGCATAATACTAAGTGTATAGCATAATGCTAATTGTATAGCATAAGACTAAATGTACAGCATGATGCTAGGTGTAGAGCATAATACTAAGTGTATAGCATAATGCTAATTGTATAGCATAAGACTAAAAGTACAGCATGATGCTAGGTGTAGAGCATAATACTAAGTGTATAGCATAATGCTAATTGTATAGCATAAGACTAAATGTACAGCATGATGTTTAGTGTACAGCATGACACTAATTGTACAGCATGACGCTAATTGTACAGCATGACGCTAATTGTACAGCATGATGCTAATTGTATAGCATAATGCTAAGTGTATAGCATAATGCTAAGAGTATAGCATAATGCTAAGTGTATAGCATAATGCTAAGCGTATAGCATAATGCTAAGCGTATAGCACGGGGAAACAGTGAAAAGACTGCGGAAACGCCACCACCCCCCTAGTCGTCCGTCCCACTTGAGGTGTGATTTAATGGCTGTTATTTTGTTATGCCCATAAATACTTGGGTGCAGGGAGTACGGCGTGTTTTATGGCTGACTGCCTTCCTTTCCACCCCCCAGGGTTTACAGGAAGTGGGGTGTCACATAAACAGGGTGATATAGCAGCTCGCCGCTAAGCACTGGGGCGCACGCTTCCATCTCTTTTATCACGAGGTGAAGAGATGGAGTTGATCATCTTCTCCGCAAAAAAAAATTATCGTCAAAAAAGTGTCTAAAAGTGGACTGAGGCAGAAGAAGAAGAAGAAGGGCGAGGCCCCGAATCGCTCAAACTCCATGATATTAGCTTGGAGATTGTTTGACCCAAAAAAAATTTAATCAAGATTAAAATTGTATTAATTGCACAGCCCTAGCTGAGATGGGGGCCATTGCCTGAGACGTGTGTGCTGTCAAAGGCCACAGAACACAGACCCCAGGGGGCCCCTCGTTGATCAGGTTGTTGAGACCGGTTGCCGTGGTGACCGAAACCGTAAGCATAATTGACGCGCCGGAGGAAATCAATTTGAACGTAGCGACAACACGCAACACAAGCATCTATAAAGTAAGTATGTAAGCCCTAGTATGAGATTACACATCAACTGGGCAAACAACTTTCTTTTTACAAGACGTGTGAATGTTTGTTGGCCCTACTGCACAGTTTGCAAAAAATCGTGTTGGGTTAAAGTATTTCTTGAATAACTGGGATAACACGCAGTCGATTCTGGCCCGCGGCTGTTAGGCGGTGCTGGCCTCAGCAGTTTCCTCTAATCACTGTCTACCAACATACTCCTTTGTTTACTGCATGACCACACTGTACAGATGTAAAAACAAACGCGTCATGTGATGGAGATATTTCAAACCATATGCTGTTATACCACGGCATTGTTGAATGCTGGATTCTGATTCCTTTTAACATTTTCAGATCAATAAGCTGCGAGATGAACATGAACGACAATGGTGGAATATAATATTGTGTTTACTTTACAACGCAAACACAATATGCTCAAAAGCACGGACAAGAATATTTTAATTTCAGCTGATTAAGATTAAGAATGTTATAGATGAAAGTTACTAATATTTACTATCTTTACTATATGACTTCATCAAACACTCAACTATATGGCATTCTCTATCATCTAGTTAAAACTCAACCATATGACCTCATCTATCATCTAGTTAACATTCAACTTAACTACATGACAAATGACTACTATTATTACACGTTACGTGACCTTATTTTAGAAAAAGTTCATTAGCATAGATCTTAGCATATTGGACAATAGTGCAGTGTTATCTGGTTCTACATTCTGTAGTTATTTTAACCCGTTTTACTTTGGTATAAACTTTGGGAGGCTGAATAGAAGTTAAAAATACAACCACTTTTCTTTCAAGGCGGGCGATAACATCGTCGTGTTTCTTTCTTCTAAATTAAAATTTGTTCATTTGTCAAGTCAAAAGAATATGATTAAAGATGTGTCCCTGCCTGACCTTTTTACCAAGACGCAAAAGTCATGGATGCCTTTTTGATTTTAAATTTAGATCTCGTCAAATAATGGCATTCCGACCTCCCACCAGCGAAGACGAAATCGAAGGGCCTTCTCAAGAATAGATGATGATTAATTGTACATGATGTTTCAGTCTCTCAAAAGAGCCCCCTACAGTTTTGGGTGCCATTTAGCTGTGGCAGCGACAACAAAGGCTTTGTTTGAACGTAACTTTAACAATCTATTGTGAGGAAGCTCCTTGACTCCTCGGGGTCACCACAAAACATCAGGAACAAAAGAGATGTCATTATGGTGTCAGTTCGAGTCACATTCCTTCTTATTATCCTCTCAATCTGGTTTGTCATGCGTACGATTTTGTGTCAAAAGTGGCTCTAGGAATACACTTCTTTGCTCATACGCACCGCTCAGATATTTCTTCTTTTTTTTTTTTTATATATTTTCTGTGAAAGGACTATTTGTGACTGGTATTCAAATAACCTCCCCGCCCACCTTAGAGAGAGAGAGGGAGAGAGAGAGAGAATGATGTATTAAATATCCAATGGCACATTGCTAGCGATTGGGAGCTGATGAGCAGTTGGGGATTCTTCTCCTGCGCTCTCATTTGCATTGTGAGCCGAACCGGCCCCCTGTGCCTCTGAATGAGAGGATAAGCATGCTGGTGTTGTAATGGGCAGTTCGCTGCTCCTCTAATTGATTTCTATCTCAAGCCGTTACTGTACCTCGCCTAAGCTGTGTTTTGAATCCTAATTTCATCTTTTGATTCTTGTAATGGACCTGTTCACCTGGCCAGGCTTTTAGAACTCTTTATTGTTTTAATGACTGGTGACGGATGTCTGCTTTGTCTCTCTCTAGGTGCCCGTGAACAAAGCATTGAACCCCCAGTAACTGTCTGCTTTATCCTTCTGGGGATGCGTCTGGGTGGATGTATGGCCGGCCTGGGACCCCTTAGTGGCCTGACATTTGGCACACTGGCTGGGGATGGTCCAACATATATATTTCAAAACCAATTTTAAAGTCCTACCTTCAACCCATCTGCCGCAGTGATGTCCGTCCTGTATACCACTGCAAACACTTTTTGTGTGCCTTGGCTGCATATGAAGACATTTGTGTTTTTGTCGACATTCAATCAGATGCATGATCATTCCATGTCCTTGTGTGATTGTTTCACCAGGGGAACTTGAGGTAAGGCCACGCAAAAACTTGTTTCTTGTGTAACGGATTCCCTGCGTCACAATAATTCCCAATTCCCTTATTTTAAATATATAAATACTTTGAAGAGCCAAGCCCAGCCCAATTATAAACCATTGATCTTTTCAAAACAAAACCCATCTCAAAGACCTGTGCATGGTTCCTGAGACACAATCTTGTTTTGTTGATAAATTGCAAATCAGCAACAAGATGTAAATCAAAACCACAAACAAACACGTCAGGAACTGTGAAGCCATCAATCCATCAATCTGATTGACAATTTTAGAAAGATCTTCGATATTAACGCTACGCAGTAAAGTTATCTTGGGAATTAATCAATAATATAAGACATAAAATGTGTGTGGCTTGAAAGAAAAACTACTGTGGGAAGAAATTTATTAGGTAAAGAACTTTAAACCTGACCTCCTGGCTGCGTTGCCTCAGTGATTAATTCTTGGTTTTTTTTTATGTGCGTTTGAAAAATAAATGATGAATCACCTCATAAATACAAATGTTCTCTTGAACTTGTTCAGACAGTGGGTGACTGTGTATGGTGCTGAGGCTAGCATTCCCAAAGCTTTTCAATTTATAAACCAATGTCAAGAGACTGCTGCAACAGACATCCGGTATTGCCTTATGGATGTTTTTAGTATTTAGCATAGTAGTATCAACCTCAGATAGTCCTCTACAAAGAAGCGTATGCTTTCCCCGACTGAATATTTGATGATCTTCTTTGTTAGCTGTTGACCTCGATATTGTGGGATGGTGACTCCCCTGAATCCTAGCAACATTCTTGGTTGAAACTTGTGCAGTGGTTTCAGTCAGTCATCTACAGAGGCTTCTTCCTCCTGGCTGGCTATTAGAGACCATCTAAGCCCGCTGTGTGTAATGGTTTCAGTCTGAGATCTACAGAAGCTTCGTGTTGACTGTCTGTTGACTGTGGTTGAACTGTGAGACTGTTGGAAAGCATTCTGGGTGGAGCTTGTGTGAGGGTTTCAGTCTGATCTACAGAAGCTTTGTGTGGACTGCCTGGACTGTCAGAGAGCAACAACAGTATTTTGAGACCAAACTGGATTTGGAGGTTACTCTGCATCAACACTTTTGTTTGTGGACATACAAACCGATGCTTAGTGCTTTTGAAACCAGTAGGTGTACCATGACAAGAATTGCTGTCATCATATCCAACTCGTGTCACAATATATACTGAATCGTTTCATAATCGACCGTCATTAAATTTAGGCAATTTTGCCTTTGCATGCATTTGATAATTGGTTAGTAATTTGACATTAAGCCATGATGTAAAGTTGGCAAAAATCCTGATTGTAATGTTTTGTTTCCATCTGTTCATGAGGCAGTTTGACAGACTTCTTCTGGAAATAACTCTCAGCAGGTGTAAACTGTGGACACAACCAAATGCAAAGCAAATGAGACTGAAATCTCTAGCACTTAAAAACCCAGACATGCCTTACCGGAAAGGCCACCCAGGGGACGAATGTGGGGGTTTTTCTCCACACAGTGCCAAGGATTTATATAAACTTTGAGGAATGTGTGCGTGGTTGTGAAGTCGTGAAAGGAACCGACTTTTCTCTGATATGAATGTCCAATATTAGTGTTGTTTAATAAATCCTCATTGGGCTCGCTTCCTCGGCCATGACGGACTTCATCAAAATAGAAACATTTACTTTCACAAAATAATAAAAATAAAGATGGGCATAAAAAATGTAAATATAACCATTAGATGAAATATGAATGGAGCCATGAGGAAAAGCTTCGTCCCTCATTTCATGCTTGACTGGCGAGCTTCAGCTTTGACTTCCATACTAAATGGGGAAAATACATACAGTATTTGGAAAAACAGAGGTGGAGGGTCTGTCAAATGTGTCGAGCAGCGCTGGATATCCGTTAGACTCCCTCACAGTGTGGCCTGGCTGCCACTAGCAATTTCCCTGCTGCCGCTCTGGCAGAAAGATGATGCATGTTGATCCACAAGTCTGATCACATCTGATCACTGACTTGTTCCTTGTTGAGATGGCCGATCTCTGTCAGCCAGTTGAATGGTTTCACGATGTCGGCTTGCTTCCTGTGTGTGCTGCTGTGTGGCATGCTGTGTGCTGGACCTGTTCTGCTGCAAACTTCACCCAGGGACATCACTGAGTGAGGAGAGCGTCGGGATTCTCACACATGGAATATGTGCTGCTTCCCTTCCACACATCACACCAAATTAATATTTGTTGACATTAGTTCTATCGGCGTATGTGACCTGCTGATCCAGATTACAAACATCCTCACCCCCTGCTAAATAGCATTATCAAATGTGTTTTAACTACCGTGCAAAAATGCAGTATGTGGAATATACTGCATTGAAAGGTGTGCTGCTGCAATTCTGTCGCACTGCCTGGGATCAGTTGTTGGCCTTGTCAGAGCTTGGCAACGTTATGTAGTAGGCTCATGTAAGGAGAGAAGAGAGATATAAGAGATATACACAAAAATGATTTGTTTCTATTTTTATTTGTCGCAATCTCCCCGTCTCCGGTGTTTCACCTCTTCTCCCTTATCACCCCTGACGCCACAGACACAAGCAGACATGACTACATGTGCCTCTCCCCCTCTCTCTGCCCCGTCTATGGCTAAGAACTGCTCACAACATTCATTTTACATTCTGAAGAAAACTGAAACAGCAAAACAAACTAAATCACTGAAATAACCTTGTCTAGAGAGAGAAAGAGAGAGAAAGAGTGAGAGAGAGAGAGAGAGAGAGAGAGAGAGAGAGAGAGAGAGAGAAAGAGAAGACAGAGGGGGAAGAGAGAGGGCGGGAGGGAGAGAGAGCAACAGGCACAACAGACATAGCCCAACCACCAGGGGTCGCTGTGGTCTAGAAGAGAGACACTTTGAGAAGCTTGTAAAATGGGTTTCAGGTGTAGACCTACTTTTCATTCGTGGAATTCTTAACGGTGTAAATAGCTCATCTGTTTTGAATGTGTTAAAGTGTTAGTATAGAGGCCTCATGAATCAGTGAGGGGGACAGCAGCGGTTCTGTTGGCAGCGGCGCAGTGCCGAGAGTTCCCCGGCTCCGCAGTGCACACGAGCAGTGGGACGTGTTAAACTGCGACTCCCAGATTTAATGAGGAAGATGTGACCACCCACTCACCCACTCCTGAGGCCTGTGAACTCGATTGGGTGCTTTTGGACAGTGGCCAGCACGGAATTAAAAAGATTGAAAATAATATAAATTAAAAGCGCCCCGTTGGGGGTGTTTATTAAGTTGATACGTCCGCGTGGTTAATAATGAACCGCGTTTTATGAAAGTCTTTTGTTCCATTTTTGTTTCTTTATTTTTGCATTAATTATTAACACAATGTTGTGGTTAAAGATGCTGAGGGGTATTAAACATTATTTTCTTATAATTCGTTTTGGCTTTGAAAATGTGTCAAAACATATTCGTGTGTCTTCAAGAGATCTTCATAGCTGTTGAGGAGGAGTGAGGAGTGAGGAGTGAATTTTGAGCAGCCGTCAGCCAGCCTTGTGTTTCTGACCACTTTTAAAGCCATTTATACAAACTGTTTCGTCCACTCGTGGTTCGAGCGAAGGCTCGCACTGAATAATAACACACACTTATCACAATCATTTCCCCGAATGCTAAAGCTGAAATCATCCGAAATATTATCCATCACCACACGCTGTGACAGTGGAAGAATCCCTTTTCCATGCGCTGCAATGTTCCTGGAGGCTGGGCCTGTTCAGTCATTAGCTCTCTTCTCTGTTTTGGCCACTGCAGTGGTGGAACGAGCTCCTTGCCATTGTACGTTGTACGTCCTGGCAATTAATGTACCCACTTATTGTATGTTGTACGTCCTGGCACTTAATGTACCCACTTATTGTATGTTGTACGTCCTGGCACTTAATAGTACTCAGCATTGTGTAGCATCCTAGCTATCTTTGTTGTATAGGGGGAATGGGTTAACCTGAGCCATTCCCCTTATACCTCTATGTTCATAGCAACCAAGTGCCAAGCACTTGGTTCTAATAACATCCTTACTGTACCAGAAGCGATATATTGTTTCTCTTTCTTCTGACAAATGTACTTATTGTAAGTCGCTTTGGATAAAAGTGTCTGATCAATGCCCTAAATCGAAATGTAAATGAGCTGCAGCTATAACCACAGCATCTGTGCAGTCTCCTGCTGGTGTAGGACAGGTAAAGGAAGGCGGCGGGTTCAAGATGGGGCTAAGCTCATCTCTTCGTGGACGGTCTCCGTTCTCCAGCAGTCGACCTGCACTCCAAACACAGAGCTCTGATCAGTGTAATTACCACTGGCTGCCAACATGGCTGCCGGGCCAAGGGAGGGAGAGAGAAAGGGAGAGAGAGAGAGAGAGGGAGAAGGGAGAGAGATGGAGATATGGGGAGAGGGAGGAGGGGGGTGAGGGGGTGTATGAGACAGAGAGATGAAGAGGGAGGGAGAGAAGTGATGGAGATGAAGAGAGAGAGAGGAGATGGAGATGGAGAGAGGGATTAAGAGGGAGAGAGATGGAGCTTTGAGGAGAGGGAGAGAGGAGGGTGGGAGTACGAGACAGAGAGAGATGAACAGAGAGGGGGAGAAGTGATGGAGATGAAGAGCGAGGGAGTTTCTGTTGTCCAGAAACACTGAGGCGGTCCTCCTGTGACAGGAAAGAGGATGGATGGAGGGGCGAGCAGCACCAGGACCTCTAAGATAGAGACAGGGAGAGAGAGGGGAGCGAGATGGAGATAGGTGGAGTTACAGAGGAGAGGAAGGAAGGAAAAATAAAAGGGAGAGAGAGGAGGCAAGATATAGAGGAGAAGGAAAAGAGGGAGAGAG
>NC_140283.1:18894753-18947253 GCF_964030765.1 Micromesistius poutassou
ACTACCATTACCCACAGAAGCAGGCGCAGGGGGCCTATCTTAAACACCTGCACGACCAGATAAGAGGAAGAATGGGAGGCCTGGGATTAACCCATCCGCTGGGGGAAAGAGGCAGTTCAGGCCGCGTCTCTCGCAGTGGGGTGGCTGGAGCGGCCATGACCTCCACTACGGCAGATCACATGACCTCCCTCAATGGGTAATGAAGAACTACATCAATGCGTTCGTACGTCGTTCGGTGATGCGTGAATAGATTCCGACGCAGGAAGGAAGGAGTGGACCGCATGCCGCGACCACAATGGTTCCCTTGATGGCGTGCGAGGGTAAGTGTTACTCATCGCCAGAGTGCGAGTGTGCGTTTCTCCCCTGCACACGGAGACAGAGGGGAAAAGCCAGGAAGCCTTGACGACCGAACGCAGCCCTGGACCCTTTGATTCCATAACTCAAACGTCCATTTCCGTTTTATGGTCTTAAGGACCTTATTGTTTACCAATGGAAGCCTTTGAGTTGAATATAAAAGATGAGGATTTGTTTATCACGTCAGACCGTTGTATAACAACGTACGATGACATAGAATGGCTTCTGGCACCACCCCTGGCCCCGCCCCTGTCCCCGCCCCTGGCCCCGCCCCTGCTCCACATAGCAAAGTGTAGAGGTGTCCATGAGTAAGAAACCTAAGCTAGGTTTTAACTAGGTAAGGGCACCTAACCCTAGCTGTTCACAATGAGCTGGCTGTTCCCTTGCATGGTTGACCACGCTGTCGGTGTATGTGTGCGTGTATGAATGTGTGTATGAATGTACAGCCCTATTAAGGTGATTGTGGGGGAACTCATTTCAAAGTGTTTTGATGGCCACAGATTAAAAAAAGCTATTTAAATGCAGCCCATTAACTATTACTAGTCCTCATCTTATACTCATTCTAAACAACTCTTTCGATATAAATAGTGTAAGAATATTTTTAGTCTTTAAAGCAAGCTAATAAGGCAATATAGTGTAGATGTCATACTTATGTGGTACGGACAAGATTATAACTGAATAATGGGAGATAAATGCTGAATATTTGAATATATATTTGTGTTCGTAATTCCTACAATTATGGGGGACCTTGCCTTCCTGTGAATCAATCTCACAATTATGGGGGACCTTGCCTTCCTGTGAATCCATCTCACATTTCTACAGGAGGAAAAATACAATGGTATACTATTGTTAAATTGACTCATATTTACAAACCATTCATGTCAGATTAATTGTCTAACTTGAGTACCATTGCCTACAACCTGAGGATTTTGAGGATTTGATTCTCCATATGCCTCATAAAGATGATACAATTACAGAGAAAAATCATGCGTCGTTAAACTTTGAATCAGTTCTAATCAGTTTACTGAATTTGTTTACTTCAGCACATTAATATATTTTTTAAGGCTTCTGTGGGAAGGTGTATTGATCCTTTTAAAGGATGTTGTTGGTGATACTTTTAAAATTAATTGTTTTCTGGCAAAAACACTGAGTCACACAGTTAGCCGTAGCATGTGCCAACCAAACTTAACGCTGCGATGATCAACCAATGACAACAACAGTCTGAGTCAAAAAGTGAATACTGAAAAATAACATGTCTTGACTATTAATAGCTTTGGGGATCAACCTGCATGGAAACTCTGGCAGAGTTTAAACGAGAAAAAATGAACCAATAAGTCCAGGTGTCCCAGTAGAAATTCTTCCCCAATTCTTACCGTGTCACATCGTGTTTTCTGCCCATTGTTAAACTGTGATGTTAGGTTGCACTAAAGCAGTAATGGATTGAACAGCACTGACACCTCACCACAAAGACCAGGATCATAAAGTAGATATACAAATCGAAGCGCAGCTCTGGGCTTCCATCGTGGTAGTGTGTGCAAGGTACTCAAATAGCCAAACTTTCCCCACTTGCTGCCAGCAATTGGTCAAAAATACCACGTAATTGATCATGTTTCGAACAGCACACAAGCCACAGTGACTACATTGTACCCTGTCGAAATAGCTGGAGTTGACAGCTGTCCATCCGCCAATGCAAAGATGATGATTTTCGTTTTGAGTACATTAAGGCCTTCGGTTCCACACTTACAGAACAAGGACTGTCTTGTGATCAGAACACGCCGGTGCGGTCTGGTGTTTGTCATCCAGCAGACAAGGTCTTGTGACGGAGCGAGGCGGCCATAAAGCAGGCTGCGGTTTATGAGGACGTTTTCATGAAGTGAGTGTGAGTTCCAGCCCGGACTGACCCTCTGGCCCAGGAGATAAGGAGATAACCAACAACTGTTAACATTTTTATTCGGGGTTAGGAATGATATTTAGAAATGTATGGAATATGTATAAAGATAAATCTTAGCTCACAGTAGAATACAAAGAGACTGGATGTTTCCAGTTTTATATTCTCATTCTGGCCAGCTGCATGTGTTGACCTTTTCGTTGTATGTTAATTTCCACTGTTTGGACTAGTCTCTAACTAGCTGAACTTCACAGCTGAAGTTCGGTTGAGTTTCATAGCAACCACCCATAAGTTCAGACAAAAATACACGGTTTTAGAATTCTTTCACCGAACGATCCCATTAAAGTAGAAGTGTTCACATCCAAACGACAAGACCAGTTCTGAAGCCTTTGCATGGGATTCTGTAGTGCTGGCTGTCTGCTCTGGAGTCTGATTGGCTGAGAAAGACAGTAGTTTAGTTTTTAGTGTTTTATGCTAATATTTGACGGGCTGAATCTTGAAGATAGGTTGAGAGACAAGCGGAGACCTTCTAAAACTGCAGTTTGAAGTCAGATCCTTTCTCATCTTTACGGTCTGAACTTGCCTTTAAATGTGATGTGAACCCCTTTGTCACCATTATAAGAAAATAGATGTAACATTGCACTTCCAAGCATCCATGAATTCACACTCTATGAATTTACAAATGGAACCCGTGTACCCCTTGCTTCCATGTGATGGCTAGCGGACTCCTTTCCCCCCTGCAGACCCGGGAATCTACGGGTATGACAGCAGATGAACATCACACTAAATTACGAGCAAGGGTCTGGCAAAAGGCCAACATCATTGAGGTGAATCCCTTGAGAAATAAAGAACTGTCAATCAGGAATATCGGGAGTGCTTGGCATGTCGATGTGACAACCACCCTTCCCAACCACCCCCTTTAAGGCCCAAAATTCATATTCTCCTCAAGTCTCATCAATGATTTAGAACGACCTTCCAGTTGTTCTGCCCCTGCCTCTCTGATGGGATGCTGCACCCCAGAGGACACAAATAAAAGGGACTGAGAGAGAGAGAGAGAGAGAGAGAGAGAGAGAGAGAGAGAGAGAGAGAGAGAGAGAGAGAGACCAAGAGAGAGATCAAGACTGAGAGAAAAGACAGAGAGAGCATAAGACTAGGAGACAGACAGAGAGAGAGCGAGGGATAGAGACAGAGCCAAAGAGAGAGAAATCACAAATGTTTATGAGAAAGTGCAGCAGACGCGTTTAAATCCAACCACTCACGGCTAAATGCAACCAATTCTCACAGACACATTCACTCATTGCATGTTAGGTGAACAAAAATTATAATAATGTTATATCGCTCGTCTATTGTTCTTTTTAAACGCATAGCTCTATTCATGCCCGCCATCGTTTCAATCCTTCTCTATTCCTCCCTTTCCTTCTTTCTTCTTCTGTCCCTTTCTTTCCCCTCGGAGAGTGGGAGCACAAGCGTTGTTCGCATCCCTGTGTTGGAATCTAGAGGTTCGCTTTTATTTTCTCGCTGGCTTTTTTTTTGGTCCAATATGATATGGAGAAAGTGACTGCTATCCCCCCGGGGTGAAGAAAAAACAGAGGATGCTCTTCTATACTCATACACAGCGGTTGGCTAGAAAGAAAGAAATAAATAAGAAAGACACAGGCAAAATGAAATGGGAAGCAAGTGCACAGGGACCTGTTTAGTTAGTCGTCGCTGCTGTCTTTGTGCGTTGAGTCCCGGACTGCTTAGTGAGCTGAACGTAAAGCACAGAGTATAATGAAACACAAAGATGCATTATGGGATATAGGACAAGGAGCCGTGCGGCCCCAATAATGCAAGGCTTTATTTGTTGTGTTTAATTTCCCCCCGAGGGAAAACGCTCTGGCCCCGCGGCATTAACCTTCAAGGGCTATAACGGGAAGTGTGCGTTTCCCCCGGTGCTGCAAAGAGGGAGAATAATCGCCGTTGGATCCTACAGGGAGGGGGGGGGGGGGGGGGGTGAGGGAGGGGGACGGGGGAGCACGGAGGACGTTGTTCACCGGGCAGCCTCGCTGGGGTCGGCGTCTCTCGCCATGGCAACCGGAGGTGCTCCGTTGAGCCGAGGCGTGAGTGGGGGCTGAGGCCAACTGACTGTGTGAGGAGTGCAGCTCCGCGGCCGGCCGGTAGCCCCCGCCGAGGCCCGTCCTCATCCTAATGAGTCCCACGTGGTAATAACCCCCCCCCCCCCCACGGTTCTCTAGGGGTCGCAACGGACTCTGCCCTCGAGGGTCAACCCGAGATAAGAGTGAAAGGATGCCTTTTTTTAAATGGTGGACGGCCCGACGGGGGGGGGGGGGGGGGTGTGTGATGCACCTGACAGGGTCCAGCTCTATATCGCTCCCCCCCCCGTGGGATTCCTGTTCTCTCTCGCTAACCTAACATGTACTGTTAGCTCTTATTCCGTCATCTCAGCCGTGCTGCCCAGGGCCTCTCTGGCTGAGTGCAGCAGACATGCACAGCTGGATTGGATTGAGGGTTTGCGTTGGGTCGCCTCCGTGCCACAAACAGAGATGATGGATGCACATTCAAAGAACCCACGGCCACTGTTTCGCCTGGCGAAGTGCTCACATGTTCACCACGTTAACGGCGGTCGTAGCCTTCTACTCTCCCAGCGCGAGTGCTTTCCTTGCGTTAGAGTCCGCAATAGATGTGTTCTAACGTGTTCCATCACACAGCTTTGTTTGATGCTGATTGGTCAATTACGGCGTTCTGTGGTCTGTTATTTGGTGCGTAGCAGGCGGCTGCTAGCCATTAGCCGCTAAACGGTGTGACTGCTGGAGGTCAATCAAAACGCCGTGCTCAAGTCTGTTCCGAGCAATATTCAGATTCCAAACGGGCCCATTTTCACTTATAAACTGTCTTTGTTGCTGTTCCTTGGGTATCTCGTCCCCAATATGTCTAATGAGCTTTATAGGCTTTTGTTTTCGGGGCGTGTTGAATTGCCTGATTGCGGTCCTCCTAAAAGTGGATATTGTGTGCTGGCGGTGAGCATTACCTTTAATTCGACGGGGAGGCAAATCGGCACAAGCCAATCGCAACAAAACAAAAAAAATCACCCCGTAGCGCGGCGGTGTTTAGTTCCCCTTAACTGATTTTTGATTGTGAGACAATCATTTGTAGATGAACTCGTTCAAACCAGCCCCCGCCCGCCCGCCCGCCCCCCAATAACATAACTACAAGTGGTCCGCTCTCCTCAACCGTCCCATCAAGCCAGCGTGTTAGCAGATGCTCCTCAGATACATCTGTGTCAACAGTATCCACACCTCTGGCTGTGTTCCTTTCAGGTGGGGGGGGGGGGGGTGGGGGGGGTCGAGGCTAACAAACGACAGGCCAGGGAAGAGTCAATCACGCGGCGGAGCCCCCCCCCCCCCCCCGGTACGACATGTCCTACAGCCAGGGGCGTATGATGCATTCCCTGGCTGTTTTCTGTTAACTCGGCTCTTTCAAGCCCATCCATTCTCCGGCACCGCCCCTGTTTCCCAGTGTTGTTGGGAGCCCTCCCCTCTCTACCTATCTAATGCCATCTATCTACCTGGGCTGTGTGGGTTCACATGTGTATGGTTGAGGGGGGGGGGGGGGGGAAGCAGCTGTCCTCATCACAGGAGGAAAGCGGGTCCAGTTCTTTGTCATCTGTGCCGTTTTTTTTCCGCTGGAGGAGAGATGTGGAGGCCACGTGTTCTCGCTCTCCGAACACAATTCTATCTGGACTGTGGGTGATGAGAAGTCCGGCCCGTGCGGGTGTTTGATCACATCCTAGATGCTGACCGGCCTCTTTCCTCCTCCTCCTCCTCACACACACTCTGAGTCTTATTGCTCATTGCCTGAGCCGGGGAGATGAAGACTGCACTTGAGCGAGATGGTGTGTAACCTGGGCTATTCCAGCGCTGTCAGGACACTTCATCATTCCGCCCGTTCACTCAGAGTACTGTAGCCGGCCGTAATGCATTCTCTCTCTGGCCGGCAGCTACAGAGCTGAGCGTTCAGGCTCCAGTGAAAGTCAGGAGTGCACGACATGAGTGTTTGACCCCACATATAATATGAATGTTGCGTTTCGCCCGATGCCTTTTTCTCGGTCGGTGGTTTTTGTTGTGTTTTTTTGGTCTTACCCTCGATGGATCTCTGGACCTCTTTCACACAGACATGAGGCATCGGAGGATGATAGTGGCGGAACGGAAAGCACGAGGTGACTCACTGAGGAGCCTGGTACCGTTTTATTAGGCCGGAATATCATGGACTGTGTGAAATGGCTGATACATATACCGTGTGTTTTCAACCTGATCCATGTATGAGCCACTCAGGTCAGACCAGTTTAATATCAAGAGCGTGGAGAAGGGGGATGTATCGATTCAGCTCAAAGACGAGAACAAATGCAATGCAAATTAAATATGATAATTCAGTGTGTTGATTTTGCCTTTTCCTTTAAACTTAAATATTTATTCAGCGCAATGCAGTGAGTGGACTTCTGGCTACTATACACATCTAGGATAAAAGTGCCTGATTAAAAACTCAGAGTTTCCGAGTGTGTGTGTGTGTGTGTGTGTGTGTGTGTGTCTGTGTCTGTGTCTGTGTTTGTGTGTGTGTGTGTGTCCGTCATCCGTTCTTATCCCTAAACAACCCCAACCGCCCAAGACAATATTGAGGTAAATGTTAAATCTAGAGCATTTCCATTCACTGCACATTAGACACATATCTCCAGACCGCAGACAAGCTTTGAATGGACGATTTAAAAAAGGTAAAAAACTTTTTTGGTTTTTAATTATTTGCTTTTCAAAAGTGAGAGGATTGGTTTTACGTCATTAATAAAATGGAGAATAATTCATGGGATCAAAGTCGAAGGAAGGCGAGGAGAGGAGAGCAGGGCTTGCTTGTGGTGGATCTAGGGGGCAGAGAGTCGTTTAAATGATTCAGCATAAAATCAAGAACCTCACACATCAGAGGCTGGAAAATCTATGTTGGATTCTGTATATATATATATATATATATATATATATATATATATAATACAGTATATGCCAGGAAGTTGACAATGTTATTTAGACAAATTCAGCAGAAGGCCAAACTTACAATATGTATATTTCTTCATGCTTGAGCGATGTAAGCTCCAGAACCAAACCGCGTTACACCAGTGCTATTCCTCCACTGCAAACAGAATTATTAAGCACTGTGTGTTATCAGAGGCCACTCTGCCTGTTTAGCCTGCGGAAATAAACTTGGTATGAAAATAGTCTTCATATAATGTGCTGAAAATACTGACTTGACGCCAAAACACCACGGACGGTATTCAGTAAGAAGTGAGATTCGATAAATAAATAACTTCAGCGAGCACATCTCTACTCAGTTTGGGCGCTTATTCATCACGGCTTATGCAAACCGAACCCAGGAAGTAACCACTAATCAAACAATGGGAAACGGATTTCATGTTCCCACTGAAAGACATCAATTAATTCTGTGTCGGAAATAAAATATTGGGCATGAAAAATGTAAAAATGAGAAATGAACCACAGAAAATTAAGTTAGTCTCTGAAATTAGAGACTTAAATAAACACTTAGATAAAATTAATTTGTTCTCTTCGTTGCTGACAGCTCAATAAATGATGAAGGCTATAAATACAAACACAACTCAACTTCAGTCTTCATTATTAATTGTATGGCAAACAAACATTCCCACAGCCTCCATCTTAAAATATAATGACCACCATTTCAGACATGTCCACAACTAGCCTTAACCTCATTTGCACACGTTGCTGGTCGAATGTGATCTGGGTATTTTATAAACACATACTAGTTATATTCCTTCGGGGCGGTTTCACTTTTCACACATATTTTAATTTGTTATCATAAAAGCTGCGGTAGTAGAACTTGCAGTGTCTGCTACCATAGCAACGTGTCACATCGTAGCCCACTCTCTAGCCCCTGCCCATGCAGGAAACGTGACTTCTGTCCAACACCAACATTGGCAAAGTGAAAGGGCTCAGTGGCTAATCATACAGGACTAGTCTGAGCCAATTCTACCGCTAATGACTATTGAAAGTACGACATTTCTACGGCAAAATGTCATCACTTGTAGTTTTAACACCTCGCAAATATCCCAATTACAGCCCAGAATAGCGCAGCCTTGTTTTATTGCCAGCCACCCCTTGTGCGACCTCTTGAAATTCACATCAAGGTGATAAAGTGGGACAGCGGTTACCATGGCAGGCTCTTCCTTTGGGTGAATTTACAATGACATTTAGCCATTTAGCCCACGCCTTCATGGAGAGGGACGCACCAGGTAGGCGGAGGGAAAGCAACGTGGCCTACGATACAAATCGGAGCCGCTTGAGGAAAGCAACGAAGTAACGCCCATCGATTGACGTATCAAGTGATGTCGAATGTTGAATAAAATATCGTCCGCAAACACAGAGACAGGGCCTCTCGCTAACACCCTCAACCGTGCACGTCGTTTAGTGGGGTGAGCGTATAGCAAATAAGTTTGCGTTTGAACCATTTTAAAATCAGTGTGAAAAGGAATGTTTTTTTTTGTACGCGAGCATGAAAAATGTATGTTTAAAGCCATCTATTAGTCGCCATCGCCGGCGCCTTCCAGGCCTCGAGATGCATCATTCACTTCATATTAACGCAACTCCTTATTCTCACATCCTTAATACTCTGTAGTGGAGAAGGAGGCATGAGCAATCTACAGTGAAATTAGCTTTCTGGCTTGGTAAACCGCAGACAGGAAGTGATGTGATTACTCCTGATTAATTCCCCTTTTTTTTCCAACCTAACATTGATTAATCTGCTCTAAAAAGTGGGTTACTCTCTCTTCCATTTCATTATATATATATATATATCTTTTTTTTTGCATTGTGCTTCAATGGGACCATCTCGTCGCCTCGTCGCTTAAACGTTTGACGGCATCCGGACAGCAGGACGTGACACCTGCTAGCCTCATGTATTGACGTCATGTGTCCATTTATTTATCGGCTCACCTGCTTATCAATCCTCGTACCACCGCTAGGGGCCCAAAGTACATGCCGGTGAGCTTAAGCGGCCCAGAAGTGTCGGTTATTAGGGTTAGTGTTTTGTTATAGGGTACGGATTGGGTTTGACACCCCAGGGTGCCCGACTCCCTGAAAAACAGCCGCTGACAGGTTTGCAGAGCTGGAGGACGGCTTCTATGATGAGGGCCCCCAGGATCCTTGGGGGCCAGGGCCCTGGACCTCTAACGAGGTCAGGGTGCACAGCCAAAGAAGCAGAAGAACATTCCCTGTTGTTATTGTTGTTCTGTACGTATTGGGGTCCCGAAAGCGTAAGACTGGGGAGAATGGGGCACCTAACCCTGAGGTGTGGAATCACTGGTCTTATCTCACCCTAATTCCTCTCACCCTTCCACCTATCTCACCCCTCCACGCGTCTCCCCCTAACTCCTCTCACTCCTCCACATGTTTCACATTAAATCCTCTCACCACTGGTGGTCACGTCTAACCCTAACTCCTCTCTCTCGTCGACACGTCTCACTCTAACTCCTCTCACCCCTTCACACGTCTCACTCTAACTCCTCTCACCCTTCCACACGTCTTACTCTTAACTTATCTCACTCCTCGAAACGCCTCACTCACTAATCTCACCCCTCCGCACCGTCTCACTCTAACTCCTCTCACCCCTCCGCACGTCTCACTCGATCTAATCTCACACACTTTCACAAGTCTCACACTAACTCCTCTCACCCCTCCAATATCTAACCCTAACCAATTCCTCCTCTCACCCTTAACTTTCTCCCCCTCTCTCTCCCCCCCCCCCTGCTGTTTCCTGTTGTGAAAACAGTTTGGAGGGGTTACGGTGTCTCCGTTATTTTTTTAAAAAATTTGAATAACTCCACATTTTCCCTTTCATCGTCTCCACAGCCCTGAGGTTGCGATGGTGTCTTGACCATGTTTCCGTTCTGCTGAATCAACAGCGGGGGGCGGGGGGGGGGGGGGGGGGGCACCACCGCTGGCTCCTTATCTGAATAATGGAGGAGGAGGAGCGGGGAGACGGGCTCCGCCGGGCTCCGCCGGGCTCCGCCAGCCAGGCCACCCAGTGGTGTGCTGAGGTGAGCGCGCCTCTCCTGCGTGTTGACTCGTACTAAACATAAACAGGGAGCCCTGGTTCTGCCCACAGCCTACAACACAGCAGGGGGGGGGCTCTGCCCGCTGCCTCCCCTCTTCTTCTTCTTCTTCTTCTTCTTCTTCTTCTTCTTCTTCCGTGAGTGGTGCGCTCCTGTGTTGTTGTTGTTGTTGTTGTGTTCTGTTTACCGCCGCACAATGATGACACATGAGGGAATGGGAATGGGAACTACGCCAAGCGCTAAATTAATTTAATTGAACTTGGGAGGAGAGATATTGCTTTCCCTGCGTCATCGTGGGGCCGTTGTCGGGGAGCTTCAGATTGACAATATCTGGCTTTGTTTTATGTTATTCCGGACCGTCGGCCAATTACGACGCAAAGCCCCCGCCACGCTGATGTACTGCACTGTGGCCTTTGAAGGCCTTAGAGTTGAGTTGTTTTCGTACATGATGCTGTATATAGAAGTATCATCCGGAATCCATAGAGAAAGTACAGCTTTTCTCGCTCCGCAGCATAAATAGCAGACTCTCAGTCTATCGCGCTGTCAAGAAGCATTTCGTTGGCTCACATAGTCGCTCGTTTCTCCCTCCGCAGTGGGAGTCGGCGGTGGAGGTTCACACTGTATTGCTGTTTATCTCCAGCTGGTATTTATTCTCATACCTTAAAGGGGTGCATCATTTATTCAGCATGCACCATGTTGCCCTAATGCTATTGCGAAGGTGCACATGCTAGGTTTCCAACTGAAAGAAATTGCCATTAACACGCCGCTGGTATAGAAAAAGCCAGCCACCCAGTCAAGATGGATTTACCCTGAAACATATTCCTCCAGTAAAGCTGTGGCTCCTGACCTCCTTCCACTTTAAATATGCAGACTTAGTCTCATGAGATGTGTATCTTCACGTGCATCTGTGTCTCTCCTCTTTCGGAGGTGGGATTTCTACATTCGATGTGATGCGATTGTTGTGGGGGGTGATGGTTGGTTTTGCATTCTTAAACAGTGTCTTCCTGAGGATTTACCCGGGAGAGTTTGGCGCCGGCTTGTGTGTGAACGATCAATGGGAGCCTAGGCTGGCCGTGCCGGGTCAGGGTCATATCGGAGAGGCTATCGAATGGGGTTTCATTAAGAGATTAAAGAGGCAAATAGAAAACACATTTAAATGCAAATGAATGACATTTCAGGGGTCTGAGTTGTGAGAACTGTTAAATATCGATGATTCCTATGCACTCTCCGGTGCCCTTATCAATCTGAAATGGGCTCTGCCTCAGTCGGGATTAGGGAATGGTTTTGGAAATGTCATTAAAACAAAAGCATCCACTGCGGTATTTATTTAAATTTTTTATGCAAACAAGTGAGGGAAAATTTAGTTCAAGTTTTGTTATGTTTTAGTTAGGGCTGCTTTTTTAAAAACACTCAGAGTCGTACAGTATATGCGGAAGGGGGGTGGGGGGGGGGGCTTCTTCGTGATGCGATGGGCCCCCCTGTTGGGTGTAAGTTTCTCCTCTCAGCCTGGGGTCTTGCCAAGCTCCCCCTCTGCTCTCAGAGTTGGCATTTCCTCCCAGCCAATCGCAGCCAGCCAGCTCCACTTTGAAATGAGGGAACTTGCAGGAATGTGCTCTATATATATATATATATATATATATATATATATATATTTATGTTAAAAAGAGAGACATATCATCTTCTACTGGCTGGGCCGTATACAGTGATGGATTTTTGTATTATTGCACCAAACACTGCACTAGATTTATTCAGAGTAGGATGTGGTAGTATGTATATATGTATATATGTATGTATGTATGTATGTATGTATGTATGTATGTATGTATGTATGTATGTATATATATAGCAGTTTTGTTACTATACTAGCTATTCAAGATTTAAGAGATAATCTGAAAGGCTATAGAGACGATTCTATACTGATATTGAATTGGTTTATGCTATATTAGTACGTCTACGTTTTCACCAACAAAGGCTATTGAATCAGCAGTGAAAACAAAGCGCTATGCCTCTTTTCCACCACAACTCTTCTATTGTTCTCATGAGCGGACCGCGTGATGAATTCAGCCAGCTGGGGCGATAACCTTCAGAGCTCCTTGGTTCACTTCAAAGAGCAAAATAAAGCGAGCAAACAGATACAACAATTGTTGTCTTATACCAAACACTTCAAATGTGGTAATTAAGATTAAAATTAAATGACAAATTAAACCAACGAGCCACCCCGTCCTCAGATTATAGACTATAATCATCTTCAATGAATTTTTCTGTTTTGCGCCTTCGCTTGGAGGTCCCCCAGCTCTCAGCGGAGTGTAAATATAAACAGACGCCAGCTCGGAGGATGCGAGGGACTGCTTATTTCACTTTCTCTCACAGAGGATGTTTTTTCCCCCATCTCTTTTCTTCCAGCGGTTTATGCCATTGATCTAAAATCCAGCATACATAAGCACATCTAGGGCAAACTTTATTTTTCCTCTTGAAGATTTAGGAGGAGCTGGAAGTTGAATGCCTTTTTTTTTCCCTACTTAATACATGCAGGGGTGTACTGGGCTGGGCCCGGGTGGCACGGGCGGTACGTGGATTGAATTCATCACGCGCGCTAATAACACCTTCATGATGGGGAGGAGGCGGGAAGCTCAGGAGACCGCCCCCCCCCCCCCTCCCCCGGGGTCGCGATACCGCCGTGATGTCACGTGATTTCCCGTTTTATACTCTGCCACAGTTTGGACTTATTCCACCGTTCACAAAAACAGTGGTAGAAAAACGCAACGGAAATGGAGCCTTTTGTAGTACATTCAGAAAGACGTGGTTGGTCTGCGTCTCCCCATGCGATAACGAGCACCTTTTAATTCCACATTGTCCTTGACTGGAAGTGGAGTCGGCGTTCCCAGTCTGGCGTCCGTCGTGATTAGCCCGGCTCGCGGCAACAGAGCGGGTTTGATATTCACAACAGGTATCCGCCGGGCAAGAGAGGGAGAGGGAGAGAGAGAAAGAGAGAGAGGGATAGAGAGAGAGAGAGAGAGAGAGAGCGAGAGAGAGAGAGGCAGGCAGCTGTGCTTTATAATGCAGTTTGCGTTCCCTGCTTCCCATTAAAGCCATTCCTGGGGACAGACTTCAACTTGTGACCTCTCTATTAGGCCTCCTGCACCCGGCCCGGTGATTAGAGGAACATTAGGAAATTAAAGGCAAATTGCATTATGAGGGAAGCAGATGGAGGTGCTGCTGCGGAGGACTCAGCATGCAGGACCGGGTCCCCACTGACACGACCGCCTCCCCCCCCCCCGCACACGGCCACAGGACACTGTAGGACACCGTTGGACGCTGTGCATTTACATTTACATTCGGGGCGTTTTAACAGTCGCTTTTATCTAAAGCGACTTACAATTGCATTTGTCCATTTGTACAATACAAGTACATTTGTCAGAAGAAAGAGAAACAACACTACGTCGGTACAGTAAGGTGTTACGCCCCATTCTAGGGGCCTAGGACGCAACATGAAATACACCCCTCTTCCCCAACTCCCAAGTAGCCACTAGCACACGTGTGGTTCCTTTTCAAACGATTACAGGATTTATTTACACAAACAATTATCAAAGTAACTAAAGTAGGCTTCAGGGTGGACCCAGGCCAAAATAACAAACAAAACGTCCCTATCTGAAACAAAAGACTCTAACCTAAGAAAACAAATGACAATTAAATCAGCTCCCTTTCTAATGAAAACAGGAGGAAACAATACAAATTGAAATGGCAGTCCACCCCTACTATTTGAACAGAAACTTCTAAACTTAGATACAGGACATAAAAACACATGTGGCTTGTTGGGAGAGGAGGATGGAAGTGCTGGCTTCCACGGTGGCCATCTTGACTCCTTTTATTCTTGCCTTGGCCAATCACCGTCCCCGACCGAAACGAGTGGACCAATCCCCACCCGGGAATGGCACATTCCTATTTACATATAAGATTGACAGAAAACACAAAGCCACACACACACAAACACAGAATACAAAAACTACGACCACAGTCGTAACAAAGGATGTTCATGGAACCAAGTGCCAAGCACTGATAATCGCTAGGTTGAACCCATTCCCCGTACACAACAAAGATAGCTAGGATAAGATTCTACACTATGCTGAGTACTATTTTTAAGCGCAAGGACGTCGTAGAACATACAATAAGTGATTCAGAGAACACTTTGAGGTATCGTTTGTTCTTCTCAAGATGAAAAACAAGACTAAGAACAGGGAATGGACAATATAATATGGGTGAAACTAATATAGACACGGGATAGGGATATCATATGAACTGTACAAAATATGCATAGACACACCACATTTACATACGATATAAATCCATTTACAATCAATCCTGCACCAAATGATGTATATAATATAGTATAATGTAGCCTCTGAACGACCCCATGAAAGCATGACAGAATTACACTTTTTACTGGCTCTCCCCGTAGATCCTGCCCAGGGTGCCACACGCCCTCGAGCAAGGCATATGATACATACATCAAGGGATTTTATCTTGTGTGGAAATGTTTTACGGCCTTCCGTGTGAAGTTATATGGAACCCTAAAAAGTGTGGTAATAGGTCATAAAGTCTCTCCTCTCTCTTGCTTAATGTTTCAGGAGTCTCGCTGGCCTTTGCAAAGGTCTCGCTCGGCAGAGTGGTCGAGCTTCCCTTAGTCCAGTCCCTGCCTTGTTTAGTCGCTGGATATGTTTACCGTAAGTAGAAAACAACACTGCCTGTCTGAGAGAGAGAGAGAGAGAGAGAGAGAGAGAGAGAGAGAGAGAGAGAGAGAGAGAGACACATTTTGCAATGATTTGTTTGTTCTAAAGTTTCCAAAACGTTATCGTCCAGAAGCAAGCGCACAGAAACTTCCTTCGACAGCTGAGGTCAGTCAGTGAAACGAAAACGACAACAACAAAACAAACGTTAAACCAACATGGCAGCCGTACAACAGCATACATTATAGGGGAGCCGAGTTTAAAAAAAACAACAACAGTCAGGGTGTTGAAAAACGCGGGGGCCGTTTCGACTTTATGCAACCTCCACTCATGTGTATTCTAATCATTGACGGTGTTGCTGTTCCGTTCTCCTCAGGTTCACATGCACACTTCATGCGCATCCAAAACGTCCCCTGATAACAACCAGCCCTCCCACACAGAGCTGGTGCATGGCAGCGTCGACTCCCTGGCCCCTGCACCACAGCCGTAAGTGCAGCCGTGTTGGTGTGTCAGTGCGAGGGGAGGGGAGGGGAGGGGAGGGATGCGCTGTCGACTTCCTCGGTTTACCCGCAACATACCCCCCCCCCCCATCTACAGCCCAGAAGTCCCAAGGATTGCCTGATGGCACAAAGCATGCATAATGTGCTACCACGGTGGAAAAAGGGCCCATGTTCGGTTGATTAAGTATGCACTTTAAATACACGCTGTGTACTCCGGACCCCCCCCCCCCCCCTCGCCCCTTTGGTACTTACCCCCCCCCCCTGTCCTTTCATGACGTCGGTGTGAAGTCGACTCTTAAAATGTGAATTAAGTTTTGAGTTTTGTTTATGTGTATATAATCACAAAGCCTCCTGAAAAAGGACAATAGATTTTTCCCCAGCATCCAAAAATAACAGGAACATATGGAGGAAAAATAACAGCTGTTTACACAATATGGAATGTGATTTATTTATTCAGGTGTGCTGGATCAACTGTCTGCAAACTCCCTCTGTGCAAGTGACTCATCCCACCTCCCTTCGCTTGGAAGTGCAGGAGGGGGGAGGGGGGAGGGGGGGGGGGGGGGGGGGGGGGGGGGAATAACGCCCGAGCACAGCGAGACCAATGGTTTGACAGGCAGTCGGCGTGGACGGATTAAAGCGGGAGAAACTTCTGCCTGCACCCATCAACCCAATTTGAGCAAACTCTCAATAAGAGCGTTGAAAAATGCATGAATCGCACATCTGCTTGGAGAACACTACGAGAACAAACTAATTGATTGATATTCGGAGGGGGCGGGTGGGTGGGGGGGTCGGGGGCGGGGCTGACCTATTTTTAGATGCCCGGACTTGATATCCACGTTGGATGGAAAATGATGTCTGTGCTGCGCCTGCGCTGCTTGTGCAGGTGTAACAGCACGTCTCGTTGCTGAACGGAGCTGCTCTATATTTTATTCCCTGGTGGGAGCTGAAGTGGATAAACGCCTTAGCATTAGCGATTCATAAACCGGACTCCAAAACGTTAGGTTTACCCGTCCCCTGATACACGGATATTATCCGGTGCGTGTTGTTCGGTTCGTCTGTCAGGATATGGTTTGACGACGATGGTGCTTTTACACACTTTACGCTGTGTCTGACGAGGCCGGGGTTGAGGGCCGGGGTGCTGTGAACGTGATGTAAAGTAACGCGCCGCAGTAAGGCATAGTGAATGCATGACGAAATATGACAACTTCAGAGCAGATAAAACCAAAGAGAAGCTGCCTCGCTTTGCATGTCCTTTATCATGCTGTTTTATTATAATTGCAAGCATGTTATTATTCCATTCATTACACTGCCTTGCTATAGATAAAATGGTATTTAATTATAATACTAATTAAATTATTCAATTTAATTCTTCGATATTATTGTTTTTATATTGTATATTTAACATATTATCTATGTTATTTTCATTAGATTCAATATTATTAATATTTGTTATGATATTATAAGCATTACGTAGTATGATTATGAATGATGAACATTACATATGTGTGTGATGTAGTGTGACGTGTGACTAGTGAGTGAATCCATTTGAGCCACATGGATTTGACAGATTCTTCCGTTAAATACTAAATATTTCCAGTGCATGTTGTCCGGGCAGGTAACACACTCCCATCCTCTAATAGCCAATTTCATGCCAGAATGCTGGAGGCTAAAATATGGAGGATTATTAGCATACAAAATGAAGGGATTTCGGAGCCGCAACTCATCGTGGGAATGTGTGTTGTGTGTGTGACAGGAAGACGATAGAGTTTGTCCATCGTGGCGTCACGATTTGCATTGATCGCCTCCGTTTCGGAAGTGTGATGAGAATGTTAATGATAGAAAAAGTGTTTTGGTCATGTTGAGTAATTAATCTAGGAATTATTTTGTCATTAAGAGGTGGAATTGTTGAGATTGAAAGTGCCACAGTGTTTCTCATGCGAGACGCGGCGAAACAGCGTGCGGATTAGCCGAGGATACGCTGTACTTATTTAGGATTTTACTCTCTGTATCAAAAAATCCCATGATGCATTCTGATCTACAAGCCCTATCCAGATGACATGCTGACAGACACACACAAACACGCCAACAAATGCACACACATGCACGCCAACAAACGCACACATATAGATGCACGATTCAGACACAAACACACACAATTGCGGGCACGAACACAACAATGCATAGAAAAAAAACACAAACGCACGCACACACACACATGCATAGAGACAGCCAGAGAGACAGACTCAAACACACACACCCATAGAAAGAATAAACGTTCTGTTATAAACAGTATACTGTCTGAATCTCACAGCGAACAGAGGCAGGCACTGGGTTGACATTTTAAATGTTTATGTCAAATCGCACGGCACTTTTATTATTGTGTTGGACCGGCGGCTCCATTAGTCCTCTCTCCCACGTCAACATCCACAACAAAAGACCAACGAGCGGTTCAAACCAGGGCTCCTCTGGTGCTGTTCCCACACGGAGCCGCTACTCTCTGAGCTCACATAAACGCCTGGAAAAGGGTCGAGGCCCACCTAAGCGGAGAGACGCAGCGATTTCTCAGGTATTGATTGATCATTTCTCCAGTAGGGAATTCTCCGCGCGACCCTCGGTTGACCCCTGACGAGGTCGTTGGCTGAAGGTCGTTAACGAGCCACCGCGGCAGAGTGGGCTCCTAAAGGGAAGGGATGACAGGCCCGCTCTGGGGAGCTGTGTGGGCTGCGTCATGCGGTGTCTAAATGCTTTCAGGAGCAGGGGGGAATTGCTCCTGCCCAAAGTGAGCCTCCAGTCCGAGCTCCACACGTCCTTCAAACGCTCGCCAACGTCCATGAAAAACATGTTGAAACAGTTAAATCCCCAAAGCACTTTATCAGTGATTGTGCGGATGATCTTGGAAAGAGATACGAGATAGATGTGCCGTTTCTACGGTTTTAAGTTCCCCTGAGAGTGCAGATGATTTCAGAGCACGGAGAATGAAGGTAGAAGTGGCCTGACAGAAATGCCGGCCCCTGAGAACAGTGATCCGGTGTAACTTTTGTCTCTTTTCCACCGCCAGTACCGGCTGAACTCAACTGTACTCGCGGTGGTGTTCATCAGGGCACGGCAGGGGTTCTGTGGTTCGGACCACCCTGACGTAGAAGGGGTCCTCTCTGCAGCGGTGTTCCTGGAACCAATCGGAGGCGAGCCGAGCCGGTACAGTGTAATGGGAAGGAGGCGTTCGATTGCCACGTTTGCACAATTTCACGTGTATTTTCCTCGTTAGGATGGATCTATAAGGGGAACTATGCAGATCCATATCCGTGCGCAGGACACGGATATTACGCCGATGTCAAGGCCATTTTGCAATAGACCGGATGCTTTGATCGATTTCTTTTCTTCAGAATCACTATTATTATACGATTTGTAATCAAAGCACATATTATTATGATTATCATAATTTTTATTATGAGTTTATATAGTAATAGAAATTAATTAGATATATTTTTTTCTTATTTTCAGTTGAGGTATATTAAAATGAAAAAAAATTGGATTTGCTGCACACGTATATATGCTTGCAGACATATATGTCTCTCTCTTTCTTAATATATACCCATATCTCTCTCTCTCTCAAAAAAATGGTCAACAAACGTGATGTTTCGCACGAATCATTCGAAACGACTGCGCATTCGCAATTCAAACCACTTATAATTTGTCCTCCTCTCCTAACAAGCTGTACATGTTGTCACAAAGTGACGTTTGATTTCCCTTAAGTACGCAAATAGCATCCAGGCGGAGCTCAGGTCAAAAAACACTTCCTGTCAGACTCCATAGGGTCACCATGGCCTCAGAGGGACCCCCCCCCCCCCCCTCTCTCCACACTGATCATCTGAGCGGGCCCATATGTTCCTCCTGACTGTCAGCACTTGACAGAAAACCCACCGGGGGGGGGCATCGCTAACCACAGGTGAAGAGAGGCCTGGAGGGATGTCTCCATCGGCACGCCCGAAGGAACAATCTGATTACATCATTCGCATTTTTTGTATCCTCCTCCAGCATGTTGGAACACACCGGCCTCCATCATGTCCACTTGATGAACGCACTTAATACAGGTTGTATTCATTCATTGTACTTAATTGTGTTGTGCATGCATGTTGTGTAGCATGTACTTAGTTGTGTAGCAGCTGCAGTAGCTAGCTATCACTGCTGTACACGGGGAATGGGGTTGGCCTGGCGATTGTTGCACTTGGTACTAGTACTTGCACTTGGTTCTATGAACATCTTTACTGTACCAACGGCGATATATTGTTTCACTTCTTATGACAAATGTACTCATTGCAAGTCGCTTTGGATAAAAGCGTCTGCTAAATGCCCTAAATGTAAATGTAATGTCCGTAACGGCGTTTCCTAACAGAAAGGCCTTCTTCAACGAAACCCATCTTCACACACGTGTGGGGGAGAGTGGGCTCCTGAAAACAAACACAGATGATGTGAGGGTAGTGGCTATCAGGGCACCCGTCCCTAACACCGAGTAGAGCCGCACGCAGCAGAGGAATAACCCGACACTGTGCTGTGTTGTTGTGACGCTAATGGATGATATAATGAGTCCAGTTCGAGGCCACTGTGATCGCGGGGCGCCGCTTCAATTGAGACGTCGGTGAAACACACGGAAGGGACTAACGAGACAAATAAATAGAGTGCAGGGAACACACACACGGGTGATCTCATTAACCCGGGCCAGGACAACCTGTACTATGATGACTTTTGGGGGGGGTTCAGATCGTGCCGTGCCGTGCCACGGAGGCCATGCAGTGTGTGTTTTGCTTAGGCGGTGTACATATAGGCTCTCGCCTTCCTCGTTCCCAGGCCTTCTCGTTCCCAGGACCTTCTCGTGCCACGACGGAGAGCCTTGAACGAGGTTCTCCATATGGGCGGTATTGGTGAGAGAGAGGGCGGGACTTTGAGTCACATGGTTGGAGCGTCGAACCGCTCAGGGATACACTCGACACTCAGCGAGGAGGAGCCGGGGGGATCGAACCAGCAACCTTCCGGTTACCAGCCAACCCGCTCTACCTCCGGAGCCACATGCCGCCTTGTCTTCTGCTGTTGTTGCTCTTGAGATCTTCTTCCTTGGACTGTTCTCTGGTGGTACAGATGGGAAGAAGAGGTGAGCAGCGTTAATTGGCCCGGGCGGTTGGCGGGGGGGGGTCAACACCGGGCCGCCTCCCGAGGTCATCCACCACGGGGCTAACGCTGACCGCGGCGGAATGGACCCATCCCCAGGGCTGAGTTACTCGCCGTTTCAGCAGTGCAGTCATCGGTAGCACCGGTATCGATCAGAAGGAAAACAATCAAACGTTCCCAACAGCCTCTCGCTCTCTCTGACGGGACTGACAGCACAGTGGCGTTGTTGTCACAGAAACGCCTCCGTTTATCGGCCACATCGCTATTATAAGCCCGTCATATGTTTCACAATTCTCTTATGTTTTCCTTGGTGCGAGTCTTTGATTTTGATCAGACGGGGAAGACAATGTGCGCACAGGGAAAAGGGATAATCCCGCCGCTTTGTCCCGAGTCCTCCCTCCTTTAACTACTGTATTCAAATGTGTTCAGCGGCAAACAATGGTTTTTCTTGCTTTGTCTTTTTTATTCGAACGACACGGAGAAACCACTTCGGAATATCCCATGCAAAATCAAACGCCCCGGCTATCTGTACTCGAACCCTTGATAAAACAACAGAAAAGGAGAAATACTTTGTTGTTTTTGTTACATTTACATTTTATCCGACTTACAATGGAGTACATTTGTCAGAAGAAGGAGAAACAACAATCTATGGCAGTGCAGTAAGGATGTTCATAGAACAAAGTGCCAAGCACTAACAATCGCTAGGTTATAGGGGGGGCATAGATAGAGAATGTAATGCTCCGGTCCCCCTTGGTCCTAACTCTGCCCGCAGAGGGACTTTAAACGTTACCATCTGCTAAGCGAGCCATCCCATCTCCACCGGCTCCCAGGACCCCCCCCCCCCTAGGGGCCTGGCTCCGTTTTGGAGGTCGCCCCCCAGGTCAGTGCCGGCCATGCCCACATACATCTACGTCTTTCAGTGTGTAGACCTGAAACTGGAGCACATGCGGCCAACCCAGAGGAGGCGGGGGGGGGGGCGAGCCGTGACATACAGGCTCTGTGGTCATGCAGCACAGAGAGGAACATGAAGGAAAAAACGCCATGCGGTACAGATGGCAACAAGCAACACTCATCACACACTCACTCACACACACACACACACACACACACACACACACACACACACACACACACACACACACACACACACACACACACACACACACACACACACACACACACACACACACACACACACACAAACACTCACATGCTCTCTCTCGCTCGCTCTGTCTCTCTCTCGCTCACTCACTCACTCACTCACTCACTCACACTCACACACACACAAGCACAACCTAAAGCACTACAGCACATCCATTGTGTCGACTCTAAAACGTCAAGGGCACTCCCATGTTGGAGGCGACCTAAAGTATCGCCAAAAAAAAAAAATGGGAGCACACACACAACCATCAGGCTCTCATGAGTCCTCCACGCAGCGTGTTCCGCGGTGGAGCTCCAGTGTAGAGCACCGTTTAGAATGCAGCGGTGGCTTCACGCATGGGGCAGGCTGAGTGCTTCACAGGGGTTGAGTGCTTGTCTTCACGGCCGCTTTGTGAGTTACGAGAGAGTGGCTTCGGTTGGAGCGGTATCAAGGAAACATAAATGCAAATCAAGTCACAGGAAATAATACATTTATTGACATTGCGATGAGTGGCGTGTTGACTTTTCGATTGCGAATGAGTGGACGGATAGTGTTGGAAATTCTACACAATTTTGAAGGTGTAATAAGTGCGTGAATCGTGAGTGGCAATAAGTAGAAATGTGAGAAATAAATGTGGAGCTTTCCGTATTTGTTCAGATCATTTGGTTTGCTGAAGCCTTTTTTAAACGTTGAAAGAAATCTCACATGCAGGCGACATGACAATCACTTCAATCCCAAATGAATACAGGACAGTTCTTCCATCTGGATACTTCTCCAGCCACAGTCCCACTGCAGCGATTCATTTTCCCAGCGGTCGTGGTATTTATTATCGTTATCGCACACACATTATGAGCTCGACATCTCTTCCCCGTCTTATTTCGGTTTATTTACTTTCGTAGAAAGCTGCCATCAATCTTCCGTGACAAAAACTTTTAGTTTAGTCAGCGCTGTCGCACAAGGATCCATATCTGACGAGGTATTCCACATACCTGACCTCAGCTGCCGTTATCGCCTCCGCCCGACGCACACCAATATGTTCCGACCATTGAGAAACGCATTCAACGTTTCCTTCCTTTTCTATCTGCATGACTCAAACGCGAGCATGTTTGCTGTCAGGCTTTAATCGGCTTTGGCTGCTGCATAAATCCCATCATGCACTTATCACTGTGAAGCTGACTGGAAGCTAGCAGACAGCTGTTTGCTGCGTGGACAGTTCAAACGTAACTTACCTTGTCCAACAATATGTCCCCCGCCATACACGGCTCAACGGAGCTTTTAGTATTTGGGTCATACCGTCCCCTCTCTAGGTTTTAATGGAAATGTTTTAAATCCTATCGACAAGCGACATGGCTGTTTGAATGAGAAATGTCAACAGTGTTACAATGTATTTACCTTATTTTCCCTGAAAGGCCAGGGTCAAAATGTTAACGCAAACCCCAAAAATGTATAGGCAATATGAAAGAGTAAACACAAAACATTATTCCTGTGTTTGTCATAAATTACCACTTATCAGCACCAACAATATAATCAAAAAAAAACTGTCCAAATGTATTAGCATGAATGAATACATTAATGTTAATGAAATATAGCTTGGGTAACATTTAAGTGCAAACACACAGTCATTGTGAAATTGCTGAAAAATGCCAGGAAGCACACTAGCTCAAACAAAAATGAAACAAACAAATCAATCTTGGAGCAAACACGTCCATCACACCTCAAATGTCTTTACCCTGCCTGTCTCAAGGCCCAGCTGTACAGTGCACAGCTCAGAAAGGGGCCATGATCAGAGAGACGTCTCGCACTGAATTACATTCTCACAAGTTTCAAAGTCAAGCTCATGGCATGTGATTGAGATTGAGGAATTGGGCCCTAACTATTCCCCATGTTCCCCTGGGTCGACTCCACGCTTGTCATCCGTGTAGCGGTCTCTCTAATGAACCCATGGGAATCTTTTTCCATCACCTCTTGTAATGGCTTTCAGGTAGCCCTGGTAATGGCTGCAGTGGAGCCGGGCGGCAGCTCCTAAGAATCAGACTCAGATGGCCGGCAGATAATGTACTCTTGATTTGGTATGCAGCATCAATGCAGAGGTGTGTATGTGTGTGTGTGTGTGTGTGTGTATGTGTGTATGAATGTGGTGCTGACATCGATAGCACACACAAGGACCAAATCATATGCTGCATTCCTAATGTATTTTCGAGATGTGATGTGGGGGGAATAGATTATAACTGGTTGATTAGACCAGATTGTTATTATCATTATTATGATTAGGCATATGACACCGATATTAAATCATATCCGAGTCCTACCTTGCAGGCCCGGTGCCCTTAATGATATTATAATAAAGACTGACGCAACAGTATAACACAAGTTTAGCCCATGCAGCATCTCCCTCTGTTGAGCTTGAAAGAAATCGATGGAAATCGAATCAAAGAAAAATGACGGGATGAGACAGTTGATGAAAGCGCCATTATCGCAAAATAAAAAAGGTGACTTTGAATACTTCAGAGAACAACGTATTCCAGAACACTACCTTTATTCATATGTGGCTGCATTCGGTCAACTTAAAACGTGTCTATCCACGTAGAAACTGCAGCTATTTTTTCCCTAAGCCCGGTTATTGCTCAGTGCGTTGATCGGTGTGTTTACGTCTCCCCGCACCCCACAACGTACCCATTTGTTCCCTATGTACCGCCCTCCCTCGGCTAAGTATTGATCTAACATGTGGCTCATCTTATTACAGAGCCATTCATGAGTCTAGCTCTCAGGACCTGTGCTCTTGGAATCCTTGCAGAGGGACAGCGGCACTCCACTGCACTTAGATTCACAGGAAGCCTCGTTTCCTGTGTGCGTCCGTTATTTCATTGTCTTCAGGGAACCAGGCGTGGGGACAATGCTGTTGTGCTCCCACCATAGTCCACTGAAGGTTCAACAGAATTATAATAAGACGGTCTACTTTATAAATCCTCTGACACTGTGTCAGTGTGCCCTGTGCTCTGGGACTAGATCGTCCGCAAACATTTTTTCAAAATGGATGCCTCATTTGTGTTGAAATATGTTTTCCTGTTCCATAGTGTTATGTGGTGTGTGTGTGTGTGTGTGTGTGTGTGTGTGTGTGTGTGTGTGTGTGTGTGTGTGTGTGTGTGTGTGTGTGTGTGTGTGTGTGTGTGTATGTGTGTGTGTGTGTGTGGCCAGTTATGTAAGGCCACTCTGTTGAAGCAGATTAGAGGAGCAAAAGCGCAACGTTGCGAGGGATGAGAATGAGAATGGCCTGTTGATATTTTTCGACGTGTTAAGTTGTGCAGCTGTTGCAGACATCGTTGAAATTAACACATTTTAAATGAAGCGGAAGGTTTAGAGTAATGACAACCACATCAAATAAAGTTGTAGTAGTTTAGATAGTAGGGGAAGGAAAGATGTGTGTGTGTGTGTGATCCAACTGTGTTTTTGCTATCCATTAGCCTGTATGTGTGGGACTGGGCTGTATTTCATAATTCACAGTATGTCTTCAAATAATTGCGTTTATATCTTTTCATTTTATAGACCACTGGACCCCCGCAGAGCAAATAAAAAAAAAACAGGTTTCATGTGCAGCCCAATACGCTGAGATTCATTAGCACAATATTATTCCTTGTAAATAATTAGCTGGGTCTGTCGTTCATCCTGCCACCATATGGTCCCGGCATTGCTACTTATTCAGCCTTGCTTCTCTCTTCACTTGTGGCACAATTAAGAAGAGACGTTTGCCTTAACCACAGAACAGATGCCTAACTAGGCCTCTGTGCTGGGGAGACTGCTGGTTTTGGGGGCTGAGAGATTGGCAGGAGTGGTTTAGCGCCCTGTTTATTATTATTATTATTATTCATATATTTATGTGAAGGTTGCTTTTGAATATATAATCTGCCCTGCCAGGGTTCGTTCATGATCAGATGCAACATGTTTCTCGTGTCCCATGCTGCCATGTGCTATTACATCATGTCACGTCACCTCACTTCACCTCACACTATAGCGTGCCACAAACACGCTTGACTCATCGATAATTCGATGCAACCTAATTACTAACATTATTTTGCACTCCTAACTTCCTGTCAAGTAGGGATCCCTCGTCTGTATCTCTTCTCAAAGTAACTTCCCTTGAATCACGGGAGTTTGTCCTTGTCCCTTCAGAGGTCTACGGGTTACGGGGGTGTCGATAAAAGGTAGTCTTTGAGAGCCCTTTGAGGCGGTAACATCTGTACATGTAAAATTGTCTTGACAGGAAATCCATCTCATTCACACCTGCTTCGGTGCTTGCCTCTCGGGAATTTCTCCACCGTCCCCGTGCAAGCTGATGTTGGACTGCTGATCTGATTGACCCCGTGATCCACAAGAGAGACGCACGACCTCACTGCGTCACTAAACTCAGTCACGTTGCTCTCAGGGAAACGTCTCCGCAGAGTCACAGGAATACACATGCACTCTGAGGACTATGGGCTTTGTGTTGTTCATCCAAATCCAACCACCTCGCACCCAAACATAATCAGAGGGGATTACACAGAGCTCCTTCTCATTATCTCTTCAGATCGGCCCCAGACACAGCGGGGGTTTTAATTACATCTGACCAGCCGCCAGGGTTCCTGGTCCCCCTAGCCCAGATAGGGTCCGGGCTTCAAAGAGCCCTTTTTACATGTCGGACACCACAATGGAGACTCCTATTTGCATTCACCTCTCGTCTTCATGGGCTGCTAAGCCGCTGTCCTCAAATGATTCACAAAGAGAGCAGAGGATGTGTGATTTTAAGGGTTGAATCAAGGTTAATATCAGCCCTTGCAGCAAAAGCATGGTGCTGGACTGTATCTTTGGGACTTAATGCAATTTTGTGGAATTTCTAATGAATCAAAACAGCGTGTCACACTGCATCCCCTAATCTGAGTGACAGGAGCGCCGCGCTACCGTCCAAGAAACGGCAGAAGAAGCTAGTTGGTGTGTTTAATTATTGAAGTAGATGGCTATGAATTTGTTTTATTTTAAGGCTGTTCTCTCCCAATGACTTTGAGTCAACGTGAAGCGTGGGAAAGTGCCGACCAGACAATTGCACTGAAACATGACGCATGACTCTCTGTCTTACTTTCAAGTGCTCTGTTTTTCATGGATCAATACTCTCTCGGAGAGACAACACACATTTCTGCTATCCTCAACACTTAAAGGAAAGGTCATTTGTTTGATGAAAACCAGCCAACCAAAGGCTTGCTCTGTGCAGCGGCAGGTCTATGACACTACCTGTACTCCCCACACAATGGGAGGAGGAGTCAGCTTTTTGTTCAATAACTAAAGAGACAATAGCTCAGACTGAATATCACCGATAAAAAATGCTTATCCCTCCAGACGACAGCCTCTCATCGGTCGTCTTGACGTTCTCCTCCTCTTGCAGGGGATCCCTGGCCTCCTCCACCCCCACCTCCAACCTCCACCCCCACCTCCAATCCATAACGCGCCCGGCCCAAGGGCACTACAAACCTGGGGTTGGTTATTCAGGTGCTACACTGCCTGGCAGCCCACGGCTCCTGGCTTTGTTAAATGTTGTGTACTATGTAATAACTATGTAATTAATTATAGAATAAATGTCCTCGCTGGGATTAATAAAGTATATGTTTGGCTCTCCTGCCTCACTGCCTTTCACAGGCCAACATTTTACAACCAAAATCGATTTTTTAATTATTTCATTTCAGATAAAATGTGTATTGTTTAACAAAGTAAGTCCAATAGGTGGCTGTAGTGTAGGTGACTTTGGTGCAGAATGAAATTAATCGATGGGTGTCTATGGACAAAAATCGCCTTGGTCTTCTAATCAGGCTGCAAGAAATTCAAACAACACAAGGTATTGTTTGTCCCATTTTTTATGTTATTTCTAAAATTCGAAATGATGAATAAATATACATGTATAATAAACCAATAAAGATCGAATGTCTGTTTAAGATATGACTAAGAATAACTACAACATACTCATTGCTACTAGACTTTGTGTGGGCAGCTGGTAAACAAACAACTCTGCTGCTTGGATCGTGACATTCTTACAGAAACTAAAGTCTGCACAGGTTATTGTGGTTGTTGCAGGAGAAACGTGCTCTCATGATAACTTAATGGGACTCTTCTTCACTCTGGTGTGTCACTCAAACGGTGTCAGACATGTCAACCTTGAGAGATGCTTTTCTATACGTTTTGGTCTGCCTACTTTTTCAATCTCTATACCCATTCCTGTGGGTTCAACCAGGATGACAGTACACTAAATAAATCAATTAGCTTATTCTGCCCTGCCTGAAGTGCACCATGTTGACAACATAGGCGTACACAAAACAAAAATTGGAATAGTAGATATCTTGCAATATATGTCACGGTGCTCCAAGGAAATTGGCTCTTTGCGAGGATATTACTTACTTTCAAGTGCATGCACTACGTTACATACAACTAATGACGTCTGTGTGTGTGTGTGTGTGTGTGTGTGCTGATGTGTGTGTGGGGGGGAGGGTTGGTCTATTATGTGGGAGACATGCCCCCTTATGAAACAACAGACTTGTATAACTAATCATTTGTAATATTATGTCTGGTTTTCTACAAATAGTGTTTCGGATCCACATTAATAGTTTCTGGTAAAGCTACTTGATCAAACTATGTACATTAATTGTCAGCTATTATTTTTATTTTGTATTGGTACCACTTACAAAACATCCTACAATAAGGGTACATTGCATAGCCATTATGTTACATTAATTAATGCACTATACATACTATACACACAATTAGATTTAATTAAATAGTTTTAATACTGCACAAGGCCGCACAGAAAAATTGCACAGCCAGTCATTTCCTGACTTCTGGAAACCTGTCAGAAATTCCCCCAAACGAGACAATTGGATGAATAAATTATTGTTTATTCCATTTGTTCAGTTTAGTTCACGTCAAAACATCCATAAGTCAACACAGAAACAAGGGGAAAGATATATTATCTATATTTTAATTTCTTAAACTGGAGCAGCTGGTTCAAAGCTAAAGTTTTTCTTGAGATATATTTGTTCAACAAGGTGTCTGCTAGGTCTCATTAAAAATAACATTTAAACAGCATTCTTCCAATGCACTTATGTGAGACTGAAAAAAACGATCAATGTGAAACCACAAGCCAAACTCACAGGACACAGTATCGTTGTAGGATGTACCATAATAATCCCATTGAATCTGATTGCGATGTACTCTGCTGAGCCAAACAGAAAAGCTTCACTTGCTTGTGTGTCGATTCTTCAGTGGCATTAGCAGTGAGATTGAATCTGGTACACATTCAAGACTTTATCTAAACGTGAACGAGCCAACAGACATTGAGGCGGGGCCTGGAAAGGCGAAGCTTTTGTACAAAGCAAACATACAATCCTGTCCCGCTGTAGCAAAAAGTGTAAGCGGTTATTCTTGGTTATATGTGTTCTGCTTTGGGTTTGAATATGAGGAACTGAGGAATGTATTTAATATTGCATGTGGGGGATTTTTATATTACACTGATTTGAATTTACACACGTGATCTATGGGGGATGTGGAGCATTCATTAACAACTTTCCATCTCTATATTTTGAATTTCTACATATAGCCTTTGAATCGCTTTTTCTTTTATTACACTAAAGCGTTTCGAAAAAATGCACTGGTGCCATCCAAAACGTGTTTTAAAACATGTGAAAGTCAAAGCGCGGTAGAGCAGCGATATGGGAATAAAATTAATAGGAATAGCTCATACCCACAAGCATGAATTATGTGGCCATCTGTATCTGCTCATCAATCTGTGACATACATGCAGGACGTTTGCAAAGGAGACATTTGTGCCTTGTCAAAACATTACCCCTGTGACTGTTTCTGTCGAACTTTGACTGACTGGTGTGGAGCGTTTTTACGCCTCACATCTGCCCTGCCTAGTGGGCAGGTGGCTGAGACAGACAGCCTAACCTCCACCATCATACTCCCACTGTCACTGCGCCATGTACTATGATATCTGATCACTGGTACAACACGCGCGTCGTTATGTATAAGCTTCCATTGGGTTGGAATATGATTCGTAGTGTTGTAACGCTAACCTAACCCTAACTGTAGACTGAACCAGTTTGGTCCTGTCCTGTCTAGGTCTTAACGTTTGTTTTAGGGTTAGAGTACCATTATGTTTGAAATGTGTTGTAATGAATTCCATTAAGACATTAACAAAACAATGACGATTGAGACACAACGCAACTAAACTAAATTACATAGAAATATTATACAATATGTTTTATTATTATGATGAACATTATATAATAAAGCGGTAGGCTGTGTTTGTTATGCTTGTGACAATGCCATTTGTGTTTTCTGCCAAGGAAATAGTATTGTTTTGATAATTTTTCCAATATGGTAACAAGCAGGGTTCCCTCCAACACAACTTGGCAGGGACACTTTCCAGTTTCTTCCATTGCCAACATTTTTGAAGAGCTCCTTGATGTTCCGTTGTTGTTCTGTTGTTTATACATGCATGTAGTAATATTGATTGTACACACACACACACACACACACACACACAAGCATGCACGTGTGCATACATACGTCAGATGTGTACAAAGGTAATTTTATAATTATAGAAAAAATAAATAACCGAACAAACACAATCCCCACTGCAGAACATAATCCCTCCCCACTGCCTTGACGGTATCATGGGGACATAGGGAAGATCAACATAGGGAACATCACTATTAGGACATAAGGGTCAGAAAGGGGGCCCGGGCCTTGTGAAATGTATTGTCTGTACCCTTCAAAGAATATTGAATCATCTTGATGTGAATGCATGACATAACGTCTGGTGTCATTGTGTCTGTGTGGGCACAGCGGCTCCATCCCACCACAGGAGCAGCCGAGGCCACGGCAAACAGAGTGAGTCTGGTTCTAACTCATCCCGGAACCCAGGACTCCTACTGTGACCTCTCACTGTGAGGGCTGGAGTTGCACCTTTCCTATCATCTTTGCATCATGCCGTTTATTTCATGCATTTCTTTTTGTATCATTCTGCCTTTAGCTGCGCATCAGCCTCTTCCTCTTATCGGTTTCCTTCAGCGTCCCCCCTGCCCCTACCCCGTACCCCGTACCCATCCACGCCAACCCCGCCTTTGTCATGGTGACGGCCAGGGTAGGCGAGAGGCGCTCATTGAATCATTAATGCCCAGGTTGTGATGCCTTCCTCCTGGCCGGTGTGCTCCCGCTGAACCGGAGGAGGCAGACCCCGCTTGGTGCGGTTCACCCAGTTGATAAGGCCACGGGAGGGGCAGCAGGGGGAGCATGGCAAATACATTGATAAGGGGAGTATTAATAGAGGGCCTTGCTGGCGCTGTACACACAGCGATAGCTGGATACAGGCTCTAATGGCAGCCAGAGGAACAGTCCAGATTAAATGATAGCCGACTAACAGGGCCCGATTGAATGTAACCTTGTGAGTGCATCCCTTATGTGGCTTGTTAGGGGGCCACCTCGCAGCAGAGCTTTTATATGTAAACGTGCTTGACAGAAGATAAGCGAGCTAAGCAAGGTTCTGGAGAGTAGGTTAACGCAATCTTGGCTCCAGCTGTCCTTCTGTGTTACAGCATCGTTTCTGGATGGCCACCGCCCCGGTCCAGTTTGGACCAGAAACCGGCGACTGAACGGAGCGAGAGTTCCGTATTGTTTTCTGTTTCATTACCGAGATATTCTACCGAAGCAAAACTCATCGGCGCGAGTGGACGAAGGTTTCAGCAGGGGGGTTTTAACGTCCAGTGTGATTATTCAGCGGCCATTCTACATAGTGTTGATTTGAAACCTTTACAGACGCTGTTGCGTGTGTTTGCCAATCACGCGCTTACAGATGCCCTCCTTCAGCGGTTTGACCGCCTGATGGTGAAACTAAGGTTAACCTTTTATCCAAGGGACATTTAAAGGGTTCGATATAACCAGGGGCCCATCCAAATAAAATGATATCTATCTGTAAAATATTAAAGTAAACAAATAGTCAAGGACAGAAGAACAGAAACAGAACTTGATTTGTTTAAATAGTTTTAATATTCAATGTGTTAAACTTTTACTGTAATTACCATTTCAGTTTGGAAATAAGCCAAATATACATTCAATAATATACTATTCACATGTAAAAAAAAAATCAACACCAAATGAAATGTGTGTGGAAAAACAAAAATACATTTTAATGAGGCACATAAATACATTTGTTGTCCTACGCCTTATAAATCTGTTTTGGTCATCATTATCTCTTTCACATTTGATGTATTTAGTTACATTGGCACATGTTGGGTCTTGTCTCCCGGACACCATCCTGATCCTGTGATCTGTTGATCAGTCTGGACCTCTTGCCACTTGATATGAAAGAAGGGCACAAACTCTTGTCCTTGTTTAATTGTTGTTATTGAGGCTATTTCTGCAATGACCAATATATAATTACTATTTTTTTGTAGAGCACAAACTACTTTACCTGTCCCCGTATAGGCCGTGCTCTCTCAACCATGACAAGTGTTTAGTTATTTAGTATAAAAGACTAAAACCTCATTTATTTATGATAGGAATAAATAAACAAGGATATATTGCACCAAAATTCCTTTGAACCGAGTTACCTCTGTTGGCATGTTTAGACCTATCTCCTTGATGCCAACGGTCCTCCGTGTTGTTGTCGATGTAGGCCTGATCTGTTTGTGTTTGGGTTGGTGAAGTCAGAACCAAAAATCGTTTTTCACATTTACATTTAGAGCATTTAGCAGACCTTTTATCCAAAGCGACTAAACAATATATCGCTGTCAGTACAGTGAGGATGTTCATAGTACCAAGTGCCCAGCACTAACAATTGCTAGATTAACCCATTCTCTTTATACAACAAAGCTTGCTTGGATAAGCTATACAATGCCAACTATTTTTGAGTACAAGGACATACAACATACAATGTACAAGTGCGTAAGAGGGGGGTGGGGGGAGGCTAGGCAGAGTGTCTAGGTGAACTCTGAACAAGTGAGTCTTGAGTCTTTTGCATTTCTTTCCAGAAGTATCTGGTGATCAATGACCAGCATCTGTATGGGGGGGGGGGGTTCCAGGCCTCCAACTTCAGGCGTCCAGAGTATGGATAAGGGTCGGGCCTTATTCTCATGGGCGTAATGGTGGATCCACCCTGATCAAGTGTTGGAACTGATCCCATTATGTCCAGGCCTGTCCCTGGCAGAGGCTGTGGAAGACATAAAGTCTTGGTGCTTAATCCTGTTAGTGCTGCAAACCTGACACTGCTCATTGGCTCTGTACTGTGTGAACACTCAGGACCTAGCTGTTTGCCCTCTAAATAAACTGCAATGGATTAAATTATTACACACAAAGTTCATTGCCAATACATTAATGACCTTTTTTTTTTTGGCAAAGAACAAAAACGGCTTTGAAAGTCCTGCGTGGTGTTTTAGCGTTTTCGTATTTCGATTTGGTTTAAAATAGTGGATTTTGGCTCATAGTTAGGTTCTTCATTGCGGTTACGATGATAAACAGTGCATGCAGCCCGTAGATGTTCTCCTTGATAGCGACATGGAGCGTGGAGCTCCACTCTGCAGCAGGTGACGACAGATCAACCTGTCAGCCATAGGAATCATTAGCGCCGTGGCAGGTCCCTGTCAGGACAGGGAGCTGGGGACCACTTTGAGAGCTGCGATGGTCTATGGTGGTTTGAGAGGAAAAAGTGGGACAGGCGTGCTCACTGTGGCATGAAGACTGCATGCAGCAGTGCGCTGAAAGCGCCATTTGTCAACTTTAGCCCTTTTAAAGACGGGGTGAACCGTAGTAATGTTATCAATACATCAGTACGACTATAGCTATGGCTCACGTTTTTAAGGGTTTTAAAATATGCCTCGATGTGACAGAAAACGGAAGCGCCTTGCTGCAGAATCTCGTCGTCAGCAGCAAGAAGCTCTCATCACCAAACGTCCTTGACTGAAAGTGCATTGATGCTGCGGCCCAGTGGGTTGAAATCTGTATTAAGGTAAAAACGGCATTCACGGCCAGAAATGTACCACGGTGAAAATAGCAATGGGATTTTCTAGTGCAAGATACAGATAATCACGTAACGCGATGACACGCTGCCCCTGACCCGCCGCCATGAGACAAACACTTTCCCTTCCAGTGCACCCTTCTGAGGCGAGAGGCGATGCCACTGGATGCGGGCTGTAAGTGTGTATAATGCGACTACACTGCTGGTACAAAAGAGCATCTGGCGACGGGCCCTGGGCGCGAGAGTCAGTGTTATTCATGCATTGGAGCAATACAATAGGTGCCTTCTGGGGATGTTTTTGGTAACTAATCACACTCAGACTCACACACTCGCATACATGCACCCACTTCCGATCTGTTGCTGTAGTCTTCTGCTAGCAAACTGAACGGTTAGTTACTTTTTTAAAGAATTATCTTCAACCTTTCGTCCTATTTTAAAAGATGGCTGCTGTAGGGATGTTTCGAACGTGTTTGGGGAAGCAGTGATTAGGAAAACTTAAGACAAAGACAAAGACTAAAACACAGCAAGCAAACCCATTTAACAGGAAAGGTGCAAGGTAAGCAAAACAATCCACAAGTGAAACACACAGAACACAGTACTTTCTAGAGCGAACCCTTCCGATGAAGAGGAGATGCTGTTTTTCAGATATTCATCTGTAAAATACTGTGTTTTTTTATGACACTGGCAGGCTTTGTTTACTCTCTATTCATTCACAATCATTCCCAGCTTGTGTTGATGAGTCACATAACAAAAAATAAATTATATTGTGTCTAAAAGCGCTACTAAAATTATACCTTTGACTCCTCATTCCATGATTGTAGTGATGCGAGTGAAACATCCAAAACGAAAGGATAAACTAATTTTAATTGTTTTCAAAGTCAGTGCACTTGTTCAAATGTACGACAAAATTTCTTTCATTTCCCTTTTCATTTGGATGCCCAGAGTCAGCCAAACTATCAGTTATATTTTTAATATCCTCTAAACATTTTTTTCTTGAGATGCTTTTCATTCAACAATTCAGATTGTAACTAAAAGGTAACAGGTGCAGGTGCTGCTCGCTGTGATTTTCTCATTTTCTGCCTTGAGATAACAAACTAATTTAAACTTTGCATCCCTGTTCTTCACCATTTTTCATCTGCCCGGGCCAGGTGCACTTGTACCATGTAGTGATGGGTCTTTTGCCACCGAATCAGTTCAAAGTAAGAACAACTAACGAAAGAACGAACCGACCTGATTCCACGTTTCAGTCCTCTCTCGTTCATCTCTATCGTTCGTTCTCCCAGACTCCACTCCAACTCGCTGACTCGCTGTTCACTGCAGTGGTGGCTCGTTTGCAAACGAATCAGTTCGAACGAACGACTCTTTAAAACGAACGAACCGACCTGATTCGCCGTCGTTCATCTCGTTCGTTCTCCAAGACTCGACTCCCAGCTCCACCCACTAGTCGCTGAGTCGCACTGACTCGCGCTGTCGCCATTCATTCACTGAGTGTGTTTAGCGGTGAAGACTCGAGGACTGAGAAGTCTCAAGAGTCAGCCGGGCAACAACATCCCGATTCCGAACATGAAACACTCCTCAGCTAAAAGGAACTTAGTTAATGTTGTGTTGTTTGATGACCGTTTGCACCATTGCACGATCGTGATTAGTTTGAGAATGAGAACGAGGGAGGAGCTGAGTCTGACCGACTCGGCTGAGAACGTGCATTCGCGATTCGTTTGAACGGGAACAAGGGAGGAGCTGAGTCTGACCGACTCTGAGAATCATGATTCACCGCTACCGGAAATGCGAACAAACAAACAAACAAATGAACGACTCTTCTTGGCGAACTGACCGATGCAAACTGATTCACTGAATGAGGGAGGAGCTGAGTCTGACTGACTCAGCTGAGAACCGTGCATTCCATGATTCACCGCTACCGGAAACGCAACTGAACAAACAAACAAACGATTCGGAACGATTCTTCTTGGCGAACTTCTTGGCGAACTGAATCAAGGAAAAGCATCATGAAATCCATCACTTGTACTATGCATTCTGAAGGTGGGGGGATGGGTTACTGTTTGTTAGAAGGGTGATTGCTGAATGACAGTGTCATAGATTTCAGAAAGTTTCCCACAAATGAAAGGTTTCTCGTTATCAGTACTGGAGAGCAGGGTTTGTGTCCTATGAAACCCTATGTCATTTTGAAACTTATTGAATTGAACTTACCTGAACTTACCTCTGATTATTGATTATTGATCATTGATCATTAATTGATCATCAGCATCAGGGTTCAATAACTGCTGATGTTTGTTTCCATTGAACCACCATGTAAGTTTTAAACCTACTGATATTAGTCTATTGTACTGTCATACATAACCTCAGACAAAATCAATTTCCCAATCTTCATGTGAAAGCGGTGAGATATGTTGGCTAACACTCTTGAGAACTGGGTTCCATTCTTGCTCATCGTTGTTTCCATTGAACAATAGTGTAATTTTTAAACCCAATTATATCATGCCTGTTGTACTGTCATACGTTCCACCATAAATGTCCCTACCTCCATGGGGAAGTGAGAGAGCTGTTTGCTAATGCTCTGAAGACCAAGGTTCAAGTCCTACTGATTTACTTTAATGGAAGCCTCTTATTTCTATATTATGTAAATATTGTAAGTAGTATAACCTCAGACAAAACCCGGCCTTCTGATTATTACAACAAATACCTCTCTCCACTCAGTGACAAAATGGTTGAAGTACTTGAATATCTCAACAGCGCACAAAGAAAAAAAACATTTTCTACCATTTCCTCTTATTTATCGCAAAGGTGATGTTGTGCAGCTTTAATCGTGCTTTTGTTTACATATATGTTCATAATAGTGTTTGTTGGAGAATTACCTTGAATCCATAGAATTAAAAAAAAAAAGTGTGGATGTGGCCGTACTGGTGGGGTCGTGGGTGGTGTGATGGTGACCCCCAAATGGTCCCGGCGAAAAGTTACCCGCCCCGAATCATTTTGCACCAAGTTGGACGCCCATTAGGGGGCGGTAAGACCCTGATAACCTTTAACACTACCTATGCCCCTGGGGGGGGGGCGGGGGGCACCGAATCCTAATCTCGCCTAGGGCCCCATAGCGGCCCTGGCCTCGGTGATAGACACCCCGTCCCTGGGTGCTCTAAATGGGAACAAACTCTGTTGGTGCACCACCTGGTCGGCCGTGGCTCGGGAGGCGGAACGGGCCGCTTGGCGCGCCGGCAGAGTGGATCTAAATGACCACGGCGATGGCTTGTACAGGTGCTCACTCGTGACGGAAGGCATCGCGCTCGGCCGGAAAAAAAAGCTTCAGGCCACGCGCTGCTCTGCTCTGCGCCCCGGCAGCGGGCGGCGGGCGGCGGGCACGCACACACAACGCGGCTGTGTTCTCTGACAGGCTGCGCCGCCGGCGTAGCACGGGCCACCAGGGATGCCTCAGAATGACCCCGGCTATGCTAACATTTTAGCGGAGTTAATGGGGCGACGCGCGGGAGGCCCGGAGAACCGAAGGACACCGCCTGTATTGACAGGGAGGGTCGGCCCACCGGTGTGCCGGCTGTTTAATTGTGCGTCTGATTTTTTTTTTGCAAGCGGGGTTTGAGATGGATATCAAACACTGTTATGGAGGAGGAGCAACGTGGCCAGGAGTCAGGAGAGATGCGTCAGAGGTTTGTTTGTCTAAGCAGTTCTTGGTCTGAATTCACGACTTCTGCCCGTAAAGGCCTGATTAAGGTTTCACCTAGACATAGGTGCACCGAGGCAAGAGATAGCGTTCACAGTATCTCACCCTTTGACTCCAGCTTCAACTGTCAGGATGAAGAATAGACGGCCACTTGCTCCCAGGGTCGGGACTGGCCCTGCAGTCCTGATGGCTATCATTTAAACACAGCTCCGGGGTCTGTAGCACTCAATCACCGCAGAATCACGGGGTCTGTTCGATTCCAGTCTGACAGAGAGAACCAACATTTCAAATGAAAGAGATGACCCATGGTTTAATTGATCGGCTCCAAGACATCTGCCATGGAGGTTTTGTCGTTAATAGTTACATGTTCGGCATGTCTCTTACATTGCTTAATGTGCAAATAAAAGTAAAAGCCTATGCTTGTAATTAGTGTATCCTAAGATGATTATGATTCTGCTCATTATTGATGTTGACTAACAACATCAATAAAGAACATTCTCAAACAATCTCAGTAAATCAACATTTCTAAAATCGAATTCTTTATTTTGAAATGAAGAAACTGAACGATGTTTTGATTAAACTTTTTCAAATTGTCAATTAAATCACAGCCTTGGCAAACATTAACATGAGACGTATTATCCATGCTAACAAAAAAAACTAATTAACAAAGATTCAGTGTTTGACAAAGACTCACTTGGTACCCAAGGTTTGAAACCACTCTCTGCTCTTCCTAAACGCCATTGAGTGCTGCTGCGCGCACACAACCACTTCAGCGATGCAGAAGAACATTAGTATTGCAAGTATAAGTATTTAATCACACTTAAGTGAACACACAGAATACTCTATACTGAAGGTTAAAAAACTTTTATTGCATATGTAATTTGCATTATGGAGTTCTAATCCATTGAATAATGTACAATGCACCCTGGGCAAAAATAAATCTACATTCCACATATAATACCAAAATGCTTCTCAAATGCATATACCATAAAAAATATAATTGAAACTAAATAATGAGTTATGACAAATTGACTGAACATTATTATTTAGTTAGTGTTCAGTAGTCAGTATTTATTCCAATCATGACTATCTTCAACAAATTTGAATTAGCAACATTGTGAGTTAGCAAGTGAAGGCGCTCTATATCGTCTGTACTATCTATAGATACTCTATATATACTCTATATATCTTTATACTAAACAGCATAGACTTTATGTATAAAGATCCTCTGAATATAGTATAGATCCTCTGTCTACAGTATAGACAGAGGATCTCTATACATCATAGACTATACTTTATAAAGATACTGTCTATATAAGTACATCACCTCTGGTGTCTATACTATAGACAGAGTCTATACAGTGGAGACTCTACACTGTGTAGCGACACCCTCCAGCTTTCCTGACAAACAGGGCAGTTCAGCAGCGGCGCAGTGGCCACGGGTCGGTGGGCCTGCCCCCGGATTACCACGCGGGGGCGTGTGAAGAAAAAAAACAATAACGAAAAAAGAAACGGCGAAAAGGTCACGATTGCCCCTAGGTGGCTGTTCGCACAACATACCACCCCCCCCTGGCAAAGAGTCAGATCTGAGTGTGTGTGACAAATCTCCCCGGGTCAGAACAGACATGGCCCGGTTCAGCCTACCTCCTGAGGATGAATGTACCACTCTCTGGCTCTGTGTTGCTGATTAGTAAGTCGTTTGGCGGGAGTGTTTATAGGGAACTAACACCTCATAAATACGACAGATTGAAAATTGCAATTTCCATCTCGTCCGACTCGTTTTCCTCACCCTCTCCAGAGTGTGGAATACAGTAGTTCTCAAGGCCTCTAATTAAAAAGCTGCTGATGAAGACGATTAGAGGAAACATTAACATGAGGCTTGACGCTGTAAGGGATATGATCACATTAGCTTGTGGACACTGTGCCGCTTCCTCGCTGTGTGCCCTACAAATAAACGTATACAATTTCCTTTCACAAAACCAGTGGGTTTGATGTAGCTTGATTTGTTTTGGTTCCATTACCACTGGGCCAACCTATGCTCAGAAATGAATATATGCATTTTTTTTGAAGGAAAGTGTCCACTGAATGGCACTTTGTATTATTATATCAATTTGTGTATAATTGATTGATTTGCATATCTGATCATACTATATAGCGTGATTTTTTTCTTTTTTTCTCTGAGATTGTAAATATGAAGTATTTACATTGCATTGAGTCTGAATGGAACCATTGAATGGCTCCGTTTGATGCTGCAAAGAAAGCTTTGTGGTCTTTGATAATACTGAGTGCGTATCGAGTTTGCTAGAAGGTTGCTAGTTCGATCCCCGGCTCCTCCTGGCTGTGTTGAAGAGTGTTGAAGTGTCCCTGAACAAGGCCCCTAACCCTAACTGCTCCTGACGAGCTGGCTGTCGCCTTGCATGGGTGCACTCATGTCACCTCGCCATGTCGCCTCATGTGGCCACTGGTGAGAAAAGCGCTGTATGAATGCAATCTATTTAAGAGCGTTTACAGGACCTAGTCATGCCGATTATGTTGTTATTTTCATAATATTGTTGTCATAAATGTAATATGTAATAGTAGTCTCAATAACAGGTTATGTGCCAACGCTTTCTTTTGCGGCTTTAAACATGACACTGCGGATGAAACACAAAAATATGGGATTCGAACCTCCACTCTTCTTTTGTTCATACAATCTCTTTCCGTCACGTTTCTTTTTTCAAACAGCTTATTTTCCTCGAGACGCACCCTGGACTCACGCCATCAGCTTTGTCAACAACACAAACAAAGCATTTACTTTTACCTTTGCAGAGTGATGCGATAGGGTTGGGTAAGTGAGAGGTAAAGGGTGTCTTGCTGGGCACCGCATGTGGCCCGGACCCTACTCTGACTCTGTGTTCTGTGTTTACTCAAACACTGTTCAGTCTGACAGTCGCCGCCGTGTTTATCGGACGACTTTCTCCGGCGATGACAGCATGTCGTTACCTCCCACGCGCTCAGTCCCTCAGACTTTAGCGAATGCTTCAGCCGTCATCAACAAGCCCCCCGTTTACCCCCCCCCCCCCCCAAAGCTCTTGTCCTTGTCCTTTCCTGTTTTGGTTAAGCGCTGGTAGAATCTTGTCAAGCTGGCACCACACTTTGTACATTTGTCGCATTGCAAACAATACAAATGTATGATATAAAGACACAGGATGGCATTTGATAAAAGATAAAAATGCAGCTTGCCGATGAAATGGCCAGAAAGTCTCACACCAAGAATAACTGGGTCACCAAAAACTCACAATTTATCCGTCCTTAACGGTTGATACAATCATGCTTTCAACCACACCTGCTGATCCTCGCATACCTTTAATTAGGTTCATATTTAATACAGGGTAAACAGGTGTCATTTCACCCCATAATCAGTCCATCAATCTGTTCTAATTAATGTTGACTATATTTCCGAGCTGTGCCATTCTCCCTCTTTATGGTTGAGTGCAACTTTTTCGTAATGTCACCTAATTAATGTTTCTCAAGAGGAACATTGGATAAAAGACTACCACAACACATGGGGACAAATATCTATTGCTAAGAATTTGAAAGGAAAGAAGAGATATCCACACAGCAGCTCTGTGCCGAAGCTGTCAGACAAAGATTAACAGAACGAGCCAGGGCTCCACAAAAGGCAGCAGCTTATATACTTTTGATGACAGGATTTCAGTTATAATCCAATATAAATGAGAGAAAAATGTAAAATGCAACCACCACTGGAAGGTCTAACTATACTTTAAGAGATTAAATCAAAAACATGAAACCTGATTAATTTTGTAAGATCATTTAGAGGGAAGGGAGTCAGGAAAATAAGTATACTGGTGTTGAGAAAGTGGAGCTAATGGCAGACTATACTATTGTCACCTTGTTACATGTTGACTTCCGTTGATCAAACCTGGTTGCCAGCACCTACCGACAATTAGACAATTAGGCTGAGACTATTTAAACTCAGGCTCCTAATCAAAGACTCTCTCTCAACTCCACGGCAGCAACACCTAGGTTGTTTCCTGTTTTTTTTAGGTACTTTATGTTAATTTAAAAAATAAACTTAAACTAAGAACTTGAACCCTTTGTGTTGTGTCCTTTATTATGTTCGGCATTCGAGCCAGCCGTAACAACCTCATTAAAGATGTTGTCAGTACGATTTCAAGATTGTATGAAGCGCAAACAGAAGAGATTACATTTTTGAACATAAACAACCGAGAACAAATCCCCCTTCCCTCTCTGCTCTCTGCCTTCCTGAGTTCTCCTCCATTGAGAAGTGTTGCATTAATGCCCCTGTGGAGGAGCTATGATAACGCTGTGTGTGGGTGCATGTGATCGACCGGCAAGATGCATTCCCCGAACCAATCAGGGAAGAGACTACCCAGAGGTCTTGGGGCCGCCCCTCGAGTTGGGCCATTTTCATTACTCGTTGCCAGACCCTACAGCTTTCTAGATGTGGGTCTGGATTTCCAGGCTACGAAGAGACCCCAAGATTGGTCAGATAATCGGTCTACAATGTGAAAGTTTTCATAAAGCGGCATACGCAGACAACCAGAACAGAAATTCCCCAGAGCCTTTCGCTCATTAATGCCTGATGAGTGGCAATGGCATTTCTAACAAATTAATATTTGCCTTTAACAATTTCAAGATAGAAGACAGATGTATAGGAACGTAAACAATCCAGCTATAACAAGAGTGAGTCATTTAAATGTATTGCATTTTTGCTTGAGGATCTATATTAACTGCATGTGTTACTTCATCGAGTAACATATTTATATTGTGTTTTTATCATTCTAAACATTGGTTGGCAGTCCGGATAATTTATTGTTAGGGGATATGCATGTTGAGAGCTACAAGGCCTTCATTTGACAAGAGAGACAATAGATCTCTTGATGTAACGTCATTCCTGCCCTACCGGAGCTCATCCTTCTCCCCGTACCTCCCCACAGCTTTATTTTTCTTCCGGTCACCGGTCACACACAAATGCATAGTGTAGCGTTGCCATGACATCCACCACCTCACATTACTGGGTTGATACTTATATTTATTTTTCGATCCTCATAATCCATTTATCTTTTTGAAACCTGAAATGCGCTCATGGCCATCCCTGAACGTTCAGGCACTGAAGGCAAGGTTCTTTGTGAATGAACTCACGTGGGTCTATGAGGAACAGATTGTGATGTGCAACCGTGTAACAAAGTAACTGGGTCTGTGACGTTCCCTCTTTGTGGGTCAGGAGCATTTGTTAGATCCAAGGCGTCTCTCCACAGTGTGTTTTAAGCAATGTGTTATCTATTTCTCTATACAACTGCTAAGTTAATTTGGTTGCGTTAGTTACGTGACCAAGAGCCCTCCCTTGACCTTCATCCTGGCCGGTAGCAGAGTTCCTCATGAACCCGGTATTGCAAACCCCTCCAATGCCCTCCGGTCCACCTCGATGCTGGACAGGCCTTCAATGTTCTCCAGCACTGGGACATCAGGTCCAGTTCTCCTTCGGCTCAAGGACATAAAGCTCTTGAAGCTATAGTGAAGGCGCTGATGTTAAGAGTTTGCTCTAGCCACATCATTGAAGACTCCTTTGGTTTAAAGTTAGGAACTGTAGATGTAATTTCGAGTTGGACAGCTTTGATGGATGGACAGAGCACACAGCTTAGTGACTCCCCAGGCCAGTGATCAGAACAATCAGCAGCCTCATCTTAATAGACAGCAAGTGGGAATGGGATTCTTTCCATGGAGCCAAAAGGTCATGGAGTAGCGGAGACAGTGTATCCCACAGCACTAGCTACCATTTGGGCTCTGAGGATCTGTCTGTCTCTTTCGCTTGCGCTCATACTCTCTCACGGCCTCGCCTTCTTCTGAAAACCCCTTAGTGAGGGGGCAACAGAACGTTTGTATGTCTGGTCGTACCAGAAACATACGTTCAGAGATAGACTTTCAGTGTGGCATGAGTCTTCACAATTCATCATGTTCAGCGATACACCAGTCGTGTCCTCGATGTGTCAGTTTAAAATCCCAAGGCACAGGACTCCATTCCCCTGGGTGCATTCATGAACATCATATATTTAATAACTCTCAGTTTCACAATCTCAGTCAATAAACGTCCTGTGATGTCATCATGTAGCCTCATGTCATCATGTATGAGGAATAGTGGTGGCTTGCTGCTAGCGTTCGCCATGGAGAGATGAAGCTCTGTGTTGCTTTGAGTTTAGATGGAACCATTGTACACACCACAACAGATTATTACTACAGATTATTCTAGTTTTACCTCAATACTAGGTTAAAAAGGATTCCAACATTCTGTTCAATTTCTCTATTAGCTTCTTCAAGCGTCTATTCACTTCTTCAAAGGGTGTTTACTTGAAAATGAAACACAGAGCCAAAGACTGTGTTTGTGCCTTTTACAAAACATGTTCAATATTAGCATTTACCAGTTGGCCTTAAGTTTTCTAAAATTGTGCCGCTAAATGTATCTTGCAGAGTTTTTAATATTTATTTTTGCTTGATGTCAGGGTTGTCAGTTTGTCAACGAATGTGTCTTAGCAAATTCATGAGACCTCAGAGCAAAACTGCTTCCACCATGACATACACGGTTTTACCCCGACTGGGAAAACATCTCCACTTCTCTGAAAATGCCTTCATGACACACAGTAGCTTTGAAGTATTCAAAAAAAGATTGCTGTGCTTTTTGCAGAGCATATCGTGTCCCATTAATATCACTGTGATTGGTTAACCACTTACTCGTTGTTTTCTCTCAGAACTTAATAAACATGCTTACAACCTTTGCTTTTAGAGCTTCGAAAATATTTTTTATAATAGCATTTTCTGATCATTGTTTATCTTGTTTATCATACAGTACAGCACTCACATACTCACATAAATACATCCATTGCTGTGAGACACAAAATCAATAAATATACATTAATGATAAGATTCAATAGCATGGTCCTTTATTTGACTCAGGCTATCTGAAAGCATAGCAAAAACTGTGATGTCGATGTCGATCTGGTGAATGATCCATTGAATGAAACTGACACGATGGGGACAGATGTTTGCATTGTAGGCTTGATGAGGTCACGATGCATGAATATTCATAGTTCAGCATCTTTGGTTCAGAATTTCAATTTCCTTCAACAGCTAAATAGGCTGGATGGTCTGAATCCCGGCGATCGTCACCCATACACAGTGACATTGACTGTAACATTGGTCATGTGCCACCTGCATGTTCATCCAAGGATACAGCCCTGACAACAGGACGGTCACACACAGACGGAGGCAAAGGCTGATGGCCCATTAGGCCTTGGCTGCAGTGTGGGACATGAAGAGACTTTTGACCTGTCCATGAGGATCTGGCACATAGGCAGCAGGGGTTAATTCATGTTCAACTGATGCTATATAAATGCACAGTACAAAGTACAGGAGATGCAACTAGATTAAAAACCCTGAACAAAATGAATCACTTGCCTGTTTTTTGCTAGGACCGTATTCATTACCGTTGGAAATAGGGCATTTGTGGGAACACAACCATTTTAGGTTGGTGGTGTAAGCTCTGTGTACACTTGCAGGAGAACTTATGCTCAGTACATCAATGCATTTCATATTTAGATTTTCATATTTTATTTTGTCAGATTTTTCCATGTAGTGCAGCACAACAAAGTGGAGGAAAACTGGACGAGAGAGAGAGAGAGAGAGAGATTTGTACTTGTATTGAACCGACACACACAGTTGTACTTGTATTGAACCGACACGATTTCATCTCTATCCGCAACAAGGATGAGGGGGAGTTCAACTCCAATACCACTGAGGTCATCGCTGTGCTAAAATTATATTATTTTTCTTCCAATTAACTGGGTGAAAGGAACACTGTGGTCTGTCTAATAAACATGATGATCTGTTATTAACAGTGCTTACTTTGTTTACCGGGTGGTACAGGAACACAGAGGCTGCTTATCCAGCAAGTCAGGGCGAGAGAGACTTCACAAAACCACCCGGCTGGGTGCACACCCAGCACCTGCGAGCTGAGTATTTGGTTTTCCTTGGCGACACTCCCACTAATGTGCTGCGGCCTCAGAAATAATTAGGTAAATAAAGGAGGGTTTTAATTATCAAGGTATTTAGCATCTCTTTCGATGTTTAAACGAAGGCAGAAGATGCACTGCATTATACTCTATTATTATAGAGTATAATGTATTATACTTATAAGTGTCGGAGAAACGTACCCTTATCTCGGACACGAAAATCAACAACTGGTTGTTCATACGGAGGTCCACACACATCCACACACACCTCGTCGCCAGGGTCCCTTGGTCGTGACATCTAAGAGAATACTCAATTTTGACATAACGAGAAGAACGCAATCTGCATTCGGAGCATAGTGGAACATTCTCAAACATGGGATTTTACTAGTGTTTTCTCTCTCTAATGAGTCTTATTTCAGTAACAGCGAGGACATGGCAGAGAGTACTAGTTGGACGATCATGTAAGACATATTATCACGCTTAAAATAAAGAAAACGATTTTGGGTTCACTGCCCACTTTATCATACATAACATACTGCTTACAAAACGAAAAGGAGAAAACGATCAGTTGATAAAAAGGCGATTCTGCAGCAGTGGTCTCCGCCGGCTCCGTGTCAGAAAGGGAAAGATACGCGCTGTGAATGTCCTGTTTTTCCTTTTTAAAATACGGTGTTCCCGATAACAGCCGTGTTCGCGGAACGTCTCCCGGTGTGAGAATGTTGACACTGTGTCGACACCAACTCGCACGCTTCAGGCTTCTCTGTGGGACCTGTGTGATTGACTTCCCTCTTTTTTTAAATATATTTGATATAAAATGTGTCCAAAATAGACAAACAAACGATTTACAAGTGACTCCGATGGGAAAATAAAAGAATGACCCAACAGGTAACATTATACATTGCACAAAACGTATATTGGCAGATTTTGATGGTGACAGAGGAGGTGTTGGATACAATCAAATAGGTGCATGTTGGTCCCAGTCCGGAAGGTTCTGGATCGTGTCCCGGAAGGATCCGGAACGAATGAAACCCTGGCTAATATTTCACTGTTTGCAATGAAATAAGAACCCAGCTGACCCACCTTGTTGGGGAGAGATGATGCACTTCCACGCTGCTGTCTCGGTTCACTGCACAACTTGAATACCCTTCATTAAAAATCACATTAACATCCACAAGTTCACACCCACACACACACAGAGGCTCATCGACACAAACAAAAATTCAAAGGGAAATTCAAAGTTGCTTGTCTCAAAAAATACAGTTGGCCTTTGAAAACCAGTTGCAATTATGTTTCGCTAAACAAAGGGAAAGTTCTCAAGATATAGTTTTTTTCTATCATAGTAAAACAAAACACTTTAACTCAATTCAGAGCTTGTCAGGAAACCTTTTTTTCCGCTGTAATTAAACATTTAGGTGATGCATGCTGCTGCTTCGCAGACGAGTACATTTGCTTAACTTGAATGAATATTTCGGCCATTTAAACAGCCTGGTTCTGTGTTATATTGTATTGTACCATACAACAACCACCTCGGCAACATCCATACAGGAGCAAGGCTGGGTCTACTTGGACATAAATTTACTTTGTAAGCGCACTTAACTGAATATTAAATTACTGCTGGGGGCTGGTTGAATGGCTCAATAATGATTGAGCTGAACCGACCAGCGCATCCAACATTTAGTGAGCATACATGCCTTTGGGTGGTGCCATGGGCATGCATGATAGAAGCAAGTGGAGGAACGATCTGTTATTTCAGCGTCTTCCAACTGGGAGCCCTCTGCAGAGCACATGGTGGTTGGGCTGTGATGGGGGATTCTTGGGAGGGGACAGTGGATATGGCCCTGTTATACGGCAGAGAAAAAAGTTTATTTGAATTTCAAATTGAGCTGGATTCAAAAACGAATGTGTTTCCAACAAATGGCACACCACACAGGGAGAGTTTAACACAGGACGCTGTTTGATATGCGCACACACATACAGTAGGTTACCGGGATGAGAGAATATAACCGGGTGTCCTATTGCGAGTCAATCTAGATTGAACATTACGGTATCTCTGGAGGTGGTTCTGAGAAGTCTGCATCTCTCATGCAACCGCTCCTGTTGGGTTAGGACGGCAAAAAAATCTGTCATTGCATTGGAATCTCACAACTGTTTTCAATTTACCATGTGAAAAACACAAAGCGGTCATGTTGTCAAGGTTTATGTGTCAAAGTAAGCGTGAGGTCCTACAGCCCTATCTCATCAGAGATCTCGTTCACAGATAACAGAAGATGGTAGCCTACTTAGCATAGTATAGTATTTCAAACTGTGATGTAGTCATACTGCTTTCGGTGTAAGGTTTTTTTCCATTGGAAATTAGATAAACTGAGTAGTTTTTGTTGTCACAGGTTTGATAACATTGTTTCATCGGGTTCCATGTCTCAACTACATATCTTAAGAACATCGATAAGCCTGTTAAGTCACTAAAGGATTTTGTTCTGGTTTTTCGTTTAGGTGCCTCTAGTTCGGAGACTGTTTCTGCAGCTCAATCAAGACTTGAAGCTTAAATATAGGAAAAAGGGTTTGTGGTTTACAGCTGCTGTAGGTTTTATAGGCTCCAAGTATGGTGAAGCATTTTTTCTTCCTAAAGCAATTACTTGTTTGCAGTTAACCTTCACCAAGTCAATGAATGCCCTCGTAATTACTAAAACTTAGCTTCCACTATCCATCATTGCTTATTTATCATACGAGCTGCGAATTGGCTTTAATCATTTAAGGTTAGCAGCGCTCATGTAAATAATTATATAACATGAGTGTTTGTGTGTGTGTGTGTGTGTGTGTTTTTGTGTGTTTTTTGTGTGTGTGTTTTTTTTGTGTGTGTGTGTGTGTGTGTGTGTGTGTGTGTGTGTGTGTGTGTGTGTTCGATAAATCCCTCATTGCAAAATGTCAATTAAATGCCGTGCCCACTGGATATGAGGGAAGGTCATTTTCCTGCAGACATTAGTAAGCTTAAGGATTAGCATTACCCCCCCCCCCCTCCCCCCCCCCCCCCCCCACCACATGCAATGCCTAGCTGACTGTTAGCATGTCAATAAAAACACTGGAATTGGAACAACTTCATTATTTTAATCCTTTAATTAAATGTGATCACGTAAATTAAATCAAATTGTGTGTATGTCATGTCAAAATATACAAACTAGTAATATTCTAGTCGTCAACAGGCAGTAAGAACTGGTTTAAACGGTATTCTAGACATGTTTGAGTCACCACTTGTAGGTTGGCTAGGCTGGTCATCCAACCCTTCATGGCCTACATGGATGGATACGGCATGGAGGGGTGCTGGAGGCCGAGGTGTGGTGGCTAACGACCTAACAGGAGGGCTGTGTTGCATTTGTAGTTCCACTTAGCCTCGTTCACTTTCCCCTCAGCCCTCGCTATTACACAACGGCATGACTTGCACATAAGCCACTTGAGGAGCTGAGAGAAAGTGGGTGGGGGGAATTAAATTGAACGCAGCCCTTGTACACTTGCAGCCTCATCTATCGTGGATTGACCGCCACTTTCAGGCTGAGTCGTTTTTTTCCGCTTTTTTTTTTACCAATCCTTGGTAAATCTCTGCACTCATTCGTAGAGCTATGCAAGTTTGAAGATCTAACAAATGAGTTCAATAAAGGAAATTTTGTTTGTGTGCTGACGACATGTTGGCGTTGCAAGTATTGATTGAAGAAACATTGTCGCCTTGCTCAGTGTATTCATCTTACATTTATCAGACGCTTAACCAAAGCGTCTTACAATAAATACATTTGTTAGAAGGAAGAGTGTAACAATATAACAATGTCTGTAAAGTAAGGATGTTCATAGAAACAAGTGCCAAGTACTAATGATCACTAGGTTACCCATTCCCTGTATACACAAAGATAGCTTAAGATGGTTAAGATGCCAGGACGTACACAACATATAATAAGTGCGTAAGAGGGATCCCCCCCTGGGGGATAGACACCTCGAGAGTGACCATTTGTGTTGTCTCACTCCTTCAGCCCTCCAAGGTGTCGCCCTCACCGAGTTCACTTCAGAATTTCAGACGAATGGAACTACACTTATGATGGCGCTTGGATTCCCTGGAGGGCAAGTGCCGAGGGGAAGTCTACGAAAGCATGTTGAACGACTAATGGAACGCAGCCGATGCCTAGGGGGTGGGGAAGAGATTTGTCTACACAACTCCTAGGGAAATGAAAAGGGAGGAAAGAGGTTCATTCTTGACTCATGGAAGGGTCCTGCTGGTCCAATGAAGGAATCATTCACTTAAATGCTTCATTGATATTTCAATAGCAAAAAGAGAGACGGAAATGTGTGTAAATAATAAATATTGCTAGCACAATACAATATACATACAATATACAGCATAAATACACATTTCAACCATCTTCCCCATTCTTACCTGATAGTTCGCTATAGGTAAAGGGTTTTGTCAAATCTAAAATATGTCTGCACCTCAAACCATTCAACACACTCTTAATGCGATTTAAGGTGCTAATTTAAAAAATATATATCTATTTGCTCACATTTAATATGTAGGGCTTTTAAAGATCACCTATTTTCTCAGCGTAAATCCTCCAATTACCCAGCGTGTGAGCGGGGAATCGTACCCCTTATCGCCCATGGCGCTGGATTTCTCCTCGTTACGTCACACAGCTATATCCATACACCTGAGCCCAAAATCCACCACCGCCGTTCCTCATTCAGCCTCTGAATAAATCTGTCATACCAATGTCCAAATGTTTGACAGGTGTGGAGTTAGAGAGTTAAGGACCCCATTACCAAGTTAAAATAGTAGTAATAGTCCACAGAAAATTTTCAGTTGACTCTGTGGTTACGTTGCACGACCGGTTCAGCTTTGCTCAGAGAGCTGCCTGCTCACACCATCGCCGCCCTTGACCCTTCAGATTCACTCTGTACATCACCATCAAGACGCGAATCAAACGGTCAGCGCATGATGTCATCCAACAGAGCCATGGGAGTGCAGCGCTTTGAACTCCCTAGACACGTGTTAAGCTTTAGAAATGAAGAAAGTGGTCGATTTTAGAACATCAAGAACACAGGATGACACGTGTTCTTGATGACACAATAAAGAACACGTTGCTGCGACACAACTCAATGGGTCAGCCAAACCCAATGGTGGACAGTCCAAGCTGTCGGCTACGCCCAGGGTAGGGTTAGGGTAGCCTCCGCGCTTGGCTGGGCTACAACTCTAAACCCCATAGGAATACAATGACAATGCTACCGCTGAAAACTCATTGTGTGTTAAGGGAAGGGGTTAACCTAACAAATGTAAGCGCTTGGCACTTGGTTCTATGAGCATCCTTACGGTACCGACAGCGATATATTGTTTGTGTATGATGTGTGTTGACTGCTTCAAGCTGTCAGAGTGTTTAGCACTACTCCCTGTCATCCTACACCTCAAAGTCTGCAGCCACCTACTCTCTGCCCCTCCGCAACATGTTTTTGTTCTTGTACAGATGATTCAAAGGGTGTCTAGTCTTCAACCAGAGGCGTAGGGATAGGGGCCCAGGACTGGGGGCATAGACACATTTTGTGCCAGCCCAAATCGAATGAATGTAGGTATCCCACCATCTTGTTAACAGTGGATAAAGGCTTCACATGGCTGTGTTTGGATGAGCTTGTTTGCAGGAAAGATACCGAGGCTGGGCTGGTATTAAAGCAAGTGTACCCTTTCAGAAGGTCACCACAGATACCGTTGGACAGTGACACAATACCTGGCAGTACGGGAATACGATAATACAACTGAAATGTGGCTGTGCTGTCCAGCTATGAACTGAAAACTCTGTTAATTAACGTTCTAATCTCATCAAACTCTCCCACTAATTATCTATCTTAAAATAGATATCAGATCGCTGATAAATATCAGCATTGTGCAAACCCTTTTGATTAACGGGGTCCCTTTCCTGTCTTAAATCAACCCAACGATGCCTTAACAAAGTGTCTGGAGAGCCACACTACAGCATCAGAGGGCCGACACCGGAGGAGCCATCTGTGTGTTTTGTATGGATCCATGTGTGTTGATATGACACGGGAGAGCACTATCCTAGGAATGTGTCCCAGGGACGGGCCTGAAGAAGGGAGCACTGTGGGCAGTCGGGCCGGGAATCGATGCACATCAGAAGGATAAATGGGCTGATCACTCAGACAGTAAGCCACGTTGAACGGGTGGCAACAGGCCAGGGTCAGCCCTATGTTCCCACAGCCCAATGTTCCCACAGCCCAATGGTCCCACAGCCCTATGTTCCCACAGCCCTATGTTCCCACATTTTTCTCAAAATGAAACCCTATGGTCCCACATTTCTACGGCATTTTCGAAATGAGGTCTTGTGTTCCTTATTTTTCCCTTCAACTTATGCCCTATCCTCCCACAAGAGTTTTTGGAAGCACTTAATAGTAAAATTGTTTTCCACAATATTTGGTGAAAAGCATGGCAGACAGGGTTAGGGTTGGGTTAGGCTTAGGGTTAGGGCTTAAGTGAGGCAGGATCCAATGGTGCCAGTGAAATGTGGGAACATAGGGCTGTGGGAACATAGGCACGCTCCAAACAGGCCACAGCGTCATTACATTTCAAGTATACACAAGAGAGAGAGTGTACAGATTTTGTAAGGTCACGATGTCTACCCGGGAACATTAGAGCCGATGGCCTGGAACTGAATGTACATCTGTTTTTTGCGAGACCTTCTGCTGCATGGAAATCATCTGACGCAAACCACTTGTGTTGTCTCTGCTTTCTCCGGGAATATGCTGCATAAAGCTTGATCTTTGATGGTTGAAGGGGTCGCCGCGGTCTAAACACAGTTAACAGCGTCAGTGCATCACTCCTCTTCAT